>NC_030677.2:205726705-206080038 GCF_000004195.4 Xenopus tropicalis
TTTCTATATATCTGTAACTTTGTTATGGGCTAAGGGGGCCCAGCCTGAAGGCCAGTTAGGGGGGGATTTGGGGTGAGTGCTTATTTGTGCCCTGGGTACCCCTGGAACTATAGCGGGGTTACTGTTACCCCAATGTTTATATATATCTGTAACCTTGTTATGGGCTAAGGGGGCCCAGCCTGAAGGCCAGTTAGGGGGGATTTGGGGTGAGTGCTTATTTGTGCCCTGGGTACCCCTGGAACTATAGCAGGGTGACTGTTACCCCAATGTTTCTATATATCTGTAACCTTGTTATGGGCTATGGGGGCCCAGCCTGAAGGCCAGTTAGGGGGGGATTTGAGGTGAGTGCTTATTTGTGCCCTGGGTACCCCTGGAACTATAGCAGGGTGACTGTTACCCCAATGTTTCTATATATCTGTAACCTTGTTATGGGCTAAGGGGGCCCAGCCTGAAGGCCAGTTAGGGGGGGATTTGGGGCGAGTGCTTATTTGCTATTCTTGATTCATAAGGTTCAAGCTGAAAGACAATAACTCTAAATGGATAACCCATACGACATTTAATACATTTCCCTTAGACCATAAATGCCTGCACTAGATTAATAGCAATGGGATTTAGTTATATGGCCATTTGCTGGGGATTGTTGGTCACTTCCTGAAACATTTTGTTAGTAATGGGGAGCCTTGACCAAATACTGAACCTCAAATGAGGTTCTAAATGACATGGACTCCCAGAGGTTGTACCGTACATTTTCCCCTAATCAAAGACCCAAGCCTGTGTAAGCTGAGGGCCAAACTGTATGCTTTGGGAAACAGAAGAACTACAGATCCCAGAAGCCCCAGTGCCGGCACCAACACGTATAGAAGAACAGCTCACCATGTCAATATTCTGCATGATGTCCTGGAAGGAAGGGTGACTCCGAAACTGCTCAAAGAGCTCGCGCTTGTACAGTAAGGCGTACACCATGTTGGGGTTATGGTGAAGCGAATTGGTTAGGCAGGAGTTGATGATCTCCAACATCATCCGGATCACTTCTTCAATGACGTTCAGATCTTGGGCCTAGAAAATAGAAAGATTCCACTTTATATTACATTGGGGCAATTCATTGTATACAAGGTGGGAACTGGAGAAAGGGGCTATTGAGCTGAGTCACTTTACTGATAAGATGGAGTCAATGTTGACATCTGGTGGTTCTTTCCTTTGGCAAAACCCATCTGAAAAGTATATTGATGACCCAGCTGAGTCCTGATCATAATGACCCAGATACCAGCTATAGACCATAGGGAACACAGGCAAAGGGCCCAGTGGCTACCACAGCAAAGAGGCAATTGGGGCCATGTTTAGCCAATGCCTGGAGGAGAATGGGATTTGCTCAGCCAAAAGGAAGGAAAACCCAAACCCAAAGAGCAAGTTCTGTGCGTGGCACCAACCAACCTCAGCGCCGGTCTGGCAGTAGGGCCGGGGCTCGTGTGAATGGGAGAGTGTCTCTCATGGAATTCCTGTAATTCTTATGGGTTTGTGTGTTTGTGTAAGAAAGGCCTGTGTACATTATACATGAAGGCTGGCATGCAGTGGTTTTTCTGCGACCAATTACTCATTTACCAGCATTTATCGGAAACGCGGATTTAAATAAAGATTCCTACATTCCTGTGTTTCATTCGCTGTCATGATCCATAGCTGGGGGGGGGCATATAAACATAAGAGATGGGACAGTAAAAGAACCTGTACAAAGATGGATCCGGCTGAGGGCGGCCCAGGGGAAGGACAGGGAATCCCTACTGATAACGACCGTGTAAATGGGATTGTCTTGGAGCTCTTTGGAAATAGTTCCCAGAATTCCTTTTGTTTATTTGCATCTGTATGAGGCAGTCTCCTCAACCCTAATGATTTACTAAACCTAAAATGGAAATATCGATCGATTGATGAGCTCAGAGATCAGAATGAAAGGTTAGGGGCCCAATGAGTCCCTCTCAGGCCCGGACTGGCAACCTATGGTTTTGGCCTACAGACCAACAGAGCGTGCTCCCAAATGCCAGCCCGGGGGCCCCCATATAATTTCCTTCACCAGCCACAAAGACTGAGATTCACTAACTTAGAGAGGGGGTTAACCTTTAAGTTAACTTTTAGTATATTATAGAGGGGTCAAGTCTAAGCAGCTTTTCAATAGTTTTTTAATTATGTGCCTTCTTCTGAGTCCTTCCAGCTTTCAAATGGGGGTCACTGACCCCGGCAGCCAAAAAACTATAGCTCTGTGAGGCTCCAGTTTTATTGTTACTTTTTATTACTGATTTTTTTATTCAGGTCCTTTACTTTAAATATATTAGTCTCTCATTCAAGCCACTCCCTGGTTACTAAGGTAATTTGAACCATAGCAACCAGATAGCATGCTATTTCTTGTATTTTAGCGTTGGTGTCACTTGAAAATGCTCACATGTCTAAACTTGGGACAAACCCAGGCCCATAAGTTCTAAGCCTAAATTCAGCCGGTTCCCAGTACTTTATGAGGAAGGCTTATAAGTGTGTGTCCAATAAACAAGTTGTGATGTGTCTAATTTATTTTTCTATCTTCCCTTGTGTACACAGAACTTTACATTGGGAGTGTTTTATAGCTGCTCAGGAGATGCTTGTGTGGATTCTCCTGCCCCAACCCAACCCTCCTGCCCTGGGACTCTCAGCTCCCTCCACCCCTTATGGATTGCCAGCTCCGCGCTGCAGAGGATTTTCTCCCGTCTCTCCCTCTCCTCCTCAGTAAGGAACGTCTGCAAAGCATTCTGGGAGGGCTAATTCTCCAGTAACAGCCAATGAGATAACATTCTTTGATTGGTCATATTTACTGTTTAAACCTACAGTCCGCCATCAGAAATCACAGGGCCCCTCACAACAAAATTTTCTGCCCCCCCTCCTCCCACGCCCCACCCCACCCCCAATGACCCTTCCCATCAGTACAAAGGACACACAGACATTGGTAGTCAGGGCCCCCTAAAACATTGGTAGCCTGGGCCCCCCTAAAACATTGGTAGCCAGGGGTTACGTTTTGCATTGGTGCCAGGGCAGGGCAGGACACGGCCCCCCTAAAACATTGCTAGCCAGCCCATGGCCCCCTAAAACATTGCTGGCCCTCCCCTAGTGTCCTCATATTATGGCATGCTCCCTGCTCTACGCTAGCCCACTGCTTCCTCCCACTCCCCCCTACGTCCGCCAGTTCCCCCATTGCTTCCTCCCACTCCTCCCTACGTCCTCCAGCTCCCCCCAGCGTCCTCCAGCTCCTCCCCAGCGTCCTCCAGCTCCTCCCCAGCGTCCTCCAGCTCCTCCCCAGCATCCTCCCGCTCCCCCCAGCATCCTCCAACTCCCGGACCCGGAACAACTGTCCCCCCTGATGGCGGCCCTGCCTTTAATGCACCCAAGCTAGGTCACCTCACCCAGAACCTCTAAATACATGCAGCATAACAATGGGTCCAAACTGTGCAGGCAGTTGCCACGTTGATGTATGCCACACTTTGCCATGTAAATCTGTGGCACAGGTCAACCAGGAATGTGCATGAACAACTCACTTTTATAGATGGCACACTGTGCCGGGGTAGTTATACACTGGAAGAAAACAAAACAAGGGAAAGTCAATATCAGTAGGGTAACACTGTGCAGGGTAAGGCTAATGTGGATTTCTGCTGGTGGAGAAAGCATTAAACTGTGCCTTTTTGGGCTGAAGTTCATGCCGGTGGCACAGCGATGAGTGAGGAGGATGAGGGTGGGACTGATGCCCGGCACTACTGCATGGCGCAATATCCCTGGTGCCCATGTGACTCATTGGCTGAAGCACGCTAATAGGTCGCATTACTGCAGATAAACTGGAGCGTTCCTTGAATGCAGCACTATGACTGGGAGTTCTTGTGCCCATCCCAGTTACTCAGTACTGAGCCAGCAGTGCCCGCTGCCATATTGTCTGGCCCAAGCAGGCAAGCACAGACACCCTGCTAGTCCCGTGCCCACATGATGTAACCTTCCTCTTCATTCACAAGGAATTTACTGTAAAGCCACTTGCTGGTAATTAACAGTTGATCTTGTTTTTATTAATGATGGGGAGTTTCCATAACAGCTCGGTGCTGGCTGCATTTATTCACTTGGAAGGAAGCAACAAACCTCTGGGAAAAAATGGGATTTGTCATTTTTAGTAAAAATCGGGGTTCTTAGGGAGCCAATGCCCTTTGCAGCCCCCTGCCCTGTTCTGCAGAACTGGAACGTTGCTCATGAACTCCTAATGTCAAGCACAGCAGGGCAGCTGGAGAGGCCCAACGTACAGGGGAAAGTTATACAGATTAAAGGGGAAGTTAAAGTCCACTACATGCATTTTATTCCATTCCCCAGCTGCACAGTATGGATATTATGTCACAGGGGGATCCCAGGCCCAGAAAGTATTGAGGAGGGCACAGATAACATGGCCTCAAGGTGTCCATACACTAGTTGACTTCAAACTGCACCATTTGGGGGGGTACAGGGGCTATTGCAGTCAGGGGCTACTTTAGCCCCAAAAGTCATACAGTGTAATACCTATGTGCCATCATTCCTATATGTAAGGCACAAAATCCTTATTATATGTTAAATGTATGTGTCTGGTCTCTGTGTTTAGGGGGCAGAATTATGGGGCATGGAACTGGGGAATCCTGATGGATTTTGAATGAAAATAACATACGTGCCCAAATGGCCAGGCAATATGCATAAACTGCCCCATCAAATCTACCCACGTATGGCCACATTAGGTTCCCAAAATAGGCACCCTGACACTCAGAACCACCTCCAATAATGTTCTAGGTGCTGGCCAGGAGAGTGGCCACAAATTGCCAAAACAGAACCTGCAATCCTGGGCAATTTATGAGATGCAGGGGAGTAAAGGTCAAATGCATGGAGGAAGATTTATAAAGGATCAAAGTGTGTGGTAACAATATGGCAGCTCCCACCTACTTCTTGTAATAGAAACATACAGAGGAGGAATTTATTCACACAATAATTTATGGGAAACAGATCTAAATCCAAATACATAGGGCAGATACACAGGGCAGATACACAGGGCAGATACACAGGGCAGATACACAGGGCAGATACACAGGGCAGATACACAGGGCAGATACACAGGGCAGATACACAGGGCAGATACACAGGGCAGATACACAGGGAAGATACACAGGGCAGATACATAGGGAAGATACACAGGGCAAATACATAGGGAAGATACACAGGGCAGATACACAGGGCAGATACACAGGGCAGATACACAGGGCAGATACATAGGGAAGATACACAGGGCAGATACATAGGGAAGATACACAGGGCAGATACACAGGGCAGATACACAGGGCAGATACATAGGGAAGATACACAGGGCAGATACATAGGGAAGATACACAGGGCAGATACATAGGGAAGATACACAGGGCAGATACATAGGGAAGATACACAGGGCAGATACACAGGGCAGATACACAGGGCAGATACACAGGGCAGATACATAGGGAAGATACACAGGGCAGATACATAGGGAAGATACACAGGGCAGATACATAGGGAAGATACACAGGGCAGATACACAGGGCAGATACACAGGGCAGATACATAGGGAAGATACACAGGGCAGATACACAGGGCAGATACATAGGGAAGATACACAGGGCAGATACATAGGGAAGATACACAGGGCAGATACACAGGGCAGATACACAGGGCAGATACATAGGGAAGATACACAGGGCAGATACATAGGGAAGATACACAGGGCAGATACACAGGGCAGATACACAGGGCAGATACATAGGGCAGATACACAGGGCAGATACACAGGGCAGATACACAGGGCACTGTAAGCAGTCGTGCAGTCTGTGTGGCTGTCAATTCCTTCCTTCCATAACCAGACTGGGCACTGCTCTATATTACACATATAAATGAAAAGGATAAGAATGTAGTGTTCCATTCTGTTTGGATCAATGGTACCGTGGGCTGGAGGTACCACTGGCCTTAGTATATTTGAGGTCAGTACAATGGGAGGCGAATGCTGGGCCATTCCGGGACAGGGATAATTGAATTAGTGAGTGCCAATAGCATCGGATATCACATTCCAAAGCTGGGGAGCAGCACATGAAGTAACTGCAATGCTTATCTGCCCAGTCGGAGGGAAAGCTCCGGGGACCCTCACACGTAGCTCAGCATTATCCCATTAGGGGTTGCTCACCCTAACATGAACTTGTAGCATGGTATCGGTATTCTATGGCCATTGTTGTGCAGCTGCTAGGGTTAACTTACCCTTGCAACCAGGCAGCTGTTAGGAAATCAGACTTCGCCCCTTTTCTGTGCAGTATAAACAGCTGATATTACGCTATACTATTGATAAGCAGTTCAGTTCCATTAATGAATGCGCTAATTAACTGTTAGTTCATTGGGGGACAGTGGAGTTTGTAGCGCCTAGTAGTACAATCGGAGGCCCTGTTTGGCCAGCCCTGGTTTACTTTAAAGGAAAACTATACCCCCAAACAATGTAGGGCTCTATAAAAATACATATATAAAGCCCTGCTTCATCTAAATAAACCATTTTCATAAAATATACTTTTTTTAGCAGTATGTGCCATTGGGTAATCCTAAATAGGAAACTGCCATTTTAAGAATTAAGGGCCGCCCCCTGGGATCATAGGATTCACAGTGCACACAAACAAGCCAAGGCACACATACATGCTAGGCCCCATCAGCCAATGAATGGGCAGAGTTCTGCCTTTTGCTCCCACACTACTTCCTGTTACAGTTAGAGCTGCATCACTTCCTGTCAGCTGATCTCTGAGGGAGCACACAGCCCATCACTAAATGGCGGCTCAAGGGAAAGGCTGTAAAAGGGCAATATTTACTGATATATATATTCCAGTTTGGGGAGATTCTTTAATAGGTCACTTAATATGATATAAACTGTCTGTTGGTTACGTATTCATTCTGGGGGTATAGTTTCCCTTTAAGTACAGGGCTTCCAGTTTACTACAAGACAAAGGTTTATTTCCAGGCATGTGGGAAATCCGACCAGTCAGTGCGGCTGCAATCAGTAAGGTGTGTAGGCGCCAAACCCAAAATAGCTGCAAGGGGGCAGAAGTGGGGCAGGCAGTGAATGGCTTCTGCGCGGCTCACTAAGTGGCAGCATTCCTGGCCGCAGCCTGCACCCATGCCTAATCTGTCATGCTAGCGGCCTATCTGAGCCTCTTCAGAGAATCAGTAAGAGCACAAACAGGAAAGAAAGCAGAGACAGACCCTTGAGAGCTGATAGTGCCGGAGCAGACTGATTGTGCTGTAGGACACAACATTCAGATTAAATACTTCTCTTTCATACATTCCAGCCTATATCTCCGGCGCGGTGCCCCCGACTGCAGACTGCGCCATTGTGTGTGCCTTGTGTGGAATAAAGAAACATATGACGCGCTAACGTTTCCTGAGAACACAAATCAGGCGCGCTGCTGAAAGATGGATGAGTCCTGACTCTCCGGGTTCCTCTGGCAAAGAGACTCCAATAATATGATTAAAATCCCATTCCTATAGGCTGAGTGCCCCCCGCAGCGCTGCAGCCGCTTCTATCATTCCACTGCTAATTAGTAGAAATGGAATTCCTATTCCCCCCCCAGTGCCAGACTATTGCCTGCAAACCCTCGCCTAGGTGGCCAAACGCTGGGAATTGCCCGGGGTGCCATTGCCCCAAGACACATTCCTTCTGCAAACTGAACACTGAGTTGGTTTGTGGCTGGGAGGGAACAGCCCTCATTTATTCTAAAGCTCCTACATAAGCCCCACATGATTGGTCACCGATGATCCCATTGGCCAATCATTCTGCATGCCGGTCTTATTGTGCTGACAGTCTGGCCAGGCAAGCCCCATCCTCCCCACAAACTAAAAATATATAAAATATATATAATATATATAGATATATACATAATTAGTAGTTAGATATATATATACATGTATATGCACAACTGACTGGGACCCTTTAAAGGGGAACTATCACGAAAATAAAGTATTAACTATAAAACTGATATCATGGGAATAAACACAATAAATGAAGATACTGCCCTATTACTGAAATCATTAAATGGATCTTCCTTCTCCTACTCTTTCCACAATCTGCCTGTCAGTGCAGGAGCTGGGGGTCCGGATCTGATGGACAGTTAGGGCTAATACCCTGTCTGGGCAAAGTAAGCACAGACCAATGATGTATTTAAGTGATCTGTCCATCAAACTCTGACTCCGCCTCCTGCACGGGGGGGGGGGGGAGAAAGAGAGATAGAGAAGGAACAGCACAAAATGGCATCAATTCTATATTGAAGTTCACCTTTTCCTAATTTGCCCCCCTGAAATGCTTAATTCTACAGTAGTTTTATACCCTTAGAATATTTTCTGTGTATCCTATGTGTCAGGGAGTCCCTATACCGTATGGGTGCCACGTACAGCTTGGCATACATGGTAAGATCCACTCATTTGGCAAGATACCTGATTTGGCCAAAAATTTAGTGGGCCCAATAGGAATGATCCAATCTTTTGGCCCCGAGGGCAATGACTGGACCATAATGGAAGCTTATGGAGACCCGTTTGGAGAGGACCTTATCTTCACACCACCTTTCCTATTGATATCTGCCCAATACCTGGGCAGGACCCCCCCGAGGGCCCCAAACATGGCCCCATAAGCTGCCTGGCATTTGGCATCTGGAAATTCCCGGCGCTCTACATATAACCCAAACAATTACCCTGCCAATAACTACCGGCCAAACATGAAGAACAGGATTGGGGGGCGATTGAAAGGGGGCGGGGAAAGGTTTTGCCCCTCAGATAATATTTATCATTATTATATATTTCTCCTGCTAATAACTTGCACAATACTTTGCTCGTTTAAAAGTTGAATTAAAAAACACATATTTACTGGATATAAGAGTATTTTTAGGAAGCTCCGAGTTACTGCAAATGTAAATTTAGATTTCTTTGAATCATCTGCTTTGACACTGCCGTAATCACACACAAAAATAGCAAGTGTTAAAATAAGCAGTTTCACCCTGACTGTAACATACGAGCGCTTGTGAGCAGAGCTCAGCAGAGGGGCCGATAGGAACGGGTCCATAGTTGGACTGTAGAGAGCAAGTCTGCCCCCTGCTGGAAGGCACTGTTACAGGCATGAAGAGCTGCAAAGCTTTTAGCCCAAACTACTCTAACTATTTACATTACATTACATTAACATTTATTTATAAAGCGCCAACATACCCCGCAGCGCTGTACAATAAGTGGGTTTCATACATTGGACATACAGAGTAACATATAAAGCAACCAGTAACCGATACAGGAGGGGAAGAGAGCCCTGCCCAAAAGAGCTTACACTCTACAAGGAGTAACAAATAAAGCAATCAGTAACCGATACAGGAGGGGAAGAGAGCCCTGCCCAAAAGAGCTTACAATCTACAAGGAGTAACATATAAAGCAATCAATAACTGATACAGGAGGTGAAGGGAGCTGCCCAAAAGAGCTTACAATCTACAAGGAGTAACATATAAAGCAATCAGTAACCGATACAAGAGGTGAAGAGAGCCCTGCCCAAAAGAGCTTACACTCTACAAGGAGTAACATATAAAGCAATCAGTAACCGATACAAGAGGGGAAGAGAGCCCTGCCCAAAAGAGCTTACAATCTACAAGGAGTAACATATAAAGCAATCAGTAACCGATACAGGAGGGGAAGAGAGCCCTGCCCAAAAGAGCTTACACTCTACAAGGAGTAACATATAAAGCAATCAGTAACCGATACAAGAGGTGAAGAGAGCCCTGCCCAAAAGAGCTTACAATCTACAAGGAGAAAGGGTTGAGACACAAGGTGTGGGATCCCCAGCTACTCTAACTATCCCCAGCTACTCTAACTATCCCCAGCTACTCTAACTATCCCCAGCTACTCTAACTAACTATCCCCAGCTACTCTAACTATCCGCAGCTACTCTAACTATCCCCAGCTACTCTAACTAACTATCCCCAGCTACTCTAACTATCCCCAGCTACTCTAACTATCCCCAGCTACTCTAACTATCCCCAGCTACTCTAACTATCCCCAGCTACTCTAACTATCCCCAGCTACTCTAACTATCCCCAGCTACTCTAACTATCCCCAGCTACTCTAACTATCCCCAGCTACTCTAACTATCCCCAGCTACTCTAACTATCCCCAGCTACTCTAACTATCCCCAGCTACTCTAACTATCCCCAGCTACTCTAACTATCCCCAGCTACTCTAACTATCCCCAGCTACTCTAACTATCCCCAGCTACTCTAACTATCCCCAGCTACTCTAACTATCACCAGCTACTCTAACTAACTATCCTCAGCTACTCTTAACTATCCCCAGCTACTCTAACTAACTATCCCCAGCTACTCTAACTAACTATCCCCAGCTACTCTAACTAACTATCCTCAGCTACTCTTAACTATCCCCAGCTACTCTAACTAACTATCCTCAGCTACTCTTAACTATCCCCAGCTACTCTAACTATCCCCAGCTACTCTAACTATCCCCAGCTACTCTAACTATCCCCAGCTACTCTTAACTATCCCCAGCTACTCTTAACTATCCCCAGCTACTCTTAACTATCCCCAGCTACTCTAACTATCCCCAGCTACTCTAACTATCCCCAGCTACTCTAACTATCCCCAGCTACTCTAACTATCCCCAGCTACTCTAACTATCCCCAGCTACTCTTAACTATCCCCAACTGATCCAACCTGGTGTATCTCGGGGGAGAAGCCGGGATGCTTTGGTTTCAGAGCTCCCTAGCCCAGCGGCCACTCTCGGCCATGTAGCACACAAATCTGCAGCGTCTGATCCTCATTAGTATGTCTGATGGACTTACTGCTAAAGATCAAGGGATCAATAAACACTGAAATAGTATTAGAGTT
The DNA here is from genome assembly GCF_000004195.4 of Xenopus tropicalis. NCBI lineage: Eukaryota > Metazoa > Chordata > Amphibia > Anura > Pipidae > Xenopus > Xenopus tropicalis. The sequence continues at coordinate 205,737,637 of NC_030677.2, forward strand.
TTACCTGCCAAACATAATATCCTGTAGCAAATAAAGGCCAAGTACAATACTGATAATGGTCCTGCACTCAATTAAAACAGAGCCTGTGTTACACATTTAAGCATCCCCTGTTTGCAGCAACTGGAGCCATAAAGTGAGGTTTAGAGTGACTGGTGGAGAAATAACCATTTCAGAGTGTTCCGTGAATGCTAAAGAGAGGTCCGGACTCTATAGGGGGGCAGGTTAGAGAAGTTGAGGCAGGAGGGGGCAGTTGAGGCAGGAGGGGAGCAGTTGAGGCAGGAGGGGAGCAGTTGAGGCAGGAGGGGAGCAGTTGAGGCAGGAGGGGAGCAGTTGAGGCAGGAGGGGGGCAGTTGAGGCAGGAGGGGAGCAGTTAAGGCAGGAGGGGAGCAGTTGAGGCAGGAGGGGAGCAGTTGAGGCAGGAGGGGGGAAGTTGAGGCAGGAGGGGGGCAGTTGAGGCAGGAGGGGGCAGTTGAGGCAGGAGGGGGCAGTTGAGGCAGGAGGGGAGCAGTTGAGGCAGGAGGGGGGCAGTTGAGGCAGGAGGGGGCAGTTGAGGCAGGAGGGGAGCAGTTGAGGCAGGAGGGGGGCAGTTGAGGCAGGAGGGGGCAGTTGAGGCAGGAGGGGAGCAGTTGAGGCAGGAGGGGAGCAGTTGAGGCAGGAGGGGAGCAGTTGAGGCAGGAGGGGAGCAGTTGAGGCAGGAGGGGGGAAGTTGAGGCAGGAGGGGGCAGTTGAGGCAGGAGGGGGCAGTTGAGGCAGGAGGGGGCAGTTGAGGCAGGAGGGGAGCAGTTGAGGCAGGAGGGGGGCAGTTGAGGCAGGAGGGGGGCAGTTGAGGCAGGAGGGGGGCAGCTGAGGCAGGAGGGGGGAAGTTGAGGCAGGAGGGGGGAAGTTAAGGCAGGAGGGGGGAAGTTGAGGCAGGAGGGGGGCAGTTGAGGCAGGAGGGGGCAGTTGAGGCAGGAGGGGGCAGTTGAGGCAGGAGGGGGCAGTTGAGGCAGGAGGGGAGCAGTTGAGGCAGGAGGGGGGAAGTTGAGGCAGGAGGGGGGAAGTTAAGGCAGGAGGGGAGAAGTTGAGGCAGGAGGGGGGAAGTTGAGGCAGGAGGGGGGAAGTTGAGGCAGGAGGGGAGAAGTTGAGGCAGGAGGGGAGCAGTTGAGGCAGGAGGGGGGAAGTTGAGGCAGGAGGGGGGCAGTTAAGGCAGGAGGGGAGCAGTTGAGGCAGGAGGGGGGAAGTTGAGGCAGGAGGGGGGCAGTTAAGGCAGGAGGGGAGCAGTTGAGGCAGGAGGGGGGAAGTTGAGGCAGGAGGGGGGCAGTTGAGGCAGGAGGGGGGCAGTTGAGGCAGGAGGGGGGCAGTTGAGGCAGGAGGGGGGGCAGTTGAGGCAGGAGGGGGGCAGCTGAGGCAGGAGGGGGGAAGTTGAGGCAGGAGGGGGGAAGTTAAGGCAGGAGGGGGGAAGTTGAGGCAGGAGGGGGGCAGTTGAGGCAGGAGGGGGCAGTTGAGGCAGGAGGGGGGAAGTTGAGGCAGGAGGGGGGCAGTTGAGGCAGGAGGGGGCAGTTGAGGCAGGAGGGGGGCAGTTGAGGCAGGAGGGGGCAGTTGAGGCAGGAGGGGAGCAGTTGAGGCAGGAGGGGAGCGCAGTTGAGGCAGGAGGGGGCAGTTGAGGCAGGAGGGGGCAGTTGAGGCAGGAGGGGGCAGTTGAGGCAGGAGGGGAGCAGTTGAGGCAGGAGGGGGCAGTTGAGGCAGGAGGGGAGCAGTTGAGGCAGGAGGGGAGCAGTTGAGGCAGGAGGGGGCAGTTGAGGCAGGAGGGGGCAGTTGAGGCAGGAGGGGGCAGTTGAGGCAGGAGGGGGCAGTTGAGGCAGGAGGGGGCAGTTGAGGCAGGAGGGGAGCAGTTGAGGCAGGAGGGGGGCAGTTGAGGCAGGAGGGGAGCAGTTGAGGCAGGAGGGGGCAGTTGAGGCAGGAGGGGAGCAGTTGAGGCAGGAGGGGAGCAGTTGAGGCAGGAGGGGAGCAGTTGAGGCAGGAGGGGGGCAGTTGAGGCAGGAGGGGAGCAGTTGAGGCAGGAGGGGAGCAGTTGAGGCAGGAGGGGGCAGTTGAGGCAGGAGGGGAGCAGTTGAGGCAGGAGGGGAGCAGTTGAGGCAGGAGGGGAGCAGTTGAGGCAGGAGGGGGGCAGCTGAGGCAGGAGGGGGGAAGTTGAGGCAGGAGGGGGGAAGTTGAGGCAGGAGGGGGGCAGTTGAGGCAGGCAGTTGAGGCAGGAGGGGGGCAGTTGAGGCAGGAGGGGGGAAGTTGAGGCAGGCAGTTGAGGCAGGAGGGGGGCAGTTGAGGCATGGGTATTTAGCAATGTGCAGCAGACAAATTCCCAGGGTGCTGAAACCGGAGAGCTCACAATCACTGCCTTTGATGCACAGCGAGGAGAGGGAACAGTGTGGGAAAGGAACATTAAGGAGCGGGATGTGTTTCCTCTCAGGTCAGGGCTGACATTTCAGAATTGGAAAGAGGAAAGCGACATTTTCTTTGTCTCTCTCCCTAAATGGCCAATGTGTTTGTGTTTCTTTTCTGAAAGGGAGAGTCTCATTTAGTAATGAGCTGAACTAATGGCAGTGATGTGTTTACCTAGCCATGACAGCTCGGCCGCCACAAGCCAAGGGATGAGGAATGTTCTCTGGCAATGCACCTCCTCCAATTCCTGCTTGGGACAAGGGGGGGCGCTATAGGGCGGCACTGTACTAGCGTTACCAGACTTCCATAGAAACCCCTACATTGGCAGAAATGTGCCCATCATAGGCAGCCTTCCATTACCTCCCAAACTCTACCCCTAATAAATGTTACCCAATAATAATGCACAAATCAGTGTGTCCTGAGGTGGCCCATACACTGCCCAATCAAAGCCAATTATGCCCCTCTAGACCCACTGAACAGCTTACTGGGCCTTGTATGGAAAATAAAGGGACTTTGGAACGTGATGCAGGTCATGTGAGGATAAGTAATGAAACAATATATATTCTTTATAAACAATTATATCTGTACTATATTATTAGTAGTAACACATATTTATAAAACACCAACATATGCCACAGCGCTGTACAACAGATATCTCTCAGTTAAACCCAGTTACCTTTGTCAGCCCGCGGCAATCTGGTATTTTTATGAACTACAATTCCCAGCATGCCCCACACCCTGGGTGGGTTGCATGTAATCCCCCCACTGACAAGGCATGCAGGGATGAGGGGAGGCGAGGGTCTGGTTTCTGTCAGAGGTTGGGAGGAAGGCTGGCCGCTCACATGGGGAAAGAGTTCCAGAACTCTTTAAAGGAAACATTATGATTTGTGGGGCTGAAGGGGGGTTGAGGGGTGTCATATCTTTGAGTGGGGGCTGCTGGGATATTTACATAACAATATGTTTCTTGGAATTAATGCCGGAATCTGGGAAACTGCTTTACTGAGTCATTTTTGGGCTTTTACCAGTTTAAAGGGCAACTACTACTTTATTACATAATTTTCACCCGTGTGTGGTGGGAAAGGGAGTCCTTTGAAAATGTGCAATGGGAGGTGCTTTATGGCAGCTTTGAAAGCTCATGTATGGTGGGAAAAAGAATAATAAAGAGATATACCCTGGGGTACATAGAGAGTGCAAAGGGGTGGGCTAGTGAATGGGAGAAGTCCATCAGCCTCCTGTGGGCTAGGGGCAAACTGCATCCAGACATAAGGCTCAGTACTGACCCAACTATTCAAGCTCTTCACTAATTACATACAGCGGAATGCTCTACTACCTACCTGTATTCATTCCATGCAAGTGGGTAGTAAGAGCATAACTGGGGTGCCTGACTTACCATATTTTGCCCCCACTTTATCCAGAGCTACTGCAAATCAATAAAACAGTGGATCAGCCCCCTCGCTGCATGGTTATGTCTAGGTAGGTACCCTAGGTATGTAGCTGCACTTATCTGAACCCAGTAAGCTTGGCACTGTTTCCTGAACCTAATGTATTTTATTCTGTGTACCTGCTACCCTACCTACTATACCTGCTATCCCACAGCCCCAGTCCCTTCCCAGAGGCTATTATCCCCCCACTGCTACTATAGGCACCATCTCTCCCTACTATACCTGCTATCCCACAGCCCCAGTCCCTTCCCAGAGGCTATTATCCCCCCCACTGCTACTATAGGCACCATCTCTCCCTACTATACCTGCTATCCCACAGCCCCAGTCCCTTCCCAGAGGCTATTATCCCCCCACTGCTACTATAGGCACCATCTCTCCCTACTATACCTGCTATCCCACAGCCCCAGTCCCTTCCCAGAGGCTATTATCCCCCCACTGATACTATAGGCACCATCTCTCCCTACTATACCTGCTATCCCACAGCCCCAGTCCCTTCCCAGAGGCTATTATCCCCCCACTGCTACTATAGGCACCATCTCTCCCTACTATACCTGCTATCCCACAGCCCCAGTCCCTTCCCAGAGGCTATTATCCCACTGCTACTATAGGCACCATCTCTCCCTACTATACCTGCTATCCCACAGCCCCAGTCCCTTCCCAGAGGCTATTATCCCACTGCTACTATAGGCACCATCTCTCCCTACTATACCTGCTATCCCACAGCCCCAGTCCCTTCCCAGAGGCTATTATCCCCCCACTGTTACTATAGGCACCATCTCTCCCTACTATACCTGCTATCCCACAGCCCCAGTCCCTTCCCAGAGGCTATTATCCCCCACTGCTACTATAGGCACCATCTCTCCCTACTATACCTGCTATCCCACAGCCCCAGTCCCTTCCCAGTGCTACTACATAATTTCTATTGAATTTTCCCACACTAGTATGTACAGAGTTGGTGCCTTTGGCTGTACATATAAAACGTGAAGGTGATCAAATAACACTACAGGAAGGTTGGCTAGCTAGTATTATGCTTTACAGAAGGTATTTCATTACAAGAAACCCTTATTGCTACTTTCAGACTTGTTGACACGGACGCTCCAGACAGGAAGTATGTTGGCAGAACCAAAGCAATGTGCAGGCTTGCAATCCGTTGCTGTAAGTTTCCATTAACATAATAATATGGTAATAACTCAATTTAGGTTGATTGGCCATTTTCTGTAAGAATATCTGCGTGGAACATAAAGAGAGGATTTATTTCCCCGTTTGGGTGCCGGCCGGAGCGCCATTTCCGAGTCCGATGCTGGAAAGCTGTGTGTGAAGACTTTCTATCTATTTCTCCCATCGGTTGTAACGTGATACAAAGGAAGGGGAGGATGGAAAAAAGAGAAGCCTTTGTAAATACCGCTTTTGTAATACTGCTTTTTAATAACCTTCCTAATGGCCGAATTAAAGGCCCTTGAATAAAATCATTTCATCCCACATAAAACAAACATAGCATTTTTTTTTCTTTTTAACTTGCTTTTATAAGGTTCTATCAGTTCCAGATGCTGCTAAAGGGGCCACAGGGTTTTCTCTGATGAATTACTCGCAGGGCAGGACAGCTGCTTTCTATTTAACAGCTAAATTAGGGAGAGAAATCAAAGGAGGACCTTAAAAGTGGCCCTCATTTAGCCCATTAGGGAAGTAGGAGGCAGAAATGAAAGGAAATGGGGAGATAGGGAGAGCCCAGGCTCTGTTTATAGCCGGCGAGCGGCACTCGTAGGTCTCTGCTGCAGGTAAGAGAGTGCTCTCTGCCCTGAGACGTGAGGAGTGTTACCCTAGAAAGGGTTCCTTTGTATCTGACATTGTTATTGTCTCTTTAACAACGTGCAATTGGCAGAACCATAGGACAGGGCATGGAGATTAACCTGGGACCTCAAATGATAGATTTTCCCATTCACACTCTTGACTTGATGAGACTGCATCAAGTCATTCGGCCATATCTAAACTAGACAGTCAGAATAGCAGAGGCCCACGCTCCCTACACTTGATGAGCTCAGCTTGTGGGCTGCTCCAATGGATACACGACATTTAGCCATCAATGAGTTGCACACGTATGTGCCTGAGATATCCCAGCACTTGACTTATTTGCCACTTTATTCTCCGTATCACCTGTTAGACAGATGGTCACAATGGGCGACTTCTCAGCACCCGTAAGAAACACAAAGGCATGTCACTTAACTGTGGCCCTATAGTAGCGATAGGGACACATGGGCACAAAGAGGGAGAGCAGTGGATAGGGCCCCAGGCAAACCCAGCCGATGGCAATATAAAGTTTCAAGTTTTGATCCATAAGACACTTGGCATAAGGTGCCAATTTCTGTTGCTGATATTGGTCCTTTAAACCAATTCGACAGCTTATCTGACCGTGTATGGGGCCAATGACGGGTCTACTCTAATCCCGACAGATCAGGGACCGCAAAGGCCCGTTGAAGTGGTCCCCGATCCAACTGCGTCTCTGCTCGCCGTTTTATTTTGATTGTTTGGCCCTAGGACCACACGATGGAATTAGCCCAATATTGGGCACCCATAGGTGGGCTTATTGGAGAAGATCCGCTCGCTTGGTGAGGTTGCCATCTTGTATGGTGTATGGCCATCTTTATATATACAGTCTAAGTATGAACCCACAGTCTTGCAGGCACAATGCCACATTAAGTGCATAAATATGGCTGATTGCATCCTTTTGCACACGGTGTGAGGCAGGTCTGCAATGGAATTCAAGATGAAATGAGGTTTAGTACGATATTCGGTGCGTTTATAGTGGATTGATGAGGTGACCAATATCGTAAAAGCCTTGGATATCGGTTGTCTCGTCGATTGGGCGGGACAAAAGATTTTGATCAGGCGACATTGGAGGCATGCGTTTAGGGCTACATCGTCAGATAGGGGTAGAATTCCTATTGTATCTACCTCCATATCTGAACGGAACATTAGTGGAGGGTATTAGTGGAGGGTACGAACGATCTTTCCTCAAGATTGTGATTGTAATATGTATGGCCATCTTTAATGTCCAAAGAGGTAATTATAGCAGGGAAAACAATCCCAATACCTACAATATATAATACTATGATATGGAAAACTGTGTTTGCAGTGTAAACTAAAATAGCTCAGCACTATATGAGCCTTTACAATCAATTATACAGGATTTAAATAAGTTTATTTGTGTGAGTACTGTGTCCCTTTAGTCTGATCAGGGGGTAGTAATAGTTTGTGCTGCACTTTCAGGCAGCCCACCGTACCACTAATTGCTTTAGGTTATTTATGGATATGGTTACAGTGTCTCTTATGGACAACCGAATGAAGGAAGCAGATATGGTAAGGCAAGGAGGGCGAAAAGGGCCAAAATGCCTTCTTTACAGCAGGTGGGAAAGGGATTCTGTTGTTACTTTCTAAATGACATGTTCTACCTATAATGCCACAATATGGCACACAGTGTTCTGCTCATCCCATAATAGTTCTGCTCTTATTGACTAGGAGACGCCTATCTCGTGGGCCTTGGGGTATCAGCATGTGATTATATTCTCTTGTCATTTAACCGCATGTGAGACATGAAGTCATTAGCAGAGTTTTCTGAGGTTGGATCTTGGTCTCTGTTTGACAGACTGCGGCAATGAGCAGGGGGGGGGTGGTGGTTTCCATGTCTAGAACATTCCTGCACTCGCTTGCAGAAAGTTCTCACACAGGAACCTCAAGTGTGCTACTCACGTAGTCAGGAAGTGGCGACTCGTCTGAGCCAAGCGATCCTCGCAGAGACTGGGTGGCTTGCTCCAGAACTTTGTTGTGTTTTTTCGACAGCAAGGAAAACAAACTGGAGAGGGGGGAAAAGGATGCAGTTAATAGAGATAATCTCAGCAGAGGCGCCCAGAATCCCGAGCTCAGACATTAGCACAATAACATGCACACAGGATAACATCTCCCCGGCACATACACACATTGCAGAAATAAAAAGCTGACAATAATTGGGGCTAAGCTTTTGGTTGCACAAAGCTCCCAGGTTTGGAACCACTTCAGAGCAGTTTCATGATAAACCAACATGGCCGATTGCCCACAATGCCACAATGTAATGCCGCTCCTGGAGACCAGCGGCTGGGAGGTGGACTGAGACAACATCGGACCCTGGGCACATGGAAGGTGACAGTAACATAAGATAGATACGGAAGAGAAACATGATGTTGGTAATCTATTGTTTCCTGAACTGTGGGCCTACAATTAATTCACCGGTGGACAAGGGTTGGAATCTGTTTAGCTCCAGCAAAACCATCACTAAGACTGGACCTGTTCTTATGTTTCAGGGCAGGGCCTACAAGCCTTGGTGGGACCCAGTAGAACTGACTAGGCAACCTAGGGAGCCATGCACACTCAGGCTAAATACAGCATGGCTTGCACTAAAATGGGCCACTCGAAGGCCAGCGGGATGTTGCCATCATTTGCCCCTAGTAAGGGATCACCATCCTCAATGCCCACCTAGGCCCGCAATCCTAACAGAGTGAGAGCCAAACTAATTAAGCCCCAATACAAGCTAAACAACATCTGGAGACCCCCCTCCTTGGATGATTAAATGTAGTGACTTCAATATGAAAAGATTGGCACTATTTAGTATAGGTTCCCAATATTTTCTTTGCACGGCCTAAGGTGCCACTATATCAGCTTGGTCCTCACAGCAGGTCACACTGCTTGGCATCTGCTATGGGTAAGTCTATGAGCTGCTTGTGGCATTATTAGGTACAGTGACTGTAGCTATGGCCCAGCCTGCTTAGCTCCCCTATCAGTTCCAGATTAACTAGAAAGAATAGAGAAGGCAGTCACCACTAGCCTTTGAGTGGGGAAAAGGAGCTTAGGGCCCTTTAAAATCACTGCGTAGCATCTCTGTCTGGCATGTTCTACTGCGTATTATGCTATAAATATATTTATTGTGTGAGTATTATCACAATACTGGAGCCTTGTGTTCCCATGAACATTCTGCACACTTTTCAACCATGCTGGCAGGCTTATAGAGTTCCCTTCAATGGGCCCATCACTCACTCCTCCTATTATTCACTTTTGCCTCCTTTCTTATCTTAGGGGGCTTCAAAGCAAGCCATTTTTAAAGGGAAAATATACCTGCATTCAAAGTAGAGCGATCAAGCTCATCGTATAACAGAAAGGAGGGTGGCTACTGTCAATGTGCCGTTTGTTTCTGGTATGTATACATATTTCTAACAACATACAGTGTTTCTAAAGATCTAAGCTGTAGACAGAATAGAGATGTCCTTGCTGTAATTCAGCCCCAAGAGAAAGTTCCAAAGAATGCCTAGCAGTGTTCCTTTGTTGCTGAGCCAGACCAGTGACTATTAGCTGAGACCCTCAATCATAAATGGTAAAGGGCACATTATCACAGTGACAATGGCTTGTTGCTGGGCTAACACTGAGGTTGGTCACGTTGGTATTTCAATCTTTTAAGCTGGGCACACACGGAACGATCCGCTTGTCGCTGATACACTCCTCGTCCCAAACGTTGGGAGCTTTTATTGGCCCGTGTATGGCCACCTCAACGGTATCCAATTTATAGACAAGAGAGATGGATACCTGTACAAGAGGCCCTACACATTACGCCCATGTTTCTATAGTCCTGTCCATTCTGGCCAACAACTGCCTCCTCTTTCCTATCCCAAAGATTTATTCTTTATTTACTTTATTTCCTGTTATAATGATGGACCATTAGGGTGAATTTTACAGCAGAATATCTTGGCCAAAACTCATTTCAAGCCTTGGATTTAAACAGGCAAAATTTCCCTAAACATTTGTCTTTCCCTTATGTTCTCATGCAGAGAAAGCCAACAGTGCTGTGCGGTTTGGACAGGGAAAGAGAACTCCAATTAAAAGCTAATAATTAAGGAAGAACAAGCAAACAGGGACAGAATTTTTTTTCCCTAAAACAAGATGAGTTTATTAATGCCTGAATACAATATGTGATTTATTGTGTGGCTGATAGACAGAGAGAGGCGTTGGCAATAATAGGTATATTTACTTTGTCTGCTTGCACAGAGACGACTATCTGCTTCTTGTAAATAAAACATGAGTCCTATCATGTCTTCATGCCGCGGATACTGACTGTATAAGCGGGCAGAGTGCAGTGATCCTGCCTCTGAAAGCTTCAAAGTCTCTATTGTTTGCAGCAGTGCTGTATGTAACAGCCCCCAGGCTGGGAGCCTTAGTATGTGCCCTGTTCCTCAGAAGAACAAGCAGAATTCTATTGGTTACCCTTCGTTTTTGAACCCACCCTATCGGAGGGTAATTACTGCTGTAAATGCCCATATTACCCCGGCTGCAGAAAAACAAACACTAATTTCTACACAGTTGGAAGCAATGTTCCCATGCATTATTATAATCAACATATATTCATTAAGCCATAAGCCCCAATATGATTTAGGGTAGATGCATGTGTTATAGGGTAGCTGTATCTTTAGCCAAGTAGGGCTATGGGCTATCTACGGGCCCCCTTCTGCAGAGTAGTACCCCAGCACAAAGCACTAAGGATTCCCACCACTCTGGGGGCTTTAGAGTTGCCACGTGGACAGTATTTAACCGGCCCAGCTGGTTATTCACAAGTTAGGGCTGGCACTGGTATTACCAACTTATTAGCAATGGACTTGCCTGTAAATCTGTAATACCCTATAAATCACTTACCCTTTCCTCACCTTCTCTGTGCTGATCAGCCTTTATAATTACAGGCCCACCTCTGCCCCGCCCATTTCTCTGCCCCGCCTTTTTTCTAAGGATTTACCCCTTCCCCACCTGGTCCACCCATTTCCACACCATTTACATTATAGCCCTGCCCCCAATATAATATTGCGTCCCTTCGTCAGCCTGAAAGACTGTATTATAGGAACAAAAAGGTGGCAACCATTGGGGGCTTGTAGGCCACCAAGCTGTTACACTTCATATGACCCTTTCCTTAGGGGCAGGGATGAGGGGTATGCCTTGTGTCCATAACAAACAACACTCGGGGGCTCATTTATCAACACTGGGCAAATATGCCTGTGGGCAGTAACCCATTGCAACCAATCAGCAGCTGTTTTTTTCCGCTGAACGCAACAATTTAATTGGTTGCCATGGGTTACAGCCTACGGGCTAATTTGCCCAGTATTGATAAATGACCATATCGTTGTGAAAATATGGTTTAAGCACAACCCCCCCCCGCCCGGGTTGCTATACCTGCTTATTATAACCAGTCTGCGGTAGAGCACCCTGCCTAGACAGTATCTGATCCAGATGAGTTTATTATCTACAGGATAAATAATGCCGACTTTCCCACACTGCTTCCATGGAGTATGCCATGATGCATTTGTTAGCTACATGTTATCACAATGATATTATTTCCACTTGTTGACAGCCTAATGACTCTTTAACTACAGAAGAAAAATCCCTGAGGCCTGAATAATTGTGGGAGATGTTACGGCGCTGCATTGTGTGTTACATCAATAAAAACGATGATTTGTCGGTTTGTAGGTACAGGTGAGCACAGGCCCCTCCATCTCTCTATACATTCAATTATACTCCACACGTCCTACTCTACTCCATCCTCTACTCATTATCTAAGTGCTGCTTAGAGTTCATGGTTTTCCCATCTTTAATTTCTAGTGTCCTTGAACATAATAAGAGTATTAAATGGCTTCCTAGTAATAATAACAATTACCCAGAAGGCTCTGCTATTACTCCAATCAAAAGGAATAAAATAATTGGATTTGTTTATATAGAGCTGACGTGTCAAACTCGAGTGCCATGCAGGGCTGATCTCAGTGGGGAACAACCCTCCTTACTCCTTATAAAGTTAAATATTTACTAGTTTTAGATGTATAACTGTGTTACTTTTGCAGTTTTGACTAAATTTACTGGTCTATTACGTTCAACCCCTCATAATTAACCCCAGAGCACGTGTCACTGTACATTATTTGCTTTAGTAGCCACAGAATGACACTGACAAATTGTTATATAGAAAAGTCCCCAGATCCTACTCAGTTAAGGGTCCCCCCAACTCACAACCATTTAGTGCAGTGCTGTCCAACTGGCGGCCCGCGGGACCCCCCTCTGTGTGGCCCCCCACCTGTCTGGCTGCTTTGATGGCTTACCTTTGAGTAAGCATTAAATGGTATCAGTACTGAGATTAACTGGCCCCCTGCATGGTTCTCACCTCAGATTCAGGCTGTAATCCCTCTGTATTGTTTAAAAATGTCACCTGTGTTTTTCACACCTTTTAATACCTGCATTGTTCACCCCCTGCAGTGTTCACACCTCAGGCTCAGGCTGTAATCACTCCCATTGTTCACTTCTTCACACCTCAGACATAGGTACTGTAGGCAGAGTATGGCACATACAGCCAGCATAGGGCAGGTAGAGTATGGCACACACAGGCAGCATAGGTCAGGGAGGGTATGGCACACACAGGAAGGGTAGGGCAGGCAGAGTATGGCACACACACAGGCAGGGTAGGGCAGGCAGAGTATGGCACACAGAGGCAGCATAGGGAAGGCAGTGTAGGACAGGCAGAGTGCTGCCTGTGTGTGCCATACTCTGCTTGCCCTATGCTGCCTGTGGGAGGTGAACCTGGCAGGGGTTTGTTGTGGGAGTTTTTTAGCAGTTGGAAATAGCCATTAAATGGTCCCTAAGGTGTGTAATTATGTACTCGGGGTTGCTCTGCTATCCACAGGGGAGGAGGAGGCATATGGAATTTAAGGGTATATCTTAATATGACATAATTCTTTCACATATGAATGATGGTTGATATCCCCACAGTAAGGACCAAGCATTTGGGATTTTGCTGTGCTACCACCATTGTGATAAAATAGGTGTGGTTTGAAGTGAGTGTGATTTCAAAAAGGGGAGTGGTCAAAACTGGCTTCCATTAGCGGCCCTCCACCATGTATGCTAGAGAAATTCCGGCCCTCGGCACCGTAGAAGTTGGACAGCACTGATTTAGTGTATAACTTGCATTTACATTATTTCTATAAAATAATATACTAACAGCACTTGTTCAGTTAGAGTTCCATTTACTAGCACTTTTACCATTTCTATCTAATTAGATCACATCCACTGCCATCCCAGAGTCTAGGTTCCTGCTCACCTCAGAATTTGATTAACTTAATTTGGCAAGATAAATTACACAAGAAAACCATGTTGGGAATATTGTGATTTTTATAGATAGAATCCCTTTTTGCATGGTGGAACCTCATAGGCTATTTGACAGACCTCAAGAAATCCTGAACAATTAAGTAAAGTCAGTCCCACAGCTAAGCTTGCTGAGTACCCTCAGACAAATCCCATCCCATCTATGACTATAGTTCACCTTTACACATTCAAGTCTATTTTGAACTTCCTCCTAAGTTACTCATTTATCAAGACTTATATTATTAGAACTGAGTATATTAAAAAGGAAACCTTAGCTGGTTCCTCAGGTGAAAAATAACTGAATATCTGCTTTTTCCCTGCTCTCATCAACCAAGTGACTTCCTTCTGATACCAAAGGTCCCAATCCTCCTTGCTTCATTCCTTTACTATCTACATATTCAAAACCTAATTTTGGGTTCATGTTACTCCTCGCACAAGGCTGCAGGCTGAGTTATACAGGGAACTGTGAGTATCACTCATGTATTATAAGGGATAATGTACCCCCTACTGTAAATGATAAGGATATTAGCAGTCACTGAGGGGTTCTGTGCCCATATAAAGGCACAAGGCTGCAGGCTGAGTTATACAGGGAACTGTGAGTATCACTCATGTATTATAAGGGATAATGTACCCCCTACTGTAAATGATAAGGATATTAGCAGTCACTGAGGGGTTCTGTGCCCATATAAAGGCACAAGGCTGCAGGCTGAGTTATACAGGGAACTGTGAGTATCACTCATGTATTATAAGGGATAATGTACCCCCTACTGTAAATGATAAGGATATTAGCAGTCACTGAGGGGTTCTGTGCCCATATAAAGGCACAAGGCTGCAGGCTGAGTTATACAGGGAACTCTGAGTATCACTCATGTATTATAAGGGATAATGTACCCCCTACTGTAAATGATAAGGATATTAGCAGTCACTGAGGGGTTCTGTGCCCATATAAAGGCACAAGGCTGCAGGCTGAGTTATACAGGGAACTCTGAGTATCACTCATGTATTATAAGGGATAATGTGCCCCCTACTGTAAATGATAAGGATATTTGAAGTCAATGAGGAGTTCGGTTCAACTATTAAGACCTGTATTTTTATATTTGAGAATATTTATATTAAAATCTCTTATGTACATATCAAGAGGGGCCACATGAACATTCTGTAACAATGATGGGCCAAACTGCATTTTCCTCTAACATATTAGACATAAAAATGATTACACAGGAAAAGATGAGCAGGATGTAGATTGATCTGTATGTAATTACTCTGCTGATAATCTGTTTATAGGAGAAAGCTAAGATACGGCCCTGTATTCAAAAATCTATGAAAAATAATTAACCCGACTGTCTCGATAGGAAGTTTCGCTGTAATGAAGTATTCTGCAGAGCCATGCATGTGTTAAATATTAAACAGAATAATATATGGCAAACACACTGTGCGGATAGTCTGCCCCGTCCTGCAACCAGATAGCACTGACACCCCAGCCTGAAACCGAACAACGAGAACGTAAATAATGCAAAAACTACAAAAAAAAACCAATTATGTCTTCTAATGCCACTGTAAAAAATAAGGTGAACTTCCCCTTGAAGAACGCTGTAGAGCACTGACGGGCAAGTTGGGTTCCCTAGGAGAAGTCCCTGAGAAGCAAATACAGACAATCTGCTTAAAGGGAAACTACCCCCCCAGAATGAATACGTAACCAACAGACAATTTATATCATATTAAGTGGCCTATTAAAGAATCTCCCCAAACTGGAATATATATATCAGTAAATATTGCCCTTTTACATCCTTTCCCTTGAGCCGCCATTTAGTGATGGGCTGTGTGCCCCCCTCAGAGATCAGCTGACAGGAAGTGATGCAGCTTTAACTGTAACAGGAAGTAGTGTGGGAGCAAAAGGCAGAACTCTGCCCATTCATTGGCTGATGGGGCCTAACATGTATGTGTGCCTTGGCTTGTTTGTGTGCACTGTGACTCCTATGATCAATTTATTTAACACATTGTTCAGTGAAACAAACAACCATTTATTGGCTCAGAATTTAAACACAAAAAATTCTGAGCCAATAAATGGTTGTTTATTTCACCGAACAATGTGTTAAATTAATTGTATGTTGTTTCAGGACCTTTCAGTGTGATATAACTTAGGTTCTCTTTCTCAATCTATTTCCTTATTGCTTGTTGACTCCTATGATCCCAGGGGGCGGCCTTTAGTACTTAAAATGGCAGTTTTGTATTTAGAATTACCCAATAGCACATACTACTAAAAAAAGTAAATGGTTTATTTAGCTGAAACAGGGTTTTACATATGAACTTGTTTATGCAATATATTTTTATAGAGACCTACACTGTTTGGGGGAATAGTTTTCCTTTAATAACTTATTAAATGGCATGTATACACATTCTGAATGGGGGTTATATATGTTTATACTGTTGGCTACATGCGCAGGTAAATATTTAATGTGCTACATACAGCGTGCCGATAACGAATGCATTGGGGATATATGACCCCCCCCATAACTGTATGTGATTCTTACCAAGTAAGGGGTACACTGTCCCTTTAAGGAGAATAACAAGCATTTTGTCCCCGGGTTTGCAGGTACACGTCAGGCTCCCTTACACGCTCAGTAAACAGCGAGGATGTATGATGTGTCTGGAGGGGAGCCGTGCATCATCCCTGTGTGTTTATAGTTCCCATAACTCAGAGGAAGGCTATATCCAAACAATTTCGGGGTAAGTGTACCTTCTCGGAATATTAACGTTGGAAATCGCATGACTCGGCTCACCCTGTGTTTGTCTTACTGCTCCGTCTGGAGAAACATCTTTTTATCTTTGTTATGACATGCACATCATAGCACCATTAGCTCTAAGAAATGATTAGGGATGCGGGGAGATATAATGATGGCGGGCAGACGCAACACGAATTAAAGCAATTATTTTGGGAGCAGAAATGCAAAGTAGGTCTGTGGCAACCGGGCCGTGCGTGTAGCGACTCCGTACGGATGGACTCATGTTATACACGCGGGGTTAACTAGGAAACTCACCTGAAAGGAACAATTAGCTGCCTGATATCCCTCCTAATATGCTGCCATTTAGTCTCTGAAACCAGCAGTAATAGTCTTGTTTTCTGCAGAAACACAGGATAAGATTTCCTATACTGACATAGCACTCCATATTAGAACTGTGACTTTTAATTTCCTTATCATTTACAGTAGGGGGTACATTATCCCTTATAATACATGAGTGATACTCAGAGTTCCCTGTATAACTCAGCCTGCAGCCTTGTGCCTTTATATGGGCACAGAACCCCTCAGTGACTGCTAATATCCTTATCATTTACAGTAGGGGGTACATTATCCCTTATAATACATGAGTGATACTCACAGTTCCCTGTATAACTCAGCCTGCAGCCTTGTGCCTTTATATGGGCACAGAGCCCCTCAGTGACTGCTAATATCCTTATCATTTACAGTAGGGGGTACATTATCCCTTATAATACATGAGTGATACTCAGAGTTCCCTGTATAACTCAGCCTGCAGCCTTGTGCCTTTATATGGGGGGCACAGAACCCCTCAGTGACTGCTAATATCCTTATCATTTACAGTAGGGGGTACATTATCCCTTATAATACATGAGTGATACTCAGAGTTCCCTGTATAACTCAGCCTGCAGCCTTGTGCCTTTATATGGGCACAGAACCCCTCAGTGACTGCTAATATCCTTATCATTTACAGTAGGGGGTACATTATCCCTTATAATACATGAGTGATACTCAGAGTTCCCTGTATAACTCAGCCTGCAGCCTTGTGCCTTTATATGGGCACAGAACCCCTCAGTGACTGCTAATATCCTTATCATTTACAGTAGGGGGTACATTATCCCTTATAATACATGAGTGATACTCAGAGTTCCCTGTATAACTCAGCCTGCAGCCTTGTGCCTTTATATGGTCACAGAACCCCTCAGTGGCTGCTAATATCCTTATCCTTTACAGTAGGGGGTACATTATC
This sequence comes from Xenopus tropicalis, assembly GCF_000004195.4. Taxonomy (NCBI): domain Eukaryota; kingdom Metazoa; phylum Chordata; class Amphibia; order Anura; family Pipidae; genus Xenopus; species Xenopus tropicalis. The sequence goes on from NC_030677.2 coordinate 205,754,682, forward strand.
CCTATATTATTTATTTGAATATAAATATATATAAGTACAGTAACAGAAGAAGCAGAACAATCTTTATGACCTGAGCATAAGCAATGGGTAGATTCCAAACCCGAGCTGAAAATGTTATTACAAATGTTTCTGCTTTTGTGAAGGATGAATTTTGTCATCCAGCAATAAGTCTTATTTATCCAGCAGATTTGTGCAAAACCTTAATCCAGTTACGCCGTGGTTATGGCACAGGGTGTTTCTCAGTGACCTTTAGTAAAATCGCCTGTGATGGTTAGGGAAAAGAATTTGTTACATTCTCAGTGTTAAGAACGTTGTAAGAAAACAGTGGAAAAAAAGGGCAATTTAGGGGAAAAAAAACGGAAAAACTGAGTTGTGGTACTTAATGCCACACTATAATAACAGAGCTCTGCAATATTAATTTTGCAAGTCCAATTAGAACAGAACATGGTTTTGAAGTTAAAAGAGATTTGTTTTCATATTTTTTTTTAGTGGAACAATCTCACTGTCTCAGCTCAGAAACAAAACAGTCACGACTTCCTTTGTACAGTGTTGGAATTGTGACCAGAAATACATCACTCGTCCCTAGACAACAAAAGCCTCAAGTCTTCGGCATAACAAGACAGTGGGGGTTGGCGGGTGGTAACTTTGGGCAAGGGTACTCATCAGCCTGCCATGAAGTGCAAGAAACTCATTGAGTTTATGGAGATGTTCACTATCTTAACGTAGCCTTAACTTTTTATTTATATGACGTCATTGAGTCCATTGGGTACCCTTTTCTCTTACTCATAATATTCTCCCTACTATTCTCCATACTGGTCTTTCTACTTTCCTTCTTGCTTCATGAACCCTAAGCCTAAAGGTCTCCAAACGCTGTCCACAGGTGTCCCGCAAAGGGAGTTGGGTAGGCGACAGGCCTCAGAAGAAGTTAAAATGTTCTAAATAACATTGATGGGCTGATGTTCCACCTTTAGCAAGGTCATGTCTGGTTGTTAGGAATGGCTTGGGCGGGGAGAACTTGGAGGAGTGGGGTTGATTAGCAAGTTTGGTTACCAATAAGCAGGTTGGATCTGGTGTGGGTTTGCCAACCATTTCTACCCAGGACCTACACAAGTGTACGAAATCTAAACCTTTCAATATATTTATAGTTGAATATGAAGAAGACCTGGAGAACCTTAGAATGAAATCTACAGGAGAGAGTAATTGGGATTAAAGAAATGAAACATGATGATAGAGAGTTGAAGGGGCATACAGAGAAGCTGTGGACAGATTGTGAAGGAAGGATGTAGGACTACAGAAGTATTATGGGAGATGGGCTCTTGGGAGAACTAGGATGAAACACCTAGAAAAGATCTTTAATAGTCCTGATGTGTCTATGAAAATAAAGATGGGAATTGTCAAGGCTATGGTATGTTCCTTAAGTCATTATACAAGTAAAAACTGCAGAATGAAGTAGCAGAAGGGCAACAGAATTGATCCTGTAGAACTCTACCATTGGCAAAGGAGTTTGAGAATTCCATGGAAAACTCAATAAGAATACAGGATAATTGAGCAAATGAAGCCTGAGCTTCTACTTGAAGAACAGATGACCAGACTGAAGCTGTTTATTGTATATATATATTTATTTATACTGAAGACCATTTGACAGAAAAAGACAATAATGTGAGTGAAGGGAAAAGTGGAAGAGGCTGATCGCAATCAGTAAATGGACGAATTCAATCACAAGAGTCGTAACCCTGCCGCTGGGAAACCTGAAGCCCAGACGTGCTACATACACTATGCAGGAGTCAAAATCAATTACAAATATAATGCAGTTATATCAGAGATTGAGCACAGAATGAAATGGGCCTGTAATGAGATAACTGTTATCCGATGACAGAATTCTACGTCCAACTCTTGTGACCCTAGTCAGGCCTGTCTCATGTGGTCCCGCCAGGAGGAGTCCTGAACCTCATGGTTGGTCATTTCTCTGGCCCATTGTGCCCATTGGCTTATTACTTCCTGTAAGGTCACATGAGTAATGCCTTGCTGTCTAGGTGCATGTTATAGTCAGTATTTAGGAAGTTAGGTTTAAGGATTAGAAGGGGCATTGGATTCAGTTCCTTCCAACACGGCAGTAAAGCGACCCAAAGGAGAACAATAAAGACAGAAATGACGTAAAAGAACATTACAGCAAGTGGAAACTAATTAAAGGGGAAGTCAGTCTTCAAGCTGTTTTTTCTTTAGCATTATGCAGTGTTCTGCAGGAAATGAAACTGCTAATTGAATGCTTGGCTGGAAATCAGGAAAAATCTGAATAAATGAGGCATAAGTGCAATCTTAATTTTCTTTTTTCACATTCTGTGTTTCTTATAGTTTTTGATATATACAAGGTTTACTCCAAACAACCCAACCATGCTGTGTGCCAGTAGGGAACAGCCAATTGATGGCTTCAGCTGGAACCAGCCAATCAGAACAGGGGAAATCTGTCAGGGACTCACAGCATGAGTGGGTTGTCTGCAGCCAGATAAAAATGCTAGCTGGAGGAACGCACAATTAAGGTCCCCATACACCACAAGATCCTCTTGTTTGGCGATGTCACCAAGCGAGCAGATCTTCTCCCGATATCCCCACCTATGGGTGAGAATCCAGGGTAATTATATTTATAACGGCAGGTATAGGAAAAGTCGGTCCGGGGACCGCATCAACGAGCCAATGCGGTCCCCGATCCGACGAGATTTTCTAACCTGCCCGATCGAGATCTACCCGATTTCAGGCCAGATATCAGTCGGGCAGGCCCGTTGGTAGTGCCCATACACGGGCCGATTAGCTGCCGAATCGGCAGCTACTATCGGCCCGTGTATGGGGACCTTTAGGTTCTTACAGTTGTGCCGATGGATCTGATCCGATGAAGCCTCACACTGAAAACACCAAATAACAAGTACCAACTGCAAAGCTGCATTCTTTCTCCACGTTGCTAGGGGATTTTCCCTTTTATAGCGACATACTGCGAGTGCCTTTATAGGGAGGATGAAAGGGGAAACAAACCCAGGGAAGATTTCTGTTTATTAGCACCATGGCGGCCATTACGTTTGTATCTGACGTTCATGGACAAAACCAGCCTCCAATTTGCTTCAGTCACGAAATAGGAAACCAGAAGGCTGAAACTGTAGCTTCTCTCCCCAGCAGACACAGGCAGTTTACAATTATTTTCCACGTTATGTTGTCGTTTATTTTGTTCTTGCGCGGCCTGCAGATCCCTTTATTGGGCTCCCAGCAAAATGAGAGGCAGATGGGGCTGGTCACTGGAGACCACACAAGTCCTTTCATCTCCGCTGTCGAGAGGATGGACCCGTGGTGCCTTTAATAAAACATCTTTGGGAAATGTGTACTGGCTTAATAGGAATCCTGTGACGGGCGAGGGAGCCAATGTTCTCTCCGTGCCTGACACGGCCACTTGACACCAGCGCCGGGCGTGGAATTACTAGGATGCCTAACTCGTGTGGCTAATCCGTCCTGGAGTCATGGTGACATCGATTTGACGGCCTGACACGTGCTTCTGTGCTGATGTTAAAATGACAGATTTAGTGCGGGAGATCTTTGCCAGCGTGGTCTGTTTATTCCTATTTATAGCTGTTTACAAGCTTGTTGACAATAAACATGGCAGCTCTGCCTTACCAGTTACGTTCAGACGAAGCCTTGAAATTATCATTCCAGCTCTGAGGCTGACTTTGTAATGGGTGCCGTCTCTCCTCTCATCCCAACTGGGTAACAGATGCCAGCACACAGGTGGGTCTCCGTGCAGCTGCGGGTAACTGGGTCTTCCAAACAGGCCAATAACGTCTCACAGTCACCCATGGTGGTCATTGGATGAAGATGTTTTTATCCTAAGAGGGAATGCTAACCTTAAGCTAACAGTCTGAATTTGAAGAGCCCTTTGAGAAAAAACATTTTTGTAATTCATCTTTATTATGTAAAATATTTAGTTTTGAAGCTACAGAGCTGGTAGGCTCTCTACTCAGTCTTCTAAAGGGATCAGCGACTCCAGCTTGCATTCTGCCTTCACAATCCTGCTTTATTTGCATCTCACTGATTTGATTGGTTGAATCGTCTCAGCCAATGGTATCAAAGATATGCAAATGAAGCAGGAGAGTGAAGGCGTGGCCAGAAACCAGTTCAATGTCAACTTTTTTTTTTGGCTGGGAAATCCCCTACTGAGAGAGCTGAGCAAGATTGTGAGAGTTTAGCAGTCCTGGTCCAGATCTGTAGCTTCAAAACTAAACATTTTAAATAATAAAGATGAACTACAAAAATGTTTTTTTCTTACAGGGCCTGTTCAAAGTCAAGTAAACAGGCTCAATAGTATCCTCAGCCCCAAGCCCATTAGGGTCTCAATACAACATGGCTAAAATGAGGAGATTAGCCTTTTTTATCCAGCTGCAGGTAGGGCAATGAAAGCATATATCTGATTGGCTGCCATGGGTTAAGGTGGCCATACACGGGCCGATTGTAGCTGCCGATATCAGTCCCTTAGACCGTTTCGGCAGCATATTGGCCTGTGTAGGAGCAGCAACGATAGGCCTGGCCGACCAATATCTGGCCTGAAATTGGGCAGATATTGATCGGGCAGGCTAAAAGATTTAGTCGGATCGGGGACCGCCCCGGCTCGTTGATGCGGTCCCTGCACCGACTGCGCCCATTGCCGTCGTTATAATTCGATCGTTTGGCCCCAGGGCCAAAATGCCTGATACCGCCCATCCGTAGGTGGGGATATCGGGGGAAGATCTGCTCGCTTGGCGACTGGATCTTAACGTGTATGGCCACCTTTACCGCCCAGGTGCAAAATTGCCCAGTCTTTATAAATGACCCCCAGTGTATTTGCCATAATTCCAAAAGTACAAGTTGCCAAACCAATGAATGACTCCATTTATTTATATATATATAAACAGCCCCCAGCCTGGTCCCATACAAAAGACCAGATTTGGGTCTGTATTGCTGGATTTAGCCAATGTTCCGGTGGTCCGGCTGTTGGATCAAGCTACTTTACTGCTTCAGGGGCTCCCAGGTCCAATACAAGAGAGAAATGAAAGAGTAATGGCAGCTGTGCCAGGAAACATTTGAAATAAGTTCTGTAAATCCTTTCTAGGTACTGACCCAGGGTCTCTGTTTGGGATTGGATCTCACTTTACTTTTGATTGACAGGCATCATACGGCTCCGTGGAGGTGGGAAAGTGCTGTAATGTTGCACTATTCTCCAACCCTAATGGCAATGTGTATAAATGGCTACAGACGTGTCCTCTCCGCGGGCACGGCGCATTGAAACTACATTAAGGCGAGAGCGGAACAGCATCTCGTCCTCATCTGGTTTAATGCAAGACACGGAGTTTATGGACTTGTTTGATTCCCAAGCTTTTAATTCCATGTACTGAGCAGTTGTAAGTAAATATGCAGAGCATGTGAGGAGCCCTAATCAGTTCCTGCACGGAGATTAATGCTGAGCACTGGAACTTGCTGTTTTATTGCGGGGTCCCACATAGGCAGGGATCTGCCCCTCCCCAGAGGAAATGGAGGATTAATGACATTTGCATAATGTTTTATCCCTCGTTATCAGGGGAGGGGCGATATAGTAGTGGGCTGGCCAAGTGGTGGCCCTCCTAGATATTTTTGTAGTCCTCAGTCTTCTCATAGATTTCCTTTTATAACATCACTATTTTACTAAAAAGATCAAATAGGGCCAGATTGAATTCCAAAGGTCTATGTAGAATATGTAGAATCAGGTATACCAGGTGTTCGGCACATACAATCAGGAGTAACTATACTATTAGACTGCATGGGGCGCTTGGCAGGTTGACAATTGGGAGGAACAATACTGTAAGACTATATCAGGGACTATCAGACTGTATTAGGGGCTTGGCAGGTAGAATCAGGAGTAACTATACTATCAGACTGTATTAGGGGCTTGGCAGGTAGAATCAGGAGTAAATATACTATCAGACTGTATTAGGGACTTGGCAGGTAGAATCAGGAGCGAGTAACTATACTATCAGGCTGTATTAGGGGCTTGGCAGGTAGAATCAGGAGTGAGTAACTATACTATCAGACTGTATTAGGGGCTTGGCAGGTAGAATCAGGAGTGAGTAACTATACTATCAGACTGTATTAGGGGCTTGGCAGGTAGAATCAGGAGTAAATATACTATCAGACTGTATTAGGGACTTGGCAGGTAGAATCAGGAGCGAGTAACAATACTATCAGGCTGTATTAGGGGCTTGGCAGGTAGAATCAGGAGTGAGTAACTATACTATCAGACTGTATTAGGGGCTTGGCAGGTAGAATCAGGAGTGAGTAACTATACTATCAGACTGTATTAGGGGCTTGGCAGGTAGAATCAGGAGTAAATATACTATCAGACTGTATTAGGGACTTGGCAGGTAGAATCAGGAGCGAGTAACAATACTATCAGGCTGTATTAGGGGCTTGGCAGGTAGAATCAGGAGTGAGTAACTATACTATCAGACTGTATTAGGGGCTTGGCAGGTAGAATCAGGAGTAAATATACTATCAGACTGTATTAGGGACTTGGCAGGTAGAATCAGGAGCGAGTAACTATACTATCAGGCTGTATTAGGGGCTTGGCAGGTAGAATCAGGAGTGAGTAACTATACTATCAGACAGTATTAGGGGTGCTTGGCAGGTAGAATCGGGAGTGAGTAACTATACTATCAGACTGTATTAGGGGCTTGGCAGGTAGAATCAGGAGTAAATATACTATCAGACTGTATAAGGGACTTGGCAGGTAGAATCAGGAGCGAGTAACTATACTATCAGGCTGTATTAGGGGCTTGGCAGGTAGAATCAGGAGTGAGTAACTATACTATCAGACTGTATTAGGGGCTTGGCAGGTAGAATCAGGAGTGAGTAACTATACTATCAGACTGTATTAGGGGCTTGGCAGGTAGAATCAGGAGTGAGTAACTATACTATCAGACTGTATTAGGGGCTTGGCAGGTAGAATCAGGAGTAAATATACTATCAGACTGTATTAGGGACTTGGCAGGTAGAATCAGGAGCGAGTAACTATACTATCAGGCTGTATTAGGGGCTTGGCAGGTAGAATCAGGAGTGAGTAACTATACTATCAGACTGTATTAGGGGCTTGGCAGGTAGAATCAGGAGTAAATATACTATCAGACTGTATTAGGGGCTTGGCAGGTAGAATCAGGAGTGAGTAACTATACTATCAGACTGTATTAGGGGCTTGGCAGGTAGAATCAGGAGTGAGTAACTATACTATCAGACTGTATTAGGGGCTTGGCAGGTAGAATCAGGAGCGAGTAACTATACTATCAGACTCCTGGCACATATAATTTTTGGCTTGTTAGATGTTTAGGATGTAATAGAAATAATATTGTTTGTGCAGAAATAAAATGTACTTTTTTTGGCAGGGACTCCTGTAACCAAAAGCCATACTTTAATGAACCATCAAGAAACAGAACATTTGGAGATACAGGAGAGGAACATGACGTGGCCTCACAATCACAGCACATTAAGATGTGATGACAGGGGTGCCGTTACATGGCGGCTTGAAGGGATATAGGATTGCTTACTAATTCTGTTTGATGCTATCCTGCTATATACACTATTTATATTAAAGGTGATTTCCTGTAATATGGATAATTACATACGGCCTTCCAACACTAATGTACATTTCCTAGCAGTTCACGGGGCCTTGCGAGGAGAAGTATCGAGTTCCAGGAAATGTCGCCGGTGTGTCGGAGACGGTGCGGGGTCGCCCAAGTGCCCAATGCAGGAATGGAATTCATTCTGTGAGAGAGCGGCGAGGCTTGCAAATAAAAATATATTCAAATATAAAGGTTTTTTGGTCTTTATAACTTAACCCTAACAATAAATATGGATAAAAATGCTGAACTTACTGCAACTAGCCTATACCACTACTGATCCGGGCCTTCAAGGCTGTGACCCATCTTGGATCTTGTTAGGCCAGGTTTTGTGTGTCAGTGGCACTGCACATGCTCAGTGGTGAGAAGCTAAGCTTGGGAGTAGGGGCAAATCATCAAGCAGAAAGTGAGGTGCATCTGTCATAAAAGCTGATGCTACAGGGTTGATTATTATTATAGTTATTGTGATTATTATTATGATACAGAATGCACTGGTTTCTGAGCTGCCGTGTAAATCTGATTCTATGTATACAGTATATTGTGAGCGGGTCCCTAAGCCCTTGGGGCAAGGAGAGCTTTCATAGACTGAATGGGACCGTAGCTGTTGTGTTTAGGAATTGGCTAAAATTGGGCAGTCTTTACTCTCATATACGCGCTATACCAAGAGAAGCGCCTATGAGGCATACCTACAGCGGCACAAAACACTGTGTATATTCCAGAGGTAAATTAATAAAAATCTCACCCTTGCCATCCAACTCCAATAAAAATGCTGGTATGTAACCACCCCAAGCAAAGATATGCCTCTGGAACGTGCATCAGAAAGACTTATGGGAAATAATGTGCCTTTCATTCAGGGAACAGCGGAGCGGACCTATGGCCACCACTGTGCTCTGCACCCCCCTACTTGTGCTCCTTAGGGATCTGGCACTTCTGCCTGGGGGCATAGTAAGTGCTCCCCAGTGTGTGGCAAACACTATATACAGAATAGTGTGTATTGTATATAAGTGTGTGACTTGGGGTCGAGCTAGTTGGACCCCCCCTGTTCTAATACCTGCCAGCCCGGCTCTAAACGCCTGTATCTGAACTTTTCTTTGTATGCAGAGAGATCCAAGTGGCTACAAAGTAGGTGGCTCAGTGTGCTCCCCCCCCCCCGACTCTAACAATGTCCTGGGGGGCTTTGACTCATCTGTAATTGCCTGCCTGGGTGGATTTGCTCTCTGCACCTTCCAAGAAGCTCCATTATTTGTGCTGCCTTTTTGTGTCCCACTAACAAACACTTTGCAGGAGAAATTCAAATCATATTGTGCGCCTCGCTCTTCTGGGATTTCCTTCTGCTCCGTTCCAGCACTCTTGCCTTTTGGTTTTTCTTGGAAGAATTGAGCATTAAAAATCCTTTTCTCAAAAGATCCCTCTTCGTTTCATCCAGTTTCCTGTGAATTTTGAATCCCACCTACTGCCGATCCTTTGGGGGACATCTTCATGGGCTTCATATAATAAAGCCTTTCACACAAATTAAACATGAGTATAATTGCTCAGTTCAGACGATGAAGATGGTTTCACTTACATTTGCTGTGTGGTCTCTCCCTGCTGCATCCCCTGCTAAGCACCAATTCCACTATTTTCAGCTTGGACGCTTTCCATTGTTTCTGTCATGCGATTTTTCCCTTTCTTTTCCCAGTTTAACTGGCACCGCACAGATTAACCCCTTCCCTTGCAAGGATCTGCCGGAACGACAGAACCTGAGCTGGATGAGGAGACACTTTCAGAAGCAGAACGAAGGCCAAGTGACCAAAGGCCCTTGATTAATAGCAACCTATTAACGCTGGAAAACTTCAGCGCGACCAAACAAATGCAGGGAATGGAAAATGTGAAACTTTTGTTTATCTCAGAAAAGAGGTGACACAGTGAAACCCTACGAGTATAAACACAGGCAATAATATAAATATGGAACTACAAACATTCCTTCCCTGGGACAGAACCAGTGGGAGCAGGACATCTGACACCAGAATAAAGGTTTCTAAGGAAGCAAATGGGGGAAGAATGGGCAAGTTCTGCAATTCCCACTCCATAGAGGCAGAAGATGAGTGATTTAGAGGTTGGGTTACTTTCCTAGCAAGGCACAGCATATAAAAGTTTATTAAAATCATTAGTTGGGGGCTCTTGTCTCCTGCTGTGGATTTGCCTGCCCACAAAATAGGTTATGGTGAGAAGGGCCAAAAGGCGCCAAAAAGGCAAGAAAGGTCGTTTTAGCACATCCGGAACATACACGCCCCGTGCTGCCACAGAGGACAGACCTTAACCGTTATTTAGGGGGTAAGAGGTTTTGTAAAGACTGAGTATTGTTAGTAAGAGCCCCTATAAGTGCCCCACAAACACCCCACAGGAAGGTCCATACATAACTGCCCATCTGCTCACTGCCAAATCCAATAAATATTGCACCTACACTAACACTGCAACCTTTGTGTTCTTTCCAATGCTTGTCGCTGCCTTTACCAACGCAGATCCCTCCGTACTCTCTCCTAGACCTGTTTGCTCTGTCTGCTGCCACCCCGGCCACTTTATCAGCTCCCATGGATTTCGGTTGAAGCGCTCAGCCAATACTAAAATGAAACCATCTGAACAATGAATCTATGTACAACTACATCCATTCTGTACTTGGCACCCTTAAGGTGGCCATAGGCGGCCAACTCTGCTTTTTTGCTGACCTCATCAAACAGATCTGGCCATGTATGGCCGCCATTAGAGTGCCAAGTACAAAATGGATGTAGTTGTAAGTAGATCAAGTTCAAGATGGTTTCATTTTAGTATTGGCTGTGTCCCAATTTGGCCACTCACATTCTGAGCAAATTCGGGCTGATCCAACCGTCAGCCCCAGGGCCATATATCAGATCATCCATTAGGGTCTACATAAACCCATCAGATGAGGACTGCATCAATGGGCTGATAATTGAAACCCGCCCGATCGGTATCAGGCTCATTTTTAGCCATAAATGATTTACACAGGCCTGTTGGTGGGCCCTATACACAGACATTTAAGCTTCTGACTGAATCTGAAGGGGTCAAACTGGCATCTAAAGTCTGCCCCAATATGGCTGCCTTCACTACCACAATTCTCAGACTACTCAGGTCCATAATACACAATGAATGCACAGGCTACTGTGGCTATCCTCATTACCTATATTACGCCCATAATATCCTTACCTGTGGGTACTGCCCTAACTTGGCCCTCCACCTTCTCTCATCACATCTGCAAATTTAAGAACTTGGCTGCGCTGTATCACTTCTTTACAGATCCCCCTTCCCTTCTCCTTGTCCTTTTAGAGTGCAAGTTCTAACAACCACCTTGTGTATTGCTTACTATTTGAACGCAGAACTATATACACTGTCCTTTTAAATATGGCGGCTCATTATATACTTATACTCCCAACAGGCATACAAATGAATGCAGGCAAAGAAGGTTAGCTTTGTGCATTAGTGAGAGAGATCCCATGCACAGCACAGCTCATACACAAACATAGGTGCTAAATTGTCCTGTAGCAACCAATCAGGGCTTTGCTTTCATTTTCCAACACGCAGAAGACTCTTAAAAACTAATAACTGATTGGTTGCTATTGGCAACTGCACTTAAAAAGGAAAGGGAACCAATTCCTAGCTAGAACTTGAAGCAGCAGCAGCACATAATTATCTGCTATCCTTAGATGTAATTATCGCTATTAATTATACAGAGGGTTATCAGGCAGGGTAAGTCCCAGCTTGCACAGTCCATTGGGTGCAATTCATTCATCCTGCATTAGTGCTTAACCATTAAGTACACAATCATTATCTGACTATTTGAAACCAAAACACCAAAAGCTCAAATGATACCACTGAAAGGAATCCATAAGCGACTGATTTTTAATTAGAGCACAGGGGATAGGAAAGCTGATTAAGCCATATATACAGATCATTCTGTGTAACGGGTTAGATTGTTGGTGCTCTCCCTTCCTTTTCTGCCAATAGAGATGAGAGATAGAAATAATATCTGGGTAAATGCTTAAAGGGAAGGGTTAGCTTTCAGATAACTCTTGTTATGTTATAGAATGTCCTATTCCTAACAAGGTTGCAATTCATCTTCACTATTTATTCTTTATAGTTTTTGAATTATTTGCCTTATTTGTCTACATCTTTCCCGCTTTCACATGGGGGTCACTGATCCCAAAAAACCTTCTCTTTGAGGCTACAGTTATTTCATATTCATATTCCAGTCTCCCATTCACATCACTGGTGGTTGCTAAGGTAAACAAGACCCTAGCAACCATAGAGATTCTAAAATTCCAAATTGGAGAGCTGCTAAACTAAAAGCGAAATAACTGAAAAACTACAAAACGTAAAAATGAAGACCAACTGCAAATTGTCTGAGAATATCAATAAAATAACAAAGTTAATTTCAAGGTGAACAACCCCTTTAATGACTTTGTCATGGGTGTAACCCAGAAAATCCTATTGGCAGTGCGAATTTCATGGATTATAGGCATACACTCAGCTGAATCCCAGCAATTCTGCCAGATTGTTCAACAAAATGGAATCCAAACCGAGAATATCATGTGACTTATATATAATTATATAAAATGATCAAATAGATTCCATTCAATATTTGGTTGGAGTTGTTGTGAAGGATACAGTATAAACCAAACTGAAATATAATGGATTCAGTGCGTCCATAATGGGGTTTAGCCATGGCATTTGGTTAATCCTGCATTATTATAACAGACACATTTCATGATATACCTGTACAATATAGGCTAATAAATGGCTCTTAGTGCATCATATAACTATTGGAACCTTCTGTATTATAAGTCATATTGCAAACCTCAGTTTAATTTGAAAGGATACTAGAAGTCTACAGTAAATAACCTGAACTTCTAATATTCAAATAATTTACAGAAGGGGATTTCTGCTGTTTTTAACTTGGAAGAATAAATGTGAATGTGTTTAGAGAATATGGATTTGGACTGAATTAGTCATTTTATATGGTCACAGAACCCCTCAGTGACTGCTAATATCCTTATCATTTACAGTAGGGGGTACATTATACCTTATAATACATGAGTGATACTCAGAGTTCCCTGTATAACTCAGCCTGCAGCCTTGTGCCTTTATATGGGCACAGAACCCCTCAGTGACTGCTAATATCCTTATCATTTACAGTAGGGGGTACATTATCCCTTATAATACATGAGTGATACTCAGAGTTCCCTGTATAACTCAGCCTGCAGCCTTGTGCCTTTATATGGGGGGCACAGAACCCCTCAGTGACTGCTAATATCCTTATCATTTACAGTAGGGGGTACATTATCCCTTATAATACATGAGTGATACTCAGAGTTCCCTGTATAACTCAGCCTGCAGCCTTGTGCCTTTATATGGGCACAGAGCCCCTCAGTGACTGCTAATATCCTTATCATTTACAGTAGGGGGTACATTATCCCTTATAATACATGAGTGATACTCAGAGTTCCCTGTATAACTCAGCCTGCAGCCTTGTGCCTTTATATGGGCACAGAACCCCTCAGTGACTTCTAATATCCTTATCATTTACAGTAGGGGGTACATTATCCCTTATAATACATGAGTGATACTCAGAGTTCCCTGTATAACTCAGCCTGCAGCCTTGTGCCTTTATATGGGCACAGAACCCCTCAGTGACTGCTAATATCCTTATCATTTACAGTAGGGGGTACATTATCCCTTATAATACATGAGTGATACTCAGAGTTCCCTGTATAACTCAGCCTGCAGCCTTGTGCCTTTATATGGGCACAGAACCCCTCAGAGACTGCTAATATCCTTATCATTTACAGTAGGGGGTACAGTATCCCTTATAATACATGAGTGATACTCGGAGTTCCCTGTATAACTCAGCCTGCAGCCTTGTGCCTTTATATCAGAGGTTTTTTAGACTTTTTTGGTTCAAGTTCCCTTTTGAATCCAATATTTGGTCAGTGCTCAGTTAATCAGTCATTGTTCCAAGAAAACCCAGGACAGCAAACTAGTGTTCACCTCAGATTTCACCCTAACTGCCCCTCTGCCTGGCGTTACTGGTGTATCCAATAGAGCAAACAGACACTGTCCTTACTGGCCTTTAGTCTAGCCCCCCCCCCCCAAGCCTTCTCTAACAGGCAGTGAGTGGGTTAATGACTCCCTATACAGTAATGTCAGTGTCCCAGAGTGGCGGCTGTGCCAAGCACGGTGCCTAAGAGACATCCCCCTTAGGCCATATCATGCAGCATGCAGACAAGACGTAAGTGCAAGCAGAGGTTAATAACCTGGAGGCATAGGATCTGAGAATATGGGAGCAAGTGAGAGACAAGAGTTCCTCCCCATTGTCACTGAGAGCCGAGAAGCAATGCTGCAGCGTGGCGCAGTGCGAGTGAGGGAAATAGAGTTTGTCCAGGACATATAAATATCTCCGCAAGTGGCGGCAGGCATAACTGAAAGACAAGGGGAAGGAAAGAGGGGGAGAGAGACAGGGAAAAAAAGGGAAATTTGCCTTTGAGAAATCTGATCATATCATTTTCAGCAATGAATGAGGTTCTTGTGCCTCAAACCTTTAGACGCAATAGGCTCGGCCAAACCCTACATTATAAGCAATAGTTTGTTATAGAGAAACCCACTCTTCACTTGGCAGTTACCATGCAACGCCGTGTAATCACAGTGAGTTCCGCACAGCAGCCCCCCACAAAGGGACACAAAGGGGCACAATGGTGTGTTGGGTCATTTAGGGGAATGCAAACTACTGTACCACGTGAGCATCCCCATTGGAAATTTCCAAAGATGACTGACCAGGTCTGGCTTACTCCTACACTTGGCCTTACCCCTTTATTAACAGATTTCAGAACCCATTCTAGGGAAAGATGACAGTTGGCACATAGGCTGCCATTAGATATGGGAATACACAAGCAAAATTGGAGACTTCAGTTGCCATCTCTTTTGGCTTTGAACTCATCAGCCTTCTTAGCTTCTAGCTGCCGATATCAGTCCCTTAGGCCAACTCGGCAGCTTATTGGCCCATGTAGGAGAACTAACGATATTAATCGGGCAGGTTTAAAAAATTTAGTCGGATTGGGGACCAAATCGGCTCGTTGATTCAGTCCCCGAACTGACTGTGCCTATACCCGTCATTGTAATTCGATCATTTGGCCCCAGGGCCAAACAACCAAATTAGCCTGGAATAGCCTGATATTGCCCACCCGTAGGTGGGGATATGGGGAGAAAATCCGCTTACTTGGCGACCTCGCCAAACAAGCAGATCTTAACGTGTATGGCCGCCTTTACTCATTAGATCAATGCCCCAACCAACTGCCCATTCTATAATATAGTAAGAGATATCTTAAAGGTGAACTGCCCCTTTAATAACGTGACCGTAACTCACAGGATAATGTTCCTTTACAGCAAGAAAAGGTGGGGGAAACTTTTTTTTTTTGTCTTCAGCTTAAAATGGAATGTTTTTTTGTTTTTAGTTTTGGTGGTGGGCTGGCTCCAGATAAAGAAAGGAATTTGGGCAGGATGGAACAGGGCTGGCTAATTGTACAAGCACTATGGTACTCGGCACTGCATTATCCCCCCAGGTGAGAACGTGCTGTTTTAAAGGGAAAGAATCTCACACAATAGCTAACTGGCTTCTAATTATAGCCCCTCGCGAGGCACAGCCCTTGCCTCTATTAAAACGAGCAGTGAGTAAGGGCCCTGCTTGCAACATTCATCATGGGAATGACTCAGGCCTTCTCTGATAGCCATTTGTTCCGAGTGTGGGAAAATATGAATCATATGAAGCCACTTATTGCAGATAGAATGACATTGTTTCTCACAGATAAAGCCCGTGGTGATATAGGCCAGAATATCAGCCATCCCACAGGTCCCAGCAGGCCGCCTGCATCGTATCACCGCTTGTGCCGCTGTTATACGCCGCGCGAGGAGACACTGTGGCACCAACGCTCCGCTTTATCACTTCAGATTAGGGGCCCTTTTCTCTTACTCTTTGAAACAACATGAAGAAATGATTATTGGCTCAATGGAAAGGAAAACTCCATATGTGCCCTCATAACGTAGCCAGATAGTGTTTGAACAACTGCTCAGAACAGGCTTCAGAGGGAATAAAATTGTCTGGAATGTCCTCTCCAGACAAGGGAGCATGGCTCCACAATGCGGTTTCACAGTATATTGTGTGTGTGCTGGTCCCAGGGCAAATAGAATGCCGCACAACAATAACTTTCATGGGGAAATAAAGGTGACGATGCTGAGCTGAAACATCGAGATTTTGTTGCGCAGTTTTGCCCTTGTGTCTGTAAATGAAGTAGAAGTGAACCCATGTGTGCCTCAGGTTTCTGCAAAGGGCTTGTTTGGAGGAAAATAGTGTTGGTGGCATCAGAAAATGGTGAAAGAGTAAAGGTGGCCATACGCAAGCAGATTTATGCTGCCGGGTTGGGTCCTACAGACCTGTTTGGCAGCTGATCTGTCTGTGTATGGGGCCCATCCCGACTGATATCTGTCTGCAAATGGCCACATATCAATCAGGCAGGCTTGATTTTCCCATCAGAACAAGGAATGCATCAGCTCATTGATGTGGTCCTAGCTCCGATGGCATCATTGTAATGTGATCTTTGGGCCCTAGGGCCAAATGACTGGATTAAAACAACAATAACAATATTATACCAATATTGCCAACCCAGAGGAAGTTATTAAGGGCACCCAATTCCTATTCCCTTTCAGCTTAGCATCAATGGGCTCCTCTTCATAGTGAAAATGTGCTTGCTGAACTATAAGTGTGTCTCAACCCTTTCTCCTTGTAGAGTGTAAGCTCTTTTGGGCAGGGCTCTCTTCCCCTCTTGTATCGGTTATTGATTGCTTTATATGTTACTCCTTGTAGATTGTAAGCTCTTTTGGGCAGGGCTCTCTTCCCCTCCTGTATCGGTTACTGATTGCTTTATATGTTACTCCTTGTAGATTGTAAGCTCTTTTGGGCAGGGCTCTCTTCACCTCTTGTATCGGTTACTGATTGCTTTATATGTTACTCTGTATGTCCAATGTATGTAACCCACATATTGTACAGCGCTGCGGAATATGTTGGCGCTTTATAAATAAATGTTAATGTAATGTAATATAAGGTAGAGGGGGCACGAGATAATTTGGCACATACAACCTCTTATTATTGCTTGTTCAGCTTGGTTTGGACCTGTAACTGGTCATTGTTTTGATTAGTGAGCTTAACCCGACATCGGCACAATGAGACACGCTGTTCAGCCGTGATGGCCTAAGCGCTTTTTGCATGGCGGATTTGGCAGGGAGGAGGGCTGAAGCTCAAGAGAGAGGATGAGTGTGGTTTGGACGACTCCCACATAAAACAACAGTTCATGAAATGACTCACATTTCTCATGAAAGGCAAGAGGAACCTGGTAACCTCGGAAGCCCTAACTGATCCGAAATCTCATTCTCACAGGTCACATCCCCTAATTAATTCAATATAAACAAGTCGTACTCAGTGGAGGACAAGCCAAGCCTTCGCTTATGTTTCTTCAATGTTTGGTTCCTCTTAGAAGTGGAAAGAGTGAGGAAGAAAAGGCACTTTACAGATAACAACTTAGAAAGGAAAGAAAGAAATTAATAAGCTACAAAGAAATCAGGGCCACCAGAATAAAGACTTGGTATTTTCAAGAAACCCTAGCAGGGGAGACTCAAGAGGTGGAACATAAAAAGTATTTTATTTCCATTATTTCTCTGTTTTTCTCTAATACGGCACAATTAAGTTATGAAAACAGGAAGGAAGCAATATATATATATATATATATATATATATATATATATATATATATATATATATACCTGCCTGCAGTATTAGCCTTTTTGGAGGACTTTGGGGGTTTTTCTTGGTTTCCCAAGCCTGTGGTTGGGTCGCTTGAGCATTCTATTGTGAAAGGAGAGAGGAGAGGATGTTTTTGACCTACTGAAATGTTTTTGTGCCTATGAGCTACCCAAGAACGCCATGGCATGGCTGCCCTGATATAGTTATCCAATATTTACCTCTTTTTAATACTTTTTGACTACAATTTAAAGCAACCAACCAAGTGCTATTTACTATAACTATGGCACATAGGGTGAGTTTCAGTAGGGGTGTCAGTAGGGGTTTCGAAGGGTATCAGAGGCCATTTAAACACCATGTTTTTAGCAAGAAAATGCCAAAGATTGGCCTGTGTGCCATTTAGTTTCTGTAGGGACAACCTCTTTGTCCTGTGGGATCCTGGCTCTCATACTGAGAGTGAATCTATAACTCCAGCCATAAAGTAAGACAGGACTGCTGTTAGCCAGAAAGAAACATTCACATGGATTGAAGACATGGATTCCTGAATTTTACACAATATTATACATTGTTTTCAGCCCCAGTAAGATTCTATTCTGTGTAATACCTCTTTACCACCAAGATCCAAGCGCTACGTGGGATTCTGGGGGTTACAGTTGGATGTTCCTGGCGCATATACTACATTACCCTTACACAATAGAATATGCCCTTTGATCATTTATACATTCCCCCCCACCAGTCCTATCATGGTAGCCCAGGGAAATGCCCTCTCTGCCCTTTATAGAATGGACTCCCTGCAGTGGCAATAACCATAATACTCATTGCCATTTTTCTCCATTGTGTGCAAATGTTATATTAGACAAACAAACAATGTTTTTAGAATTGTTTGGAAATAAGTGTATAAACTTTGCACTTAGCCAGACCACAGGAATCCCCACACTGAAAACAGTTTATAGCTTGCACGTTGCAAACATGGCCACCAACAATGCGGCACAGCATAGCAGCTTCTGGCCCGGAGGAACCGCGTTCCTACTATATAGGTCGTGTTTAACAGGTGCCGGGATAACCCCCCCTAAAACCAGATATTTGTTATTATAATAAAATTATTCAGATTTTAGCCCGGTACGGGCGCCTTCTCCCAGGCTGAGGCGGTCGGTGCCACCCTAGTGGCAGTTAAGGGGTGGCAGTTTCTGGCAGAGATATAACTCTTGTGTGAAAAGAAGAAAGGAATATGAAATAATTAAGACCACTTGCAAATAGGCTTGATTAACACATGTCCACCAAATGCTGTATGGGTGGTAACTCATGTTACATGGTGGATGTGCTGACAGGGCGCAGAGAGGGGACACAGTATGTGTATTGGCACGGGGCGGGCAGGGGGGGGGGGGTAATGTCGCACAGAGCCCTTGGCTGTCTCATTACATGGGGACTGGAAATGACAGATAAAAGAATGTGGAGCAGAGTGCTGGTTAGATTGTGAGATAATGAAAGCGAAGGGGAAGTAAATGACTAAAAGGCCTAGAGAAGAGAAAAAAACAACAGACAGCGAGCGGGTCGGGCGGCACAGCCCGCAGACACCATGTGACACCGCTGGGAAATGCTTTACAAATGTGTCTCACCACTGAATAACCTCCTGTTACAGATCTGCAGACAAGTGGGCAGAATGGCTGCCGCTGCTCTCCCTCACCCCCCCTGGTACCATACATTCCAGCACTGCATCCCTGCACCCCCACTTAACCAGCACAGTACTGGGGGGGGACTTTGGTAAACTGCAACTCTCATTATCCCCCAACAGCTGAAAGAGTTGAACAGCAATGGCAGCTGGAGGGCTGCTGGTCACAATTCAACTTATATTAACAAAAGGCAGGCCTTGTTCTTAAGGTGACACTGACACGAAAACTCTTCAAAATAAAAAATGTACATGAAAAGTTACTTAAGGGCTCTGGCACACGGGGAGATTAGTCGCCCGCGACAAAACTCCCTGTTCCGCCGCGTGTGCCATCCCGCCGGCGACATGTAAGTCGCCGGTGGGATGGCAGGGGGAAGGCAACTTGGAGAGATTAGTCGCCCGCGAACAGGGAGTTTTGTCGCGGGCGACTAATCTCCCCGTGTGCCAGAGCCCTAAAGGTCATGTTGGTCATTATTGGCTGATTAGGGCTGCTGTGGTAAGTAACTGTAGGGTGAAGACACATGGAGCTACTTGTAGTGGCTTCTGAAATAGACAATGCCGATCATTTACTGATAACTGTCTCTATGTGTGTTTTAGCAGAGGCAATTCTCAGTATTGTCTATGGCAGGGGATTTTCTAGCATTTAGTAGCCATGGCAAGTAGCTGCTACTAAGTAGCTCTGTGTGTCTTCACCCTTTAGACAGCCACACACGGTACACTTTCTATTTTTCATTTTCTCTACTAACACTAAGGGCTCTGGTGCACGGGGAGATTAGTCGCCCGCGGCAAAACTCCCTGCTCGCGGGCGACTAATCTCCCCGAGTTGCCTTCCCCCTGCCATCCCACCGGCGAACATGTAAGTCGCCGGCGGGATGGCAGACGCGGCGGCGCGATTTCGCGCAAATCGCCGAAAAAGACTCGCGAGGCTTTTTCGGCGATTTCCCGAAATCGCCCCGCCCTCGCCGGTGGGATGGCAGGGGGAAGGCAACTCGGGGAGATTAGTCGCCCGCGAGCAGGGAGTTTTGCCGCGGGCGACTAATCTCCCTGTGTACCAGAGCCCTAAAAGTTAAACACGGGCTGATAGTAGCTGCTGATATGGGTCCCTTAGACTGATTCGGCAGCTAATCGGCCCATGTATGGGCACTACCGACGGGCCTGCCCGACTGATATCTGGCCTGAAATTGGCCAGATCTAGATTGGGCAGGTTAGAAAATCTAGTCGGATCGGGGACCGTATTGGCTCGTTGATGCGGTCCCTGGACCGACTTTGCCTATACCCCAGGGCCAAACGATCGAATTATCCTGGATTCTCCCGATATCGCCCACCCGTAGGTGGGGGATATCGGGAGAAGATTCGCTCGCTTGGTGACATCGCCAAACGAGTGGATCTTATGGTGTATGGGGACCTTAAGAGCCAAATCAGAAGATACGCTGATTATTCTACCTCCATCTGCCGATGATCGGGCACCTTCAGAGGCGGCCAATGTAAATGTCCATCCTGTCTGATTGGCGAGACGACCGATATGCAAGGCTTATGCCAATATCTGTTGCCTTGTCTCCCACCATACGTGGACTGAATATCGCACGAAAGCTCGTTTTGCAGGATACTATCGGCGTGTATATGGCCATCTTTACTTGGAGTTTCTAAACCTCAGTCTTCTCAGTCTGTCAGTTATAGCTTCTAATGCTAACGGCCTACTGCTGCACAAATATGGCGCCCCCTCATAGGGGAACATGGGTAGGGTTGCACCTAGCCAGATGGAACAGCAGCGGGCCCTCCAGTTATAAATTCACCAAACAAATGTGACTTTGAGAATAGGGGGGGCAGTACAAGTTCTGCAATGGTGACCTGATACCAAAAAATCGGGAGACCTCAGTTTTAGAGTTACACTCTGCCCCCCTTTATTATTAACATTTATTTATAAAGCACCAACATATTCCGCAGCGCTGTACAATAAGTTGTCTGATGACCTGCCCGAAGGCATGGGCTTTTACATGTACAGCCACGGGCACGGCACATAAAGTCCCCCCCAGCCACCCCCCCCCCGGAGAGGATTAATTACATATTGCCCAGTATACAGCGACATTGCCAGTTCCAGGCCTCCTGTTACCTGCCCCTTGGCTCCTGGAACCGTATCACAGCTTCCATCGTCTGCCCCCAGGATTAGTGATTTAGTGGCCTTATTTCCGTGTGTGCATCAGAGCATTCCTTGTTAATGTAACAACAAATTATTCACATCACTAGACCTTCACAAACATGACTGACACCAGACAGTCTGGACACATAGCCAGTCACAAGGTCCATATTCCAAATAGGGATTATTAGTAAGCCTTGAATGACGCCACCCACATAAACATGAATACACTGAATACAATGTTCTTGGCAATCTGGCATTTATGGAGGGCTGAGGGGTTCTCTCTCAAATGTGACATCCTTATCTGTTCCCCACACAGCACCTTTGTATTTAGCAGAGAGAGCCTTCAGCCCAGGCTTGCAATATGGCAGCACTACAAGCAGGTCTGGCCTGGGATTCAAAATAGGCCCTGGCATGTCAAGTACAAAGATGCCCAAACAGCCCCCCCCAGCCCAATAAATAGTGACTGTCTGTGGCACCTTACAGCCCCCTGGCATTCCCAGTACCCAGAGGCACAAACAGCCCCCCAGCCCAATAAATAGTGACTGTCTGTGGCAACTTACAGCCCCCCTGGCATTCCCAGTACCCAGAGGCACAAACAGCCCCCCGAGCCCAATAAATAGTGACTGTCTGTGGCACCTTACAGCCCCCCTGGCATTCCCAGTACCCAGAGGCACAAACAGCCCCCCCAGCCCAATAAATAGTGACTGTCTGTGGCACCTTACAGCCCCCCTGGCATTCCCAGTACCCAGAGGCACAAACAGCCCCCCCGAGCCCAATAAATAGTGACTGTCTGTTGCACCTTACAGCCCCCCTGGCATTCCCAGTACCCAGAGGCACAAACAGCCCCCCCCCCCAGCCCAATAAATAGTGACTGTCTGTTGCACCTTACAGCCCCCCTGGCATTCCCAGTACCCAGAGGCACAAACAGCCCCCCCCAGCCCAATAAATAGTGACTGTCTGTGGCACCTTACAGCCCCCCTGGCATTCCCAGTACCCAGAGGCACAAACAGCCCCCCCCCAGCCCAATAAATAGTGACTGTCTGTGGCACCTTACAGCCCCCCTGGCATTCCCAGTACCCAGAGGCACAAACAGCCCCCCCAGCCCAATAAATAGTGACTGTCTGTGGCACCTTACAGCCCCCCTGGCATTCCCAGTACCCAGAGGCACAAACAGCCCCCCCGAGCCCAATAAATAGTGACTGTCTGTTGCACCTTACAGCCCCCCTGGCATTCCCAGTACCCAGAGGCACAAACAGCCCCCCCCCCCCAGCCCAATAAATAGTGACTGTCTGTTGCACCTTACAGCCCCCCTGGCATTCCCAGTACCCAGAGGCACAAACAGCCCCCCCCCCCCAGCCCAATTAATAGTGACTGTCTGTGGCACCTTACAGCCCCCCTGGCATTCCCAGTACCCAGAGGCACAAACAGCCCCCCCAGCCCAATAAATAGTGACTGTCTGTGGCACCTTACAGCCCCCCTGGCATTCCCAGTACCCAGAGGCACAAACAGCCCCCCCCCAGCCCAATAAATAGTGACTGTCTGTGGCACCTTACAGAAGAGTATGCCAGTCCAGGTATAGTAAACAAAGAGTAGTAACCCAATGTGACTAATCAGTTTGGAACTTTCTTACTACATTTGTCAGATGAAAGCTTATTGCCGATTGGCTGGCTGTGATGTATTCCTGGGCCAGGGGCAGCTATGTTCAAGCCATTACATACAAGTGAAAGTATGCCAGTATGGCATTTATCCCCCATAACTGCTTCCATGCACCTTTATATCAATGTAGGGATACAAGAACTCTATTCCATGAAAACACTGCTAGAGATGTCTCGTTACCCCCTCTCTCCCAGTCACTAAGGGTCTCTTCTAATAGCCATAGTAGCCCACTAACCCTGTTTGGCATTTTTATACACTAGCAAGGCAAACAATATAGCCGCACCTACTATTATGTATAAATACAGTAGTTGGGATCAAGTACAGGTACTGTTTTATTATTACAGAGAAAAGGGAATCATTTAACCATTAAATAAACCCAATAGGACTGTTCTGCCCCCAATAAGGGGTAATTATATCTTAGTTGGGATCAAGTACAGGTACTGTTTTATTATTACAGAGAAAAGGGAATCATTTAACCATTAAATAAACCCAATAGGACTGTTCTGCCCCCAATAAGGGGTAATTATATCTTAGTTGGGATCAAGTACAGGTACTGTTTTATTATTACAGAGAAAAGGGAATCATTTAACCATTAAATAAACCCAATAGGGCTGTTCTGCCCCAATAAGGGGTAATTATATCTTAGTTGGGATCAAGTACAGGTACTGTTTTATTATTACAGAGAAAAGGGAATCATTTAACCATTAAATAAACCCAATAGGGCTGTTCTGCCCCAATAAGGGGTAATTATTTCTTAGTTGGGATCAAGTACAGGTATTGTTTTATTATGACAGAGATGATTTTAGAGAATTATTTGATTACAATGGAGTATATGGGAGATGGCCTTTCCGTAATTTGGAACTTTCTGGATAATGGGTTTCCGGATAAGGGGTCCGATACCTGTATAGAGAATATATACAGATAAGTGGGGGGGATTATTTAACAAGGGCCACAAAATTGTGCCTTTAGTAGTGTTCATTCAATTATGTGCACCCAGGGGTTAAACTATGACACGAGGTAAATAGTGCAGTGAGGCATACGCCCGGCCCTGTCCTTACTGCTTGCCGTTGGTGCCTTTGCGCCATACACCCGCCGGTGCTCCCTAACTTGCCTCTCTAAAATACGCACCAATACGCACCAATACACACCAATACGCACCAATACGCACCAATACGCACCTATACACACCAATACGCACCTATACACACCAATACGCACCTATACACACCAATACCAATACACCATGCAACTTACAGCTCTGCACAAACAAGAGCACAAGCAGTCCCTTTGCCCAAGTGCAGATTCTTACAGGAGAGATGTAAATAAGCTCTGGTATATATGAATACCAGGGCAAATAATAATAATCCCAAAGTGCATCTCCCTAATGGCACATTAGAAGCATTACGTGTAACAAAAGGGGCCGTGGCACCCTGGCTCTGTGCCTGCTGGGCTGATCGGGCACAGTGACTGTAGCGCAGCAGACAGCGCCACCTTACAAGAGACTGAGCAGATCAGATTATAAGATTTCTCAGGGCATAACTGGGTCACCGGGCCCAGACTGGCAATCTGTGGATTCTGGCAAATGCCATAGACAGTCACTAGTCTAGTGGTGATTGTCTATCTGCCGTCCCCAGCTGTCAGACTACCCCCCCTCATACAAATGAAATGAGCTGAGCCGCTTGCCCAAAGCACCAACACAGAACTCCTAAACAAAGTGCATAATCCCGGAGGCCAATGGCGAGACGCTGAAGAAGGGGATTAATATAAATCCAGACTACAGTGTCATAAAGACACAAAGGGTTAGGGTAAGGGTTAGAGCAGTTTGTCACAGACAAGGTTAACTTGACCTTTATTTTGAGCCCAAGTATTAGAGGAATGTAAAAACCACAAGGTCAGTAATTGTCTGGTTTATGAGTCAGGTGGATGTTGCGAGTTGCAGTTTTACAGCCAAAGGGCCACAAACTGAAGTAGAAAAAAATATCTAAAAAGGAATACATAGTATAATAGATCTAGAAAATGATATTAAAGGTTCTAAAACCCCTAGGTCCACTCACCCCCAAGCAAGAACATATCAGACTGCCCTGTTGCAGTATGGTTACTCCTACACATGTCTGGTCACATGACCTGACCATCAGCCCATGTTATACGCACAGAGGAAGCTATAGATTCTACCAGGTATTCAGCTCAAAGAGAAGGTCGTACCAAAATGGAAGAATGGTTCTGTGAGCCCTAGTATTAGCAGCCAATCAGATGTAAGCTCTCATTCTTCAAACTCTACTAGATTAGTAAAAGCTAACTGCTGACTGGTTGCTGGGGGTTAACAGACCAAGGCAAGCCTCTGCTGGGTTACTGATCAGGAAAACGTTTGCCCCAAATGTATTTCTGCATTGTAGCACTAGGTTAGTGCCTGTGTGTGTGCAGTTCAGCAATGCTGGAAGGTTATCCAACCCTTCCCTAATAATCACATCCCACAAACACAATGGCCGCATTGTACTATACAGACAAATGGGAGAGGCTGCCGTTCTAAACTCCCCAGCTGGGATCTCCATTTATTTCTAATAAAGATCCCAGGTTGGATTTCAGTGATCCATCAAGATAATGAGATATACACAAACATTATTTCTAATGGGGGCATTGCTGAATTCTCCATTAACGAGAGGCTGATGAAGCCTGGCAGCTCATTCTTAAAACAAAAAGTAAACATAGAGATATACAGAAATGGAACGCCCAGTGCGCACAATATGGTCACTCCTCTTACTTTACTGAATAAGGGGAGACATATGCCAGCTCTCACCTATGTGTACAAAGCAGGGATATCCTGGGAATACAGCCAGGGGGACACAGCCAGGGGGACACAGCCAGGGGGACACAGCCAGGGGGACACAGCCAGGGGCACACAGTCAGGGGCACACAGTCAGGGGCACACAGTCAGGGGCACACAGTCAGGGGCACACAGCGAGGGGCACACAGTCAGGGGCACACAGTCAGGGGCACACAGTCAGGGGCACACAGTCAGGGGCACACAGTCAGGGGCACACAGCCAGGGGGACACAGCCAGGGGCACACAGTCAGGGGCACACAGCGAGGGGCACACAGTCAGGGGCACACAGCGAGGGGCACACAGTCAGGGGCACACAGTCAGGGGCACACAGTCAGGGGCATACAGCGAGGGGCACACAGTAAGGGGCACACAGCCAGGGGCACACAGTCAGGGGCACAAAGTCAGGGGCACACAGTGAGGGGCACACAGCGAGGGGTACTGTACAAGTGCCAGTATCCAGGGCAGGGAATAGCGCCATGCTAGGAAGGGGCCAATAGTCACAAAGCCATTTCTCATGGGGCTTTTTCTCTTTAATAAAACAAACTCTTATCCTGTCCCCATTATCTGCATTTCCTAGAAAACATGCCAAGTATGCAGACAGCCCACATCCACAGATAACATGCAGTATCGCTTCATTCATTAGCCAGTCAGACAGCTGTCTCATGGGAAATTATCTGCCGAGAGCCGGCACCGGCGTCACAACCTTAACCCATTCTGCCCATGACATGCTTGGCACATAAGCCGCACTAATGGCATCTCTCTGAGCATTTCATACAATTGGAAGAGAAGCCCTGGCATGTAATTTGTGAAATGGCTGGAATTAGTCAAACATGTATCTAAAACGAATTCTCCAACATCCATGTAATACATGTTATACCCATGTTACACTACCTTAGCACCAACAGGGTTCCCTGTATAACTCAGCCTGCAGACTTGTGCCTTTATATGGGCACAGAACCCCTCAGTGACTGCTAATATCCTTATCATTTACAGTAGGGGGTACATTATCCCTTATAATACATGAGTGATACTCAGAGTTCCCTGTATAACTCAGCCTGCAGACTTGTGCCTTTATATGGGCACAGAACCCCTCAGTGACTGCTAATATCCTTATCATTTACAGTAGGGGGTACATTATCCCTTATAATACATGAGTGATACTCAGAGTTCCCTGTATAACTCAGCCTGCAGACTTGTGCCTTTATATGGGCACAGAACCCCTCAGTGACTGCTAATATCCTTATCATTTACAGTAGGGGGTACATTATCCCTTATAATACATGAGTGATACTCAGAGTTCCCTGTATAACTCAGCCTGCAGACTTGTGCCTTTATATGGGCACAGAACCCCTCAGTGACTGCTAATATCCTTATCATTTACAGTAGGGGGTACATTATCCCTTATAATACATGAGTGATACTCAGAGTTCCCTGTATAACTCAGCCTGCAGACTTGTGCCTTTATATGGGCACAGAACCCCTCAGTGACTGCTAATATCCTTATCATTTACAGTAGGGGGTACATTATCCCTTATAATACATGAGTGATACTCAGAGTTCCCTGTATAACTCAGCCTGCAGCCTTGTGCCTTTATATGGGCACAGAACCCCTCAGTGACTGCTAATATCCTTATCATTTACAGTAGGGGGGTATAATATTCTTTATAATACATGAGTGATACTCAGAGTTCCCTGCAGCCTTGTGCCTTTGACTTCTAATATATTAAGTTAAACCTTTATTAAACCTTGATTTTATATTGGCACATATTTAGAAGGCATTTTTCTCGGTCGGGCAGGTCTGTTGGAGGTGCCCAAACACGGGCAGATAAGTTGCCAAATTGAAAGCTAAAATCTGCCCGTGTGTAGACACCTTCATCCTCCCATAGGCTGGAGAACATGTGTAAACAGTATGGGGCCCATGATTCCTGATGGTGGCCCTACCGTCCTACTGATGGATTGTGTCCTTCCCGTTAAACCAGTGGACCCTTTAGTTGGGTGAGCTTTGACCATAATGGTGCAGCCATTTCGCCAGTGTTGCTCTCTGCCCATATTAGAAGTATTTTTGGGAGAGGTTTAGCCAGTTGAATTGGGGTTTAACAGATATGTGGGTGCAAACGCTGGGGAGCCGGTGACTGTGCTATTACTGCCAGAGACAGGGGGCACATAGGTTGACTCTGTAGGGGGTTCTGCTGTAGTTTAATTGGGTTTATATTCTGTATAATAACAATCTAGCATGGTGGCACAGTGATTGGCACTGCTGGTTGGGTAACCCTGCTGCAATAGTGCCAGACACAGCCCCACCGCATCATGGAGAAGAGACAAGTTGTACAGACAATGCAGCAGGCACCGTCACGGCTAAGTGAAAGCAGGTTACATAAATATATTCCTCGTCTACAAGAACCCACTCACGGGGACACTCCCAAGCACTGTATGGAAAATATATGCCATCAAACTACCCAAGGGAAAGGATGTGGGTTGTGCAGACGCAGAATGAGAAAATAATAATGAAGCCAGAGTGGGACGTATGATGAACCAACTGGAAATCTCACACCAGAGCTTCCCCTTGTTCTATTTTATCCGCACTAAATCAGTTTGGTTGGGTTTTCTCTTATGATTTCCTTTTGCCAGTAAAATTGTACAACTGCCATGGTTAGGTTTTCTTTTGCTTGAAGAGCTCAACAATGAAAGGGATACTATCCAACAGATTCTCTTAAAAAAAGTACTGTTATTTCATTTTTATTATGCCAGATTAGCTGCCATAAATTACATTTAAAATCCTGTATTTTGATTTCATTCCTAGCTAAACTTTCCAAACAAAATCACTTTGCAAATCATGCAGGGTTGAGAAAAAATGTATTTTTAGATAAGGTCTGTGACCACTGTGACAGGATGCCACAGGTTAGTAAGATAGCTAGAATCTCAGCCATAAAGCAGGGCAGGACTGCTGCTTACAATGGGGGGGATCAGATAGGATCTGTGCCACTGTGACAGAATGCTCTGTTATACAGATAGCTAGAATCTCAGCCATAAAGCAGGGCAGGACTGCTGCTTACAATGGGGGGATCCGATAGGATCTGTGCCACTGTGACAGAATGCTCTGTTATACAGATAGCTAGAATCTCAGCCATAAAGCAGGGCAGGACTGCTGCTTACAATGGGGGGGATCAGATAGGATCTGTGCCACTGTGACAGAATGCTCTGTTATACAGATAGCTAGAATCTCAGCCATAAAGCAGGGCAGGACTGCTGCTTACAATGGGGGGGATCAGATAGGATCTGTGCCACTGTGACAGAATGCTCT
Source organism: Xenopus tropicalis (assembly GCF_000004195.4). Taxonomy (NCBI): domain Eukaryota; kingdom Metazoa; phylum Chordata; class Amphibia; order Anura; family Pipidae; genus Xenopus; species Xenopus tropicalis. Next base: position 205,783,753 of record NC_030677.2, read on the forward strand.
GTTATACAGATAGCTAGAATCTCAGCCATAAAGCAGGGCAGGACTGCTGCTTACAATGGGGGGGATCAGATAGGATCTGTGCCACTGTGACAGAATGCTCTGTTATACAGATAGCTAGAATCTCAGCCATAAAGCAGGGCAGGACTGCTGCTTACAATGGGGGGGATCAGATAGGATCTGTGTCACTGTGACAGAATGCTCTGTTATACAGATAGCTAGAATCTCAGCCATAAAGCAGGACAGGACTGCTGCTTACAAAGGGGGGATCAGACAGTATCTGGGGCACTGTGACAGAATGTATTGTGTACAGACACAGTATTACACTAAGCAGGGACCAAAATCATGAGACTTAACAACCTCCACTAAATACAATTCTTAGAATTCCTCAACTGCCAGAAGGTTCAGGGAGTTAGAGTTCCCTGAGCGCAGGCTGCCGGCCCCATGTTCCAGCATGTTGTGTTTAGCAGCTCAGTGCCACAGAGACCCATTCATGAGAGATAAGTGGCCCTCGGCAGGCAGACACAAAAGGACAAGTACTTTCATCACTGCGTCTGGATGTTTAAATACGTATCAGAACAAATCCCGGCTTGGCTAATTCTGATTGCACAATTCCCTGTTACTGAGCATCTCAAGAGCAGAGTCAACACGGACAGTCTGTAGACATAACAAAAACACGGCAGAGTCTCAGTACCAGTCAACTGCATCAACTCCTTCTTCAATTAACCCATTGGGCTCCGCAGCTCCCTATGGTGCCGGCAATCCAGCGCACCCTTGCCCTGCTGCTTTCTGTATCTGTGGGAGACTCCCAGCAACAAAGCCCTGACTATTCCATTATATCTGGGCTCCAGCTTTTTGCTCAACAGTAGGCACAACAGTATGGGCCCAGACTGCATGGGAACCTGTGTACAGCAGCCCTATGGCTAACAGAGGCTACTATGTACCCAGTGAGGTAGGAGGAATAACATAGGCTACTATGTACCCAGTGAGGTAGGAGGAATAACATAGGCTACTATGTACCCAGTGAGGTAGGAGGAATAACATAGGCTACTATGTACCCAGTGAGGTAGGAGGAATAACATAGGCTACTATGTACCCAGTGAGGTAGGAGGAATAACATAGGCTACTATGTACCCAGTGAGGTAGGAGGAATAACATAGGCTACTATGTACCCAGCTAGGAAGGAGGAATAATATAGGCTACTATGTACCCAGGGAGGTAGAAGGAATAACATAGGCTACTATGTACCCAGTGAGGTAGGAGGAATAACATAGGCTACTATGTACCCAGTTAGGTAGGAGGAATAATATAGGCTACTATGTACCCAGGGAGGTAGAAGGAATAACATAGGCTACTATGTACCCAGTGAGGTAGGAGGAATAATATAGGCTACTATGTACCCAGTGAGGTAGGAGGAATAACATAGGCTACTATGTACCCAGTGAGGTAGGAGGAATAACATAGGCTACTATGTACCCAGTGAGGTAGGAGGAATAACAGAATCTCAGCCATAAAGCAGGGCAGGACTGCTGCTTACAATGGGGGGATCAGATAGGATCTGTGCCACTGTGACAGAATGCTCTGTTATACAGATAGCTAGAATCTCAGCCATAAAGCAGGGCAGGACTGCTGCTTACAATGGGGGGATCAGATAGGATCTGTGCCACTGTGACAGAATGCTCTGTTATACAGATAGCTAGAATCTCAGCCATAAAGCAGGGCAGGACTGCTGCTTACAATGGAGGGGATCAGATAGGATCTGTGCCACTGTGACAGAATGCTCTGTTATACAGATAGCTAGAATCTCAGCCATAAAGCAGGGCAGGACTGCTGCTTACAATGGGGGGATCAGATAGGATCTGTGCCACTGTGACAGAATGCTCTGTTATACAGATAGCTAGAATCTCAGCCATAAAGCAGGGCAGGACTGCTGCTTACAATGGGGGGATCAGATAGGATCTGTGCCACTGTGACAGAATGCTCTGTTATACAGATAGCTAGAATCTCAGCCATAAAGCAGGGCAGGACTGCTGCTTACAATGGGGGGATCAGATAGGATCTGTGCCACCGTGACAGAATGCTCTGTTATACAGATAGCTAGAATCTCAGCCATAAAGCAGGGCAGGACTGCTGCTTACAATGGGGGGGATCAGATAGGATCTGTGCCACTGTGACAGAATGCTCTGTTATACAGATAGCTAGAATCTCAGCCATTAAGCAGGGCAGGACTGCTGCTTACAAAGGGGGGATCAGACAGTATCTGGGGCACTGTGACAGAATGTATTGTGTACAGACACAGTATTACACTAAGCAGGGACCAAAATCATGAGACTTAACAACCTCCACTAAATACAATTCTTAGAATTCCCAGTGAGGTAGGAGGAATAACATAGGCTACTATGTACCCAGGGAGGTAGGAGGAATAACATAGGCTACTATGTACCCAGTGAGGTAGGAGGAATAACATAGGCTACTATGTACCCAGTGAGGTAGGAGGAATAACATAGGCTACTATGTACCCAGTGAGATAGGAGGAATAACATAGGCTACTATATATCCAGTGAGGTAAAAAAAAATTCTGATACAGTGTCTAGATATTTAGGATTGAGTGGACCTTTTTGGCAGAATTGCAATTGTGCCTGCTGCTGCACTGTAGTTCCTTGGCACCCCCAACAATAGCACCTAGCCTGCACTTGATACTGTGCTGGGAAAGGGTTAAACCCTAAGCGTGCATATTAATACTTATTATTAATTCTTATATAATATATATATGTATAATATACAGTTTGGACATTTTCAGGGGGCCAAACTGTAAATGATAAACGTATAAGTGGTGCTTAGTGATGTCATCAGTTATAATTGGAGCTTTGTGATGTCATTTCTGTCACATGACTCACTAAAACTTGTATATTATAATAAAGTACTCCCTATTGTAATATATAGGGATATTAGAAGTCACCTCAGAGTTCCTTGACCTGTATAAAAGGATGATGCCTTCGGCCTTGTGCTTTTATTCAGGTCATGGAACTCCTGGGTGACTTATAATATCCCTATATATTACAATAGGGGGTACTTTATTCACTATATATTATAAGGAACTCCTCGGGGGCTTATAATATCCCTATATATTACAATAGGGGGCACTTTATTCACTATATATTATAAGGAACTCCTCGGGGGCTTATAATATCCCTATATATTACAATAGGGGGTACTTTATTCACTATATATTATAAGGAACTCCTCGGGGACTTATAATATCCCTATATGTTACAATAGGGGGTACTTTATTCAATATATATTATAAGGAACTCCTCGGGGACTTATAATATCCCTATATGTTACAATAGGGGGTACTTTATTCACTATATATTATAAGGAACTCCTCGGGGACTTATAATATCCCTATATGTTACAATAGGGGGTACTTTATTCACTATATATTATAAGGAACTCCTCTGGGACTTATAATATCCCTATATGTTACAATAGGGGGTACTTTATTCACTATATATTATAAGGAACTCCTCGGGGACTTATAATATCCCTATATATTACAATAGGGGGTTCATTATTCACTATATATACACTGCACGCTGAAGGTACCCAATAGCTGTGGGTTAGTTTGTCCTGTAAAGAGCAGGCACCCATCATCCCCTGACAGCCAAAGCAGCAAAGTGGAAATTCTAGCACCGCAGGGGAAAAAAGTCATTCCAATTGGTAACAAAAACAAACAAAAAAGGACCTATAAAGGAAAGTAAAGCCCCCCCCGCCCAAAAACCCCCCCATATTTCTAATTGCCATGGAAAAAGTAATCCTGAAACTGAGCAATGTTACCTGTGAGGAAGGCATAAACACTCCCTTTGCTGGGAGCTAAATGGCACCATAAATTATTCCACGAAATCTCCCCTGCACCATCTAAGGGATAAACACGCGCGCTACCGAATTTCCAAGACGCAGGAGAGCGAAACTTGGATAGAAAATAAAGGGAAAGAGCTGCTGTAGGGCAGCCAGGAGATTCACTCTTCATTCCATAGCTCGCCAGTGACTGGCTGCGGGCGCTGCCAGAGGGCATTCTTAAAGAGACAGTACACACCCAGGGTTGGACTGGGCCCGTGGGACACAGAGAAAAAAACTGCTGGGCCCCGGCTGAGTGAACAGGGCTTGTGCTAAACAGGCTTTTTGCCTATTGTTATAATTAAGAAATATCTAGGGATATCTAGGGTTGCTACTTATATTTCTAAAGTATATTCATATTAAAAAGAAAAAACATACAGACCCCATGTTATTCCGTATGTGTTTGGTACCCTTCTGGCACTTAATCATAGGCAGTTATGGCTGCCGCAGTCAGTGCTGCCCTGCAACATGTATTTATTAGATGTGTGAATCTCCAAGAGATCTAATCACCCTACTGTAGGCTCCGGTAATGGGATAGAAATAGTGTCTGATCATTGGCTGCTCTGGGTTTGCCTTTTGACCAATCAACAGGCTCTTCTGGGGGGTCCAGAATTAAAACTTTAGGAAAATCATGTGCCACAGGGCGAGATGCGGCATTGGGGAGTGGAATGGGTACAATAAAGGCACGTGTCCCCTAATGTTCCCCTTTAAACGCTGTGGTTGGGAGAAAGCCGCCCCCCCCCCCCGGCCTGTGCATAGGACTGGTGAAGCCAAAGCATTTCATGCCGATAAAAATAGACCTATATATCTTATTTAAAGTGTTTTCGGAGCAGCATACCAAGACAGTGAAACCCAAATGATACTTATATTGTCATAAATTACACAGCGCAGGGCTGGAGCTTTGCTGGAAAGAATCTCGGAAATTTATAGTGTGTTTGTTACATCTCCGCCTGCCCGTGACTCTCACATACGCTCTCAGTCCCTTTTTTTTCCGTTGTGCGAACGCAGCGTGGCTGAGCCTCATTTCTGCGCTACAGACAAGCTCATAAATAAAGGGCCTATTTCCAATGCTTGATAACATAATCCTGTTTGATGGTATAAACCTTGGGCATACAGCCTTATACAGAGGCAGAGAACTTGCCTTCCCACGTGATGGACGTCCAGCTCCCAAGAATGGAAAACTGAGCCCCAGGTGTTACCTGGGGCGTTGGTTATGGCGTTACCTGGGGGCGTTGGTTACGGCGGTACCTGGGGGCGTTGGTTACGGCGTTACCTGGGGGGGCGTTGGTTACGGCGTTACCTGGGGGGGGGGGCGTTGGTTACGGCGTTACCTGGGGGGGGCGTTGGTTACGGCGTTACCTGGGGGGGCGTTGGTTACGGCGTTACCTGGGGGGGGGCGTTGGTTACGGCGTTACCTGGGGGGCGTTGGTTACGGCGTTACCTGGGGGCATTGGTTATGGCGTTACCTGGGGGGGCGTTGTTATGGCGTTACCTGGGGGGGCGTTGGTTACGGCGTTACCTGGGGGGGCGTTGGTTACGGCGTTACCTGGGGGGGCGTTGGTTACGGCGTTACCTGGGGGCGTTGGTTATGGCGTTACCTGGGGGGGCGTTGGTTATGGCGTTACCTGGGGGGGCGTTGGTTACGGCGTTACCTGGGGGGGGCGTTGGTTACGGCGTTACCTGGGGGGGCGTTGGTTACGGCGTTACCTGGGGGGGCGTTGGTTACGGCGTTACCTGGGGGGGCGTACCATTGTAAGCTCTTTTAGGTATATATATACAGGTGGCACGTCATAAATTCCTGGCTGAACAGGTTACAGAATGGGACAGTATCCCAGAAGCCCCTAAAATGTGTAGCTATTTCATTCCTGTCTGTGGATTTACAGCAGCATCTTTAATGGCTCCGAAACAGCCATCTTCCCACAGTCCCGCGCTTCGGCATCACGTACGCGCCGTCTCCCGTTTTATTATGCTCTCCACAAATCTGGTTTTATTGCACAAAGCAAAAACACATCCTGTTATATCTAAACACAATAAATCCCTTTTATGCCCACTTTCCTACAGGAGATTTTAGGAGCTATTGAGGGAGAGGCTGTATAAACAGTGTAGGAGTGGATGTGGGGGGATAGGAGGATGGGCTCACAGGGCAGATAGCGGCACTGCTGTTATATGGGGTACACAAGCAGCTCATCCCAATACACAGCAATGAAGCCCCCCCGCCATCATTAAAAGCCCAGCACCCAATAAGTGGTTAGTGTAGCACAATGTATAAGGATTTCGGCTCTAAAAATAATGACCTGTAAGTTGCTTTTAATCCCCCCCCCCCCAAATGCTCCCTGTAGGTTCCTACCTTTCATGGCAGATTGTTTTTGATTTTTATCAGCATTACAGCCATTAACTCCTACAGGTACGCGCCCCTCTACCACCTGCTGCCGTAGGCCACACCCCCAGTCCACACATGCCACGCCCAATTACATCCCCAAAATCCCACTCATCTTCTGTAAGGATGCACTGCATCCAGTCCGGTATTCAGTGAAGATTCTGCTTTTTTCAGCAGGATTCAGATTTGCCCGAATCCAAGTATTTGCCCGAACCGAATCCTTAAAATCATGTGACTTTTGGTTACAGGAACACAGAAGTAAAAACATTTTTACCCTCGCTTCAGTATTTAACCCTTCTGTAACCTAATTTCCACATGCAAAAGAGGATTCTGGTTAGGAATCGTTCACTAAGGGATTCAAGGTTCAGCCGAACCCAAAAATCTGGGATAGTGCCACAAATATAACAGTATCGGAAGGGACAGTCCCCTTTTGAGTTTATAGAGGCTACATAAATACCAGTGCAAAATGAGAATAGCGCATACAGCGACACATACAAGAGATTACTTTACTTTTAGGATATAATACTATATGAATATCCTCCATTAATATCCCATGATAAAACCATTGAAGCTCTATTCAGAACAAGTTCAGTAACTGCACAGATATTAATGGGTGCAAGGGAATGCTGGGAAATATGGTGTGCCCCGTGCCAGGTAAATCCCATATGGTTTTATTTTTGCCCGAATCTTTCATTAAACCTAGGTAAGAGTCAGCTTTGTGGTGCACAGTTACCTGATGATCCTTTGGGCTGCATACTGGTGAAGTGAGCGGAACTGGGCTGACATGTTGGCCAGGGCTGCCAAGCAGTTGGTATGGAGGTACTTGTCCTGTAGAAGAGAATAGAAAGTGCATCTTATTTAGGTGACGGAGTTATAGCTTGGTGCATAAATTCAAGTGTCTATCACCAATTTATTTCCTATGAACTAGTGACAAGGGTGATCCAGGCCTCAAATGTCTCTCCCATGCGGTCCCACTGGCTGGCTACTTGGTTTCCTACTCTTCGGAGGAAAAAATGGAAGTAATGTACTTACCTCCTTTGCACCATAATGCACTGTGCCTTAGTGCCTCACTACAGGGTACAACACCAGCATTAGTATAAATGAGCACAAGGCATTTTGATGGGTGCCATCCTGCACCCATTTAGCACCTAGTGACTACATTGACTTCCTTATCTTTCCGTTAAATAAAAAGGTGAATTTTATATAGAGAAAGCTATATCTTCACCTCTTGTATCGGTTATTGATTGCTTTATATGTTACTCTGTATGTCCAATGTATGTAACCCACTTATTGTACAGCGCTGCGGAATATGTTGGCGCTTTATAAATAAATGTTAATGTAATGTATAGGTAGGGTAAAGGTGGCCATATATTATAAGATTCGCTCATTTCAAGAGATCCTCAAATGAGAGAAGGGGTTGTTCACCTTTAAGTTAAGTTTTATTATGATGTAGAGGGTGATATTCTGAGACAATTTGCAATTGGTCTTCATTTTTTATTATTTGTAGTTTTTTTAGCAGGAGCTCTCAAGTTTCAGCAGTTATTTGGTTGCCAGGGGCCTAGTTACCTTAGCAACCAGGGAGTGGTTTGGAGACTGGTATATGAATAGGAGAGGGACTGAATCCAAAACACATACATGTGTTTAGCCAAGAGAAAAGCTTTTCATTTATTCTATAGAACGAGGTTTGGTTTGCGCTTCAATAGCACCTCGGCATGTTGGGGATCCTGATTGGCTCGGAGAAAGCATTGGGGAATGTGCTCATCTTGTAACATGAGTAAAACACATTCATTTTCTTATTTGCAAGATTCAGTCTCCAATCTCCAAATTAACAGAAAGGATTTGTATTTGAATTCAATATACAGGGAGGGCTGATGTCAATACGGATACAAATTCCAGCAATTTACTGCCCATTGTCTCTGGCACCAAGTTTATGGGAGACTCTGAGCAACTGTCACGGACATTCAGCAATAAATGTGTTTGCTTGGCAGTGGTACTGGCGCGATGGGGAGCATTTCATGGTGCAATCGCCAGTCTTTCTACACTTTAAATTACACTGTCTCTAATGGATACAGTAATACATGTGGCACATTAGGCAACAGGGCAGATAACAAATCAATGACAGAATTATTGGCTCTAAACAATCCCCAATCCAGAATTCAGCGCCCCGCCCTGGAGCACTGAGAGCTAACTGCTCTTAATATGATGCAGAGAGTGCTATTCTGCAATTGGTCTTCATTTTGAATTATTTGTGGTTTTTGAATTATTTAGCCTTTTTGTTCAGCAGCTCTCCAGTGTAGAATATCAGCTCTGGTTGGTAGGACCCAAATTACCCCAGCAACCAGGGAGTGGCTTCAACGAGAGACTAGAATATGAATAGGAAAGGGTTTGAACAGAAAGATCTGACAATATCAGTAACACTGTAGCCTCAAAGAGCAATAGTTTTTGGCTGCCAGGGTCAGTGACCCCCATTTGAAAGCTGTAAAGAGTCAGAAGAAGTCGGCAAATAATTAAAAAACTATAAAAAATGAACAACTGAAAAGTAGCAGGTGATTCCATTACTGTACTGCAATGATTAACTTTACCTTTAAAAATCCCACCATGGCTATAATGCCAATTTGCCCATTTCTACCCAGAATATGGAACAAAAAGTCTCACCCTGGTTCGTGTCATGTTGTACTGGATGGTTCGGATCACGACTAATATAAGGAGACTTCCCAAGGAAATCTCAGTCAGCACCCTCTCTGTGTACCATGTAATATTTTTCAAAATCTGTGGGAGATAAAAAGGTTATTATAAGGGAGAGTATTATGGGAGAAAGACGTCAGACTGTCTGATCCATAATGGCAGCATTCTGTCACTGTTTAACAGGTACATTAACAACATTATACAAATAAAGAGAAGCAATTTTATGATCCCCTCTGTCCCATTTAGACCAGTGGTTCCCAAGCTCGTGGGGCAGTAGTAAGGGGGCTCAGCATAAAGGCCATTTAGAGGGATATTTGGGAAGAATTCATATTTTCTTTTCTAGATACAGCGGAAATAAGCTCACTGCAACTTCTTCATCTCCAAGTAATATAAACTTCTCTGTTACTGAAACCTGGTTCTCCCCTGCCCTGAATAAAAGCTATGTGCATCGGCTTCTCTTCTCTTCGTGCCCTTTCAAGCCCACACCCTGGACCCCTATTATCCCTCGCAGATATAGATGATAACTCTGCTGCCCTAGATATCCTTAAGGGCAAAGACACACTGAGCTACTAGTAGCAGCTACTTTTTCACGGCTACTACACTTGAAAAAAAAAAAAACACTGCCATAGACAATACTGAGAATTGCCTCTGCTAAAACACACGTAGAGACAATTATCAGTAAATGATCAGCATTGTCTATTTCAGAAGCCACAGCAAGTAGCTGCTACTAGTAGCTCTGTGTGTCTTCACCCTCAGGGCTCTGGCACATGGGGAGATTAGTCGCCCACGACAAATCTCCCTGTTCGTGGGCGACTAATCTCCATGAAATGCCATCCCACCGGCAAAAATGTAAACGCCATCCGGTGGGATGGCATTTACATTTTTGCCGGTGGGATGGCATTTTGGGGAGATTAGTCGGCTGCAAGCTGGGAGATTTGTTGCAGGCGACTAATCTCCCCGTGTGCCAGAGCCCTTAAAAGTATGCCATCCCACCAGCGATTTACATTGTTGCCTGTGGGATGGCACTTCGGGGAGATAAGTCGGCCGCAGTAGCGAAAATTTATTGCGGGCGACTAATCTTCCTGTCTGACACCTCTCTTAGAGAAGGCGCAAGCAAAGCTTGGACCTCCATTGAAGCATTTGTTATACAGAGATAAAAAAAAGCCACTTTACAGGTCAACTAAATCCCAAGGTGCCCAAGTGTTGGTTCTAATAGAGAGGGTGGCAGAAGCAATACCTGATACACCAGCATTACAGAGGCTAAATGAAGGTGTGCCATGTCCGGTATGAGCCTGGATAAACTCATGTACATAAGAACCTGCACCATGGGCAGCACAGCCACTTGGTCTCAGTACAGGCCCGGAATAGCAATCTGTGGGTTCTGGCAAATGCTGTAATGTGCCATTGGGCCTGTGGGGGGGGCTGTTTGGGCCTCTGTGTACTGGAAATGCCAGGGCCTATTCTGAAGCCAAAAGCTTGACAAAGGGTCGATGTAGACAAATGTGCCAATTATATGAATAAAGGCGTTTTAAAGAAGATTGTAATAGGAAGTTCTTTTCATAATTTCAATATTCTGAAGCCCAGTCAACACCTGCCTCAGTCACAGTTTAGAACGTGGGACAACCCAAGGGCAGCAGGGAACGTCTAACATTTTGGGGGCATTAACCCCAGAGATTACAGTTGTAGGGGGATACTGTAAGCTGAAAGTGTTACAGCAGCCATATGGGTTTGTTGCACGGAGCGGTTGTAGGTGGGAAGTCTCTGATAAATAATCTCTATAAATTAGTAACACGTGGTTGCTGTTTGCTGGATGGGGTGTAGCAGCCCTATGGATAGTTGTACTGGCCTGTGTATATGGGACTGTATTTCACCCCGAATCATTCATACAAACTAATGGTAATGGACTTCATTTCCTTTCAATTACAGAGCGCTCAGATTAAATCCAGTCTAAAAGCCAACGCTCCGCTTTGCTAAAAGGCAGAATATCAGCGCTACCTTCCATATCTACTTGTATAAAAAATGTCAGCGCTGATCCTGAAACGGCTGATTCGAATTAAAGGGTTTTTATGTATTGTTTTGGAACATGACTGAGAAAGATCCAGCAGAAGAATTTGGCTCGACGGGAAGATGTAGCTGGAAGGAATCCCAGTTGCCCCAGTCAAACAGACATCAGGCAAACGTGACACAGTCGGAGCCCAACAAACAGAACCATTCCCAGTAAACAGAACGGACTTCTCCTGATATGCGCTCCCCGGGGAGAAGGGAGGCGGCGGGGAAAACAACGTGTAATGGAGAGTTCCGGCGCTGAGAGCAGCAAAGCTCTACTGACTCCATAGCCAGGCATGGACAGGTACTGATGTCTCGGCGAGTCCAACCCAGCCACCGTACGGAGCCAAGTCTGGGGCACAGCACTACATGGGTAGCACAGAGGGCGTCGCTCAGCACTACACATGGAGGCATTATTCCAATCATCAAAGCAATCCCATCAATTAAAGTAGTATCGGTACAACCAACCGGTAGCTCAATCATTCATCATCATTTATTTGTCTATTAATACAGCGCCTACAAGCTAGGGAGTGCTTTGCAATATTGTAGCAAACAAGGGTTATGGGATGAATGGGATTCTGAGGGCCCTACTTTCATATTATCATGTAAAATGTGTATAATGTCATGTATAGTCTAAGGGGCTGCTGTAAGATTCCATAGGCAGTCACTATTTATTGGGCTGGGGGGGGGCTGTTTGTGCCTCTGGGTAATGGGAATGCCAGGGGGGCTGTAAGATTCCATAGGCAGTCACTATTTATTGGGCTGGGGGGCTGTTTGTGCCTCTGGGTACTGGGAATGCCAGGGGGGCTGTAAGATTCCATAGGCAGTCACTATTTATTGGGCTGGGGGGGGGCTGTTTGTGCCTCTGGGTACTGGGAATGCCAGGGGGGCTGTAAGATTCCATAGGCAGTCACTATTTATTGGGCTGGGGGGGCTGTTTGTGCCTCTGGGTACTGGGAATGCCAGGGGGCTGTAAGATTCCATAGGCAGTCACTATTTATTGGGCTGGGGGGCTGTTTATGCCTCTGGGTACTGGGAATGCCAGGGGGGCTGTAAGGTGCCACAGACAGTTACTATTTATTGGGCGGGGGGGCTGTTTGTGCCTCTGGGTACTGGGAATGCCAGGGGGGCTGTAAGGTGCCACAGACAGTCACTATTTATTGGGCTGGGGGGGGGCTGTTTGTGCCTCTGGGTACTGGGAATGCCAGGGGGGGCTGTAAGGTGCCACAGACAGTCACTATTTATTGGGCTGGGGGGGCTGTTTGTGCCTCTGGGTACTGGGAATGCCAGGGGGACTTTAAGGTGCCACAGACAGTCACTATTTATTGGGCTGGGGGGGGGCTGTTTGTGCCTCTGGGTACTGGGAATGCCAGGGGGCAGTAAGGTGCCACAGACAGTCACTATTTATTGGGCTGGGGGGGCTGTTTGTGCCTCTGGGTACTGGCAATGCCAGGGGGACTGTAAGGTGCCACAGACAGTCACTATTTATTGGGCTGGGGGGGGGGCTGTTTGTGCCTCTGGGTACTGGGAATGCCAGGGGGGGCTGTAAGGTGCCACAGACAGTCACTATTTATTGGGCTGGGGGGGCTGTTTGTGCCTCTGGGTACTGGGAATGCCAGGGGGACTGTAAGGTGCCACAGACACTCACTATTTATTGGGCTGGGGGGGGGCTGTTTGTGCCTCTGGGTACTGGGAATGCCAGGGGGGGCTGTAAGGTGCCACAGACACTCACTATTTATTGGGCTGGGGGGGGGGCTGTTTGTGCCTCTGGGTACTGGGAATGCCAGGGGGGCTGTAAGGTGCCACAGACACTCACTATTTATTGGGCTGGGGGGGGCTGTTTGTGCCTCTGGGTACTGGGAATGCCAGGGGGGCTGTAAGGTGCCACAGACAGTCACTATTTATTGGGCTGGGGGGCTGTTTGTGCCTCTGGGTACTGGGAATGCCAGGGGGGCTGTAAGGTGCCACAGACACTCACTATTTATTGGGCTGGGGGGGCTGTTTGTGCCTCTGAGTACTGGGAATGCCAGGGGGGCAGTAAGGTGCCACAGACAGTCACTATTTATTGGGCTGGGGGGGCTGTTTGTGCCTCTGGGTACTGGGAATGCCAGGGGGGGCTGTAAGGTGCCACAGACAGTCACTATTTATTGGGCTGGGGGGGGGGCTGTTTGTGTCTCTGGGCACTGGGAATGCCAGGGGACTGTAAGGTGCCACAGACAGTCACTATTTATTGGGCTGGGGGGGCTGTTTGTGCCTCTGGGTACTGGGAATGCCAGGGGGACAGTAAGGTGCCACAGACAGTCACTATTTATTGGGCTGGGGGGGCTGTTTGTGCCTCTGGGTACTGGCAATGCCAGGGGGACTGTAAGGTGCCACAGACAGTCACTATTTATTGGGCTGGGGGGGGCTGTTTGTGCCTCTGGGTACTGGGAATGCCAGGGGGGACTGTAAGGTGCCACAGACAGTCACTATTTATTGGGCTGGGGGGGGGCTGTTTGTGCTCTGGGTACTGGGAATGCCAGGGGGGGCTGTAAGGTGCCACAGTCACTATTTATTGGGCTGGGGGGGGCTGTTTGTGCCTCTGGGTACTGGGAACGCCAGGGGGGCTGTAAGGTGCCACAGACAGTCACTATTTATTGGGCTGGGGGGGGGGCTGTTTGTGCCTCTGGGTACTGGGAATGCCAGGGGGGCTGTAAGGTGCCACAGACAGTCACTATTTATTGGGCTGGGGGGGCTGTTTGTGCCTCTGGGTACTGGGAATGCCAGGGGGGCTGTAAGGTGCCACAGACAGTCACTATTTATTGGGCTGGGGGGCTGTTTGTGCCTCTGGGTACTGGGAATGCCAGAGGGGCTGTAAGGTGCCACAGACAGTCACTATTTATTGGGCTGGGGGGGGGAGCTGTTTGTGCCTCTGGGTACTGGGAATGCCAGAGGGGCTGTAAGGTGCCACAGACAGTCACTATTTATTGGGCTGGGGGGGGCTGTTTGTGCCTCTGGGTACTGGGAACGCCAGGGGGCTGTAAGGTGCCACAGACAGTCACTATTTATTGGGCTGGGGGGCCCAATAAATAGTGACTGTCTGTGGTACCTTTGTCCGGTCCCACAAAGGTGCCCCGGCTGGGACCTGACAGACAGTATTATACACAGCGATGTCTCCCCTCTGCCAGAAATGGGTAATAATAGGAATAAACCCTGCCATGGGGACACTGGGAAGAACAGAGAAAGAACAGAAGTGCAAGCAACTTGTCCTGGTCTGCGGCAAGTTCAAACGTTGGTTTAGAAGGATCAGTCTGTGAGAGGAATCATAAAGAGCACTTGGTAATGTTTAAATAGAGATTTAATCACACAGCAGCGCAGAGATTCCAGTGCCCTCTGTATCTGATCAGATCAGAGTAATATTGCCAAAGATGGAATGGAACGGGCACGGGGAGTGCACAAGTACAGAAGCCAGGTCTGGGATTCAAAATAGGCCCTGGCATTCCCAGTACCCAGAGGCACAAACAGCCCCCCCCGCCCAATAAATAGTGACTGTCTGTGGCACCTTACAGCCCCCCTGGCATTCCCAGTACCCAGAGGCACGAACAGCCCCCCCGCCCAATAAATAGTGACTGTCTGTGGCACCTTACAGCCCCCTGGCATTCCCAGTACCCAGAGGCACAAACAGCCCCCCCAGCCCAATAAATAGTGACTGTCTGTGGCACCTTACAGCCCCCCTGGCATTCCCAGTACCCAGAGGCACAAACAGCCCCCCCCCCAGCCCAATAAATAGTGACTGTCTGTGGCACCTTACAGCCCCCTGGCATTCCCAGTACCCAGAGGCACAAACAGCCCCCCCCCCAGCCCAATAAATAGTGACTGTCTGTGGCACCTTACAGCCCCCCTGGCATTCCCAGTACCCAGAGGCACAAACAGCCCCCCCCCAGCCCAATAAATAGTGACTGCCTATGGCACCTTACAGCAGCCTCCCTGGCATTTGCCAGAACCCACAAGTTGCCAGTCCGGGCCTGACAGAAAATGTCTCCAATTGCACATTTATAAGGGAGAAATGAAGGCAAAGTGTTCTATCCTAGTTGACTTAGTCAGCAAATCTGAGATGAATGTGAGCCAGCTGGCCAATCAGGGTGGGCTAGACTATTATAAGGCACATATTGGCACACAGCCGGATGGCTACCTGACACGCCCAGTTCTGTACTGCCTGCTCTTACTGAAAATACTTCATTCTCTTTCTAACAAACACCTTTAATAGCACATTTCTCACATAAGCAGTGTTTTTCTTCCATTGTTTATTGTAAATGTCATGATTCAAGTAGTTTTATTTTTTTCCCTTTTCTTTCAGAAAAAGAAAAAAAAAAGCAATGATCTGTAAAGTTGCGTGGCCACCTACACAGCTCTCTAATGACTTTCCGGCACAGCACCATTGTCTGTCACTCGCCTCCTTTATTCTCGCATTGAACTTCCCTCTACAGCCTCCATGTAACGTCCCCACGGCCTCCATGTAACGTCCCCACGGCCTCCATGTAACGTCCCCACGGCCTCCATCCAATGTCCCCACAGCCTACATCCAATGTCCCCACGGCCTACATCCAATGTCCCCACGGCCTCCATGTAATGTCCCCACGGCCTCCATGTAATGTCCCCACGGCCTACATCCAATGTCCCCACGGCCTCCATCCAATGTCCCCACGGCCTCCATCCAATGTCCCCACAGCCTCCATGTAATGTCCCCACGGCCTCCATCCAATGTCCCCACGGCCTCCATGTAATGTCCCCACGGCCTCCATCCAATGTCCCCACGGCCTCCATCCAATGTCCCCACGGCCTCCATCCAATGTCCCCACGGCCTCCATCCAATGTCCCCACAGCCTCCATGTAATGTCCCCACGGCCTCCATCCAATGTCCCCACGGCCTCCATGTAATGTCCCCACAGCCTCCATGTAATGTCCCCACAGCCTCCATGTAATGTCCCCACAGCCTCCATGTAATGTCCCCACAGCCTCCATGTAATGTCCCCACAGCCTCCATGTAATGTCCCCACAGCCTCCATGTAATGTCCCCACAGCCTCCATGTAATGTCCCCACAGCCTCCATGTAATGTTCCCAAGTCTACGGGTGACAAGCTGAACTTTAACAAAAACGCTGGCCTTTTCACTGAACAACGCATGCGTGGGCCCTGGGATCGCTGCGAAGGAGAAGCATATACAGTATACAGGTTTGGGACCATTACCTGCAGCCATCTAGACAAGCCAGACATTTCAGGGAGGCCGCGCTTATTTCAGCCAAAGCACATTGTATACATATTACACAGCACGGCTCCATAGTAAAAGGACTCCGGGTGCTAAACTGGCCCCCTGCCTGAATCCCCAACCTGTCACCCACTGAAAACATTTGGCACATTATGAAAGGAAAAATACTTCAAAGGAGACACCGAAATGTTGAGCAGCTGAAATCCTGTATCAGGCAAGAATGGGACAACATTGCACTTTCACAACCCCAGCAACTGGGCTCCTCAGTTCCCAGACGGCTACAAACGGTTAAAAATATATATATATAACAACACAGTGAGAAATATGCCCCATTACCCCATTGCTCTCCTACAGTGACTACTCTTAAATATGACTTAAACTCCATCATATAACTGCACTTGCCATAGCAATTCACAATAACTACATTGTGGCAAAACCCTCAGCCCTCCCCCCTCTAGGAAGAAGGCTTCAAGTGCATCTTACTGACCAGAACTGTACAGTCCAATAATCAGTACAGATCAATAAAGTCTGCAGCCTTGTGCCTTTATATAGTTACAGAACTCCTCAGTGACTTCTAATATCCTTATCATTTACAGTAGGGGGTACATTATCCCTTATAATACATGAGTGATACTCAGAGTTCCCTGTATAACTCAGCCTGCAGCCTTGTGCCTTTATATAGTTACAGAACTCCTCAGTGACTTCTAATATCCTTATCATTTACAGTAGGGGGTACATTATCCCTTATAATACATGAGTGATACTCAGAGTTCCCTGTATAACTCAGCCTGCAGCCTTGTGCCTTTATATAGTTACAGAACTCCTCAGTGACTTCTAATATCCTTATCATTTACAGTAGGGGGTACATTATCCCTTATAATACATGAGTGATACTCAGAGTTCCCTGTATAACTCAGCCTGCAGCCTTGTGCCTTTATATGGGCACAGAACCCCTCAGTGACTGCTAATATCCTTATCATTTACAGTAGGGGGTACATTATCCCTTATAATACATGAGTGATACTCAGAGTTCCCTGTATAACTCAGCCTGCAGCCTTGTGCCTTTATATGGGCACAGAACCCCTCAGTGACTGCTAATATCCTTATCATTTACAGTAGGGGGTACATTATCCCTTATAATACATGAGTGATACTCAGAGTTCCCTGTATAACTCAGCCTGAAGCCTTGTGCCTTTATATGGGCACAGAACCCCTCAGTGACTGCTAATATCCTTATCATTTACAGTAGGGGGTACATTATCCCTATGTATTTAAAGGTGTGGCTTAATATGAGTTAATAAATGTCTTTCCCACATAAGTATTGGGTGATATCCCTACACTGAGCACCAACCATTTGGGTTTTTGCTGCGCTATCACCATTAATGTGGGTATGGTCTTAAAACATGGGTGTGGGTTGAAGTGGGTGTGGTTTAAAAAAGGGGAGTCGTCAAAACTGGCTTCCATTATCGTTCCCCATGTAGGCCAGAAAAATTCTGATCCTCGGTACCACAGACAGCGCTGCCTTATACTGCAGTTCCCTGACCTAGTAGCAGTATGAGGTGCATTATTGTCTAAAAGTTGAGTTTAGTTAGTTACCTATAGCCAAGCTAACAGATTGTCTATAACACTTTTTATAAAGTACCAAGCACACACATATTGTCCTAATTCCGTCACGGAGTGAGGGCAAATCTATAGAGGCCAAAAAGACTGGCCAACCGGTCAACTGGTGGCCATTGTCAGCAATCCTAGGGCTAGTATTTGCCACCCACCTTAATCCTAGGGCACAACAGAGGTGGTGCTACAGCCTTATGGGAGAGGGGTGTGGCTACACCAGCATAGGAGGGGCTACCAAGTTCACACCCAGCAGTTGATGTGGCCGACAGGATAACACAACTTCTAAATCGCAATAAGGGAAAGGGTCAAGTTTGACAATTCTGAGCTAATACATTACATATCTCTGAATGTAAGAGGCTTTACCCGAGTGTATGCTGCAATGCAAACAAATCTCATACCCACATACTGACAATAGGGAGGGGGGAAAGAATATCTAAATGTATAATTATCCCATAGGAAAGATGAAATCCCCACTCACAATTCAGACCAGATGGCTATGCTGCTCGTAACTTAGAAAGCCAATATGCTCCTCTGGTGTTAAGCCTTCTCATATCGGCGCGGCCCCCGGGGCTAAGCCTGACTGCAAAACACCTTCATGAACTTGATATGCTCTGCTGGGGCGGGGAGGCGCTTATTAATATTGCTGGGGGAATTATGTTCCAAAGTAGCGGCCCTCCAGCAGCAATGTCTATAGGCTCCCAAGATTGGCATTAGAGTGGTCTTAAACTCCAATATGGAAGGGACCTAAATGGATACTATAGGGCAACGTTTGTTGCACGAAACACTAGAATTAACGTAAGGGCTTGACGTTTACATTTGTAGCCCTGAGCATTTATATATTAAAGCCGTAGGGGACAGTTAGCATTATGACCACTCTAAAGGGGACCAAACAGCTGCCGATTCAAGTCCGTTAGACAGATCCAGCAGCTTATCAGCCTGTGTACGGGTCCCCATGACAGGCCTCCCTCATCAATATCCGCCCATAAATCTTCCAGGTGTCGTTTGGGCAGGTTTGATTTGATACCCGTCGGATTAGGGACCACAATGGCTAATTAATGCGGTCCTTGGTCCGTCAGACCCTATACCTGTCATCGTAATTCAACTGTTTGGCCCTAGGGATTTAGCCTATTACCCTCTTAGGTGGGCATATGGGAAAAAGACCCGCTTATATGGCAACCTCGCCAAAGGAGCGGATCTTAACATGTATGGCCACCTGTAGGGACAATCGCAGTAGTCAACCACAACCTTCAGCGTCTGACAAGGGGACCAATTAGCAACTCCACAGGGGTTACCCTTTGTCCCTGTCAAGGTTGTACAGGGGGTTCTGCAGAGGATGTGTTCCAGTATTTGGGTGGATCGTGGGTAAAGTTTGGGCATAAGTGGGGTCAGATCAGCGCTGTGACTGTTTTGTTTTTTCATTGTAGACCAATTTTACTTCTTTACAGGCATTTACTATTCGTGGAAACACTGACCAGTTTAAATGGTTTGGCCAAACCCAGCCACCAGGGTCCAACTCAGCAGCAAAGATGGCTGCCCAGGAGCCACTGATCCCCGAACTCTACTGGGAATGCCTCCAAACTGAAGAGCACAGCAAGCAAGCACGGCATTATTAATAAATACCAGGGATGTATTGAAGCCATAATTCTTAGAAATGAGAAGAATAATCTCACCACTTCGTGAATGGAACGGTTGAAACCATCGTCTTCAGTGAGGATGAGGAGAATGATGAGAGCCATGTAAACGTGGTGGGAATTGCGGTCTTCCACATGATAGAGAATTTCCAATATGGGCAAAACCTAAACACAGGAAAGAGAATATTAGGAGCGATCCAATGTGTAGGCCCTCCTGGGTGGGGCGGGGGGGGTTACATTACTCAGTGATGCTCGACATGGGGCCCTCTAGCTATTGACAAATCACAACTCTCTCCTTCTATCTGGCAGAATCTGGTTGTTTCCAAAGCTTCGGCACTAGAAAAGGGTCTCATTTACTAAATATAGGCACATTTTCCCAAGGACAGTCATGCAAGGTAACAGATAAAGCTGTAACTTTCATTATTGTACCATCAGCTGGCTGAACAAAGCTAATCAATGACTGGTTGCTATGGGTTACTGCCCGCTGTTGGTAAATAATAAATGAGAGGCAAAGTTTAAAGGGAATGCCCATAATCTTGAAGGATTTAATATGTTGGGGCCAAGCAGTATCAGAATACGCAGAGCTGACGGCCCTCTAAGATGTGCTGTTTACGAGAGTTCACGGCTACCATAAAGCGTTTCGGAATGTTAGAAATCCACGTCATGTTTACAGAATGCCATTTTTATGCCATGTTAAAACTTTTCATGGGATTGGACGCGATTTACAATACTCTCTACGTAAATTTGACAACTTCTGTGCCACCGCTAAAGGGTCATTGTACTACAATAAACAGGCGTAAAAGTGTTCTTTCCAAAAATATATAACTTTTATAGTATTTTATAACGCTGTTTTACACCAGCACCGCTTCTACGGTTCCTTCCCATTCTTCTTTTGAGAAAAGGTGAATGTGGGAAATTTATACCAATTCCCCTTCCAGTTAAACTCAGTATACAGTGAGCACCTCCTTATCGCTCTATGGACAGACTAATGGCATTAATACGCCACATGGAATATCAGTGATATTCTGAGACAATTTGCAATTGGTATTCATTTTTTATTTTTTCTGGTTTTTCGGTTATTTAGCTGTCTCTTCAGCAGCTCTTCAGTTTGGAATTTTGGAAGCTGTCTGGTTGCTAGGATCTTGTTTAGCTTAGCAACAAGGCAGAGACAGGAATATGAATAGGACTGGATATGAATATAAACATAAGGAATAAAACAATAATAATAAAACTGAAAGTTGTTACTGTAATTGTAAGTGCTGCCAGGCAGCAGCTGAAGGGCAAACAAGGTTCTGAGTTGTATTAAAAGGGGTATAGATTCACGGGAGGAGGGGGTTATTCTTCCCCTTTACAGAGCGCTGGTAAGGCCCCATCTAGAATATGCTGTTCAGTTTTGGTCTCCAGTGCTCAAACGGGACATTATTGAGTTAGAGAGGGTCCAGAGAAGGGCAACTAAGCTGGTAAAGGGTATGGAAAGTCTCAGTTATGGGGAAAGACTGGCCAAGTTGGGTCTGTTTACACTGGAGAAGAGGCGCTTAAGGGGTGACATGATAACTATGTATAAATATATAAAGGGATCATATAATAACCTCTCTAATGTTTTATTTACCAGTAGGTCCTTCCAACGGACACGAGGGCACCCACTCCGTTTAGAAGAAGGGACGTTCCGTTTAAATATTGGGAAAGGGTTTGTTACTGTGAAAGCTGTGAGGTTGTGGGATTCCCTCCCCGAATCAGTTGTACTGGCTGATACATTATATAGCTTTAAGAAGGGGCTGGATGGGTATTTAGCAAGTAAGGGAATACAGGGGTAGGGGAGATAGCTCTCAGTACAAGTGAGGGAATACAGGGGTAGGGGAGATAGCTCTCAGTACAAGTGAGGGAATACAGGGGTAGGGGAGATAGCTCTCAGTACAAGTGAGGGAATACAGGGGTAGGGGGGATAGCTCTCAGTACAAGTGAGGGAATACAGGGGTAGGGGGATAGCTCTCAGTACAAGTGAGGGAATACAGGGGTAGGGGGATAGCTCTCAGTACAAGTGAGGGAATACAGGGGTAGGGAGATAGCTCTCAGTACAAGTGAGGGAATACAGGGTTATGGAGATAGCTCTCAGTACAAGTGAGGGAATACAGGGTTATGGGAGATAGCTCTCAAGTACAA
Organism: Xenopus tropicalis; assembly: GCF_000004195.4. Lineage (NCBI taxonomy): Eukaryota > Metazoa > Chordata > Amphibia > Anura > Pipidae > Xenopus > Xenopus tropicalis. The sequence continues at coordinate 205,805,404 of NC_030677.2, forward strand.
GTGAGGGAATACAGGGGTATAGCTCTCAGTACAAGTGAGGGAATACAGGGGTAGGGGGATAGCTCTCAGTACAAGTGAGGGAATACAGGGGTATGGGAGATAGCTCTCAGTACAAGTGAGGGAATACAGGGGTATAGCTCTCAGTACAAGTGAGGGAATACAGGGGTAGGGGGGATAGCTCTCAGTACAAGTGAGGGGAATACAGGGGTATGGGAGATAGCTCTCAGTACAAGTGAGGGAATACAGGGGTATAGCTCTCAGTACAAGTGAGGGAATACAGGGGTAGGGGGATAGCTCTCAGTACAAAGTGAGGGAATACAGGGGTATGGGAGATAGCTCTCAGTACAAGTGAGGGAATACAGGGGTAGGGGGGATAGCTCTCAGTACAAGTGAGGGAATACAGGGGTAGGGGGGATAGCTCTCAGTACAAGTGAGGGAATATAGGGTTATGGGAGATAGCTCTCAGTACAAGTGAGGGAATACAGGGGTAGGGGAGATAGCTCTCAGTACAAGTGAGGGAATACAGGGTAGGGGAGATAGCTCTCAGTACAAGTGAGGGAATACAGGGGTAGGGGAGATAGCTCTCAGTACAAGTGAGGGAATACAGGGGTATGGGGGATAGCTCTCAGTACAAGTGAGGGAATACAGGGGTATGGGAGATAGCTCTCAGTACAAGTGAGGGAATACAGGGGTATGGGAGATAGCTCTCAGTACAAGTGAGGAATACAGGGGTAGGGGGGATAGCTCTCAGTACAAGTGAGGGAATACAGGGGTAGGGGGATAGCTCTCAGTACAAGTGAGGGAATACAGGGGTAGGGGAGATAGCTCTCAGTACAAGTGAGGGAATACAGGGGTAGGGGAGATAGCTCTCAGTACAAGTGAGGGAATACAGGGGTATGGGGGATAGCTCTCAGTACAAGTGAGGGAATACAGGGTTATGGGAGATAGCTCTCAGTACAAGTGAGGGAATACAGGGGTAGGGGAGAATAGCTCTCAGTACAAGTGAGGGAATACAGGGGTAGGGGGATAGCTCTCAGTACAAGTGAGGGAATACAGGGGTAGGGGAGATAGCTCTCAGTACAAGTGAGGGAATACAGGGGTAGGGGAGATAGCTCTCAGTACAATGAGGGATACAGGGGTAGGGGGGATAGCTCTCAGTACAAGTGAGGGAATACAGGGTAGGGGGGATACTCTCAGTACAAGTGAAGGGAAATACAGGGGTAGGGGGGATTAGCTCTCAGTACAAGTGAGGGAATACAGGGGTAGGGGGATAGCTTCAGTACAAGTGAGGGAATACAGGGGTAGGGAGATAGCTCTCAGTACAAGTGAGGGAATACAGGGGTAGGGGAGATAGCTCTCAGTACAAGTGGAGGGAATACAGGGGTAGGGGAGATAGCTCTCAGTACAAGTGAGGGAATACAGGGGTAGGGGAGATAGCTCTCAGTACAAGTGAGGGAATACAGGTGGTAGGGGAGATAGCTCTCAGTACAAGTGAGGGGAATACAGGGGTAGGGGAGATAGCTTCTCAGTACAAGTGAGGGAATACAGGGGTAGGGGAGATAGCTCTCAGTACAAGTGAGGGAATACAGGGTAGGGGGAGATAGCTCTCAGTACAAGTGAGGGAATACAGGGTAGGGAGGATAGCTCTCAGTTACCAAGTGAGGAATAACAGGGGTATGGGAGATAGCTCTCAGTACAAGTGAGGGAATACAGGGGTAGGGGGATAGCTCTCAGTACAAGTGAGGGAATACAGGGGTGGGGGATAGCTCTCAGTACAAGTGAGGGAATACAGGGGTATAGGGAGATAGCTCTCAGTACAAGTGAGGGATACAGGGTAGGGGATAGCTCTCAGTACAAGTGAGGGAATAGGGTATGGGAGATAGCTCTCAGTACAAGTGGGGAATTAGGGGATAGCTCTCATACAAGTGAGGGAATACAGGGGTAGGGGAGATAGCTCTCAGTACAATGAGGGAATCAGTACAAGTGAGGTACAGGGTAGGGGGATAGCTCTCAGTACAAGTGAGGGAATACAGGTAGGGAGATAGCTCTCAGTACAAGTGAGGGAATACAGGGGTAGGGGAGATAGCTCTCAGTACAAGTGAGGAATACAGGGGTAGGGGAGATAGCTCTCAGTACAAGTGAGGGAATACAGGGGTAGGGGAGATAGCTCTCAGTACAAGTGAGGGAAACAGGGTAGGGGAGATAGCTCTCAGTACAAGTGAGGGAATACAGAGCAAGTGGGGAATACAGGGGTAGGGGAGATAGCTCTCAGTACAAGTGAGGGAATACAGGGGTAGGGGAGATAGCTCTCAGTACAAGTGAGGGAATACAGGGTAGGGAGATAGCTCTCAGTACAAGTGAGGAATACAGGGGTAGGGGGATAGCTCTCAGTACAAGTGAGGGAATACAGGGGTAGGGGAGATAGCTCTCAGTACAAGTGAGGGAAATACAGGGGTAGGGGGATAGCTCTAGGGAATACAGGGGGGGGGGGAGATAGCTCTCAGTACAAGTGAGGAATACAGGGGATAGCAGGGATAGCTCTCAGTACAAGTGAGGGGTAGGGGAGATAGCTCTCAGACAAGTGAGGTAGGGGATAGCTCTCAGTACAGGGAATACAGGGGAGATAGCTCAGTACAAGTGAAGGGAATACAAGTAGGGGAGATGTACAAGTGAGGAATACAGGGGTAGGGAGATAGCTCTCAGTACAAGTGAGGGAATACAGGGGTAGATAGCTCTCTACAAGTGAGGAATACAGGGGTAGGGGGAAGCTCTCAGTACAAGGAGGAATACAGGGTAGGGATAGCTCTCAGTAGAGGGAAGGGGAGATAGCTTCAGTACAAGTGAGAAGTAAGTACAATGAGGGAATACAGGGGTTATGGGAGATAGCTCTTAGTTCAAGTTGCCCCAAGGACTGGTCCGATTGCCATCTTGGAGTCAGGAAGGAATTTTTTCCCCTCTGCGGCAAATTAGAGAGGCTTCAGATGGGGTTTTACCTTCCTCTGGATCAACTAGCAGTTAGGCAGGTTATATATAGGCATTATGGTTGAACTTAATGGACGTACGTCTTTTTTCAACCTAACTTACTATGTTACTAAGTTCAAGAGCAATAGTTTTTTTTTTGACTGCTGGGGTCACTGACCCCTATTTGAAAGCTGGAATGATGGAAGGCAAATCATTCAAAAACAATAAAATTTAAATAATGAAGACCTATGGCAAATAGGAACAGGTCATTCTATAACATTCTAAAAGTTAACCTAAAGGTCCACATTTTAAGGGTGATGGGCAGGGTACTATCAGGAAGGATTTAGCAGCAGTTCGGTTGAAGGTCTTGACAAGGGTCCTGGACAGACACGCTGGCTGGGAGTGGGTGGATTCTGGGATGGATCAGAGGCATAACCACATGTGGTCTGGCTGGATCAAGGGTGTAGCAATCAAACATTTTCTTAAACTGGCTTCCCATTCTACTTAGTTGGTGGGTTCTCTATCACTACTGCATGGACAGTGAGCAAAGATCTTGGGGGATGAGCTCTGATGCCCAATTAAGAGTAAAACACCATCATGTGATCAAAAGCCCCCAAGTTACCCAAGCTGGCAAACCCAGGAAGCAAGCAGCCATAGCAAAGAATGGTTGCCCAGAACATGGCGGACCAGAATCAATGACTCCACCCCTTGCCCCCAGCACACTTGATTTCTAGATACACACAACCCTTTAAATGCAATTAGTAGAGGGTTCATTTATGGTGTCGATGGGTACAGCTGAGAGATCCGCTGTGGGGGAGGAGCCTGAGATACTTACAAGGTTCTCCATGTCGGACCGTGCCAGAACGTAAGTCCTCACGTTGCTATTTTGATGCAATAATGTGTATAAGAGGAGAGTGGCCTGATCAGACTTCTGCTGCTCACAGAGAGCTGTATACAGACTGTTGAAATTTATCTGAAACGAGTGAGGATTTGGGGTGGGTGAAACCGAACTGTCTGGAAAGAAAAATCAAAACCCATTAGTGCTCTGGGACTGTTTGTCTCTGTTCCGTTAGTAGAATTATCTACAAATAAATGCAATAATGTCGGTGGCTGGGGTCTACTCAGAAGGACCTGCAGGAGGTTCTGATATCCTAAGTCTGATAGGCTGACGGTTCAGCAGTGAAACTTCATACTATGACTCCTATGATACACAATTACTGTATTAGAAGCATTATAGGTGCCTCATTGCTTCAGAACCCTAGTGGGCTACTACACTCAGTACTACACAGCAAATGAGCATTGCAGGTTCCTACCTTGGGTGTTGCGGAAGAATGTAACAGATTGCCTGAAGGGATTGGGACAGTCAGGGGCATCAGTCAAATTGGAGAGAACCAGGAGCAGGAGAAGGCTTTGGTTGGCGAGAGGAGATGACTGTTCTTGTTGGGGGGTTGGTTTGCTGCCCACCCCACCTAATGTTAAAACTGTCCAAATGCCACCTGGAAATAAGAATTTAAATGATTACAAAAATGAAGGGTACATGATATAACACATTCAATCTTATACTAAACAAAGGGACAGGTAACATCATTTGTACAAGGCGATTAAAGGGGAACTCCACCCAAACAAAACCTAAGCCTTTTGAAAAGTAAACATAATTTCAGGCACCATACAATATACATCAATTAAAAAATATGCAGCCTTTTCCTGATTTTTAATTTAATAATATGGTTTGGAACAGTTCCCTAAGCCCCACCCCCTGTTCCCCTGCTGATCTGGCTGACTACTTTGTGACTCAAATAAAACGTGACATTAGTCGCCTGTCCTCAGCCTGCCTTCAGCCTGCATCCCCCCAATCCCACAATTCCCTGCTGCACACGTGATGTCAATAAGGAAAGGAACATCCCAGTGCAATGCATTGTGGGTTATGTAGTTCCTGCATGCTGTCTGTAAGCTGCGGAGAAGTTGTTACAATGTGTAACATCAGTGTTTTAGTCCCTCCTCCCCTGCCAGGATTTCAAATGATGCAGAAAGAGAAGAACTGTTTTGCAGCTGGATTTCAGCATATAAAATGGGATTTATTCCTACTCTTTGAAGACACAGATTACAGTCATATCATGTATATTAGGGGTTTCTGTGTTGTGTGGGGCTCTTTAACAAATTTTGGTTCAGGAGCTGGAGTTCCCCTTCAAACAGTATAATGCAGTAACTTCCAAACAGTAAGTCCGGCATATGGAGTCAAGCTTTCTGGTGGCATTCGATGATAAGTTTAGTTCTCCTTTAATATCCTGGTAAGAAGAATTAATTAAGCTTACACTGAATACACAGGGAGTACTATCACCCTCCGCTGTGATTGCTGAAAAGCCTACCACAAAAAGGGGTGCCTAATAGCCTCGAGCCGGTGCTTTGCCAACCCGTGCCATATCTACACGCACTGCTGCCAGCAAGGCCAGTATATCAGTAAGGTACGGCGACATTCAATTGCTTTTGTAATGAATAAAATGAAACACACAGCATAATGAGGTTTGTGTAAGGGCCCCCATACAAGGAGGGATTTGGGGGTTCCATAAAACATAATGAGAATGCATTAGCGGCCCCCGCGCCCAGCGTGTCATGTTTAGAACTCTGCCAATTCACGCTGACATCGGAGATTTTGTTTACACAAATTAAAATAAGTTCTTTTTATGTCAAAAAAAGCGAGCGATCCTGCTTGAATTGAGCGAGCTCCAAGCTGCTCCGGAGTTGCCAAAGATTCCGATTTCTAAAATAACAGGACAATATTTACTTCTCATTGGCAGGAATAGGGTCTCTCTGAAGGTGAGCTCCAACACAAGGACGAGCAAAAGCAAAACAAAGAGGCTCGGCCCACGAAGGGGAAAGATGAAGATCGAGGTGCTAAACCCATTCATTCGGCAGCCAGAGAATCCTCCTTCGGCAACATGAATTTCTATAGATAGGGTAACCTGAGCGTGCCTCTCTCTCCGGCACGGCTGTTTATGGAACGGCCATATAATGATATAACAGTGGCATAACAACCTCGGCCACTTTGTATCCACTCTCTCTCTTACAATTCACATTGAAACCCGTGCCAAATCTCGCAGGCTTCACCCACACAGTATTCCAAAAACTCACCCATTAGTACTGCCAGAACGCTAATTCAGTCCCTTATCATTTCCCACCAAGATAACGGCTACATAATCCTTTCTGGGACTCCACTCAACCCTCTTTCTCCACTTCAGCATTCCAGTTTGGCTGCTCCCCAACACAAAGCCTTTGTGGGCCCCCCAAGCCAAAATACCATAATAGGTAATGGGCAAACCTCTTTGAAACCATGAGTTTGAAATGTTTCCCTTACCTTTCAATAGAAAAGAGTAAAATAAGGTGCATGCCCTTACCGTACCACCCCCCCCCCACTACCTGACTACCCCAGAAAGCAAGGTGATGCTGCACTCTAAACAATGGAAATAGCCCTATTGTGTAAGACTAGTAGTAACATCTGTGCACCTACAGCGTTAGCTCAATGGCTATATGCCATATAAATCCACAGTTTATTTCTGTATTCAGTAAGTAAACGGTGGGTCAAAGAGCAGCTCTATGTGGGGGGGGGGGGGAGTGAGGGGAAACTAACTCAACACCATGGTGCCCCATGGGCTGTACATTTTGGATAGTTTGCACAAAGGCAACAAACACTTTTTACATCTGAGTGTGGCTCATTAGTAAAAAAGTTTTGGTATCCCTGGTATAGGCCCACCTGTATGATCTGATTGTTGGCCCCTCCGGGCCAACAATAGGATCAGCTCAATTTGGCTCAGTGTATAGGTGGCCAAATCGGGCCCAGATTGTTTAGTAACCTCACCAAATAAGTGGATCTGCCAGTGTATGGCCAGGATATGTGCAGAAAATGTTTATTTGAGTACTTTCTTTTAGAGTGAAGCACCTGTTAGGTTTGGTTGCAGAGAACCAAATGACTTTCTACCAAATAGTAATTAAAATAACAGGGATTACTGTCATATTTTGGATCACAGAGCTGAGACCCCTCACTTAATTTGGGTCCATTTGAGAACTTTGTTTCCCCTAATTTATCACATTACAAAAATAAAATGATGTTAGTATTTCCTCCGAATGCTTCATAATACAAATGTTAGATTTTGGGGCGAAAAAACATTTGGAAAGGAAAGGTTGCGGTACGATGGAAGGAGGGGTTGGCGGAAGCGCCGAGAGCGCAGTTTACGGAACGTCTGTATCCCACTTACATTGTTTTTGTCACGCACGACTGTCGGAGATCAAAGGAAGGTTCTCTTGCTGCGTTTTTGTAATGAATGCCGTTTCTGTTCCAAAGCAGAGAGAGCAAAAACAGATATTTCCAAAGGGACATTTATAAAGGTGCCAAGATAAAGTGAAATATTGGGAAAATGTTCATTCTTTTGCGGTAGGAAAAAGTTAATGCCCCTTCTCCTGCTTTCTAATGATTAGTTGCAATCTGTGCAGTTTCCATGTTTTCCAAATGGCAAAGTGTATTAAGCCTTCTCTCGGAAAGGTCTGGAAATGTGTGTGGGTTGTAGTGGGATATTCCCATTGCTTCACATGTAAGGGGGCCCTGAATGAGTGGCCTGAGGGCCTTGCAAGGGAACCGGGACATTCACCTAAGGAAAACACCATAACTCAATGTGGCACTAAATGTACCTTATGACTTGTATTTGTTACAATGGAATATCTAGGGGAAAATAAATGTATGGTATCCTTATTTCCAAGCTGCAACTTAAAGTTTAGGAGCTACTACAGCAATTTCACGTGATTCCTCTTGAATCACACATTAGAAAGGGAAAAATAAATAACTAAATATATAGGGATGCACCAAATCCACCATTTTTGGATTCGGCTGAATCCCAAATCATTTGTGAAAGATTTGGCCGAATACTGAACCTTATCCTTTTATGCATATACAAATTAAGATAAGGAAGAGTTAAAAAGAACCTCAAACGTAGTGTTTATGTGACAAAAAATCACATGATTTGAAGCATTGGATTTGGTTCGGCTAGGACCATGGATTCAGCCAAATCCGAATGCTGCTGAATTAGGCTGAATCTTGGCCGAATCCTGAACTGAATCCTGGATGCGGTGCATCCCTAGTATATTATATATTATATATATATATATATATATATATATATATATATACACATATACACACTATCCAGTCCAGAGCATCTGGAGCCCTGTATGTCTAACAGCTCATTCCCCCCCCCCCCCCCCAAAAAAAGCATTAGTGAGATTGGGCACTGATTTGGGGCCTGACTTGCTCTTGGGGTTCCAACTCATCCCACAGGGGTTCAGCTGGGTTGAGATCAGGGCTCTGTGCAGGTCGGTCAGATTCTTCTCCTGAGACGTTAGAAGTGCAATTTGCTGGCTAGCCCCATGATGGTGAGATCCTTTGCAGTTGGGGACATACATGTACAAATGGTGACGCTTCTGATAATAAATAAATAACGCTGTTTTGTGCCCTTGGATGCTCTGCTCTGTGTGTGCGGTTATTACTTAAAAGCTCATTACTGCTCCATATATATATATGTGTGGTTGACACAGTTAGAAACTGCTGAAGTATGTGGGGGTCCGGATGGACTTATTGAGCTGAGTGGCGGGCCCCCCTGTGCATTCTCACAGACTAATTGCTGTGGAACATTCTTTACACGGTTTTGGGTACATCTAGTGACTTTGAACAAGTTGTTCCTAAAGGGCCCTTGTTTATGGACCTATTCACCATGACAACTTTCTTAGAACATGAGAACCAAACTCCGGATGATTTTCTTAAGGCCGATGTGTTTTAATTACAAAGTTGTGTGGTGTGAGCACATGATGGGGAGTATATACGGTGGGGTGTGTCAATTTATATGAGTTTTTTTGCTAGAAATCATAACGGTTGGAGTACAGGCATTCTGGATAACAGGTCCCCTTTATCTGTACTAACTTCTGAACTTTATTTCAGCTCCATTCCCAGAATACCTTCCCACATGTTGGCACATATATAGTGGGAGTTCAGACCCCCCCCCCCAAACAGAATGTAAGCTCTTCAGGGAGGCGTGATGTCATTTCCTGCGGGGGCCCACCTGTTACCCTGTATAAACCCTGGTGCAATGAAGCCTATGTGCTGCCAGCTCTGGAGAAACGGAACCACAATTGTGTGGGCAGCACAAAGAAATAAAATAATCTAAGGGGAAACGCGCCATTTCGCTCTACCTTTGTGTATATATGAGCGCCATTAGTCATTATAATAACTGCACAATAGCGCTTTTATAGGCAAGAGTGGGGGGGGCGGGTAGGATCATTATATGATAAGGCAAAGAGGCAGACACATTTAAATGTTTTTCTTAAGAACATTATTGTTTGTCTTTACGTTAGGAAAAAAATCCTTTTCCTCCAATTCTCGTCGGTTCTGATTATATGGCATGTTAGTGCTCGGCGGCCAAGTAAAATAAACAGCCAGAATGGATCTGGGATATCATACTTGTAGCCCCTAAGGATGCAATAGGCGGATAATCTAGAACAGCTGGTGGGACCCCAAGTTTAACTTGCCCCATTAATGATTTGGAAGAAAAAACATTTACTGTCTGTGAGTCAGTCAAACCCTATTGTGCCCGGCGCAGTATTATGAGCCAACATATTCTATGGAGGGCAAGGGCACGGCATGGGCAGCCCAACATACTCTGGCTGTAGCTACTCTACTGCCAGCAGTGCCCCCAGTAGCTAAGCAAGCAAATGGATGGCCAAAAGTTGCCCATAACTGCCTACTGGCCCAAACACCTAGGTGTCCTTGGGAAGGGTCACTCATAGGTTCCTACATCTTCCTGCATGTATATAAATTGGGCACATGTCCCCCACCCAAATGGCATAATTGGTACTGTATATATCCCCTCCATTTGCCAGAGCCTTCATATATTCATAAAACAAATAGCAGCTTTCACCCATCGGCCATTATTCCTCATCTGTGAGACATTTCTATCTGCAAACAGCACATGTGTGCTGTAACATTCATGCAATCACGAATGCAGGCTTACACGGGCAGAACATACTTTGATTTAAATGTCTTGCTTTGATTGAGCATTGTAATGGTTAAACTAAGCTCAGGAGGGGAGGTTAGGAGAAAAACAGGAGCAGACAGTTAGAGCAGAGTTCCAGTGGGAACCAGCAATGCCATCTCTTCATTGGCTACTAGACTGCAGGGCGTGTTCAGTTCTTCTCAGCTGAGATTACTAAGCATGCTCAGTAGCCTACAGCCAAAGTAAATTCCCGAGGGAGGGGGCCCGAGTGGGTTAGAGGAGGAGAAGGAATACAAAGTGATTATGGGGAAGCTTTTATAAATTACATTTATACACTTTCATTTTTTGGTGTTACTGTTCCTTTAAGGTACTTGTGTTGCGCTGTATCAGTCCTGCCTCTTATGATGAATGGTGTCAACTACTGACACTTGGCACCATGGCTACAGCCATCATGCACCTAGTGCCAGCTCCAGGTTCCCATTCCAGGGTATAATCAATAGACACCAGACTTGTGCCCAGTAAATTACAAATATTGTGTTTAACATGCGCCCGGGGAGTGATGCAAATCCCTCTGTGAAAATGCTCAACTCACCCAATTTGAATTAAAACCCAAGTTCAACTGTGTTCCTTTTGGTGCATCTGGTGCAACTGCAGCAGACACAACTTGGAGGCGTGGCCTTAATACCACTGGAATTATGGGGAGGAAAAGCTTCATAATGGGTAAAACCATGGAAATGTTTGATCAAAATTTCCACTTGTAGCAGTAAATAGACGCAAAGGCGACAAAGGCAAAAACTGCCTTTAATGTAGAACAGCGAGGAGAGATGCGCATCAGCCTGACAGGGACTGGTTTCAGAATGTGCTTTTTAACTAAATATAAAAGTGTATAATGTTTATGCTGTTATCCTTGTCCTGCCACCCTTAACTCAATAAAATTATTATAAAACGCAACGATAAGATCTTTATAATGGCTCCTTTATGGCCGCCTGTACCTCTGCTTTATAGGTAAAGAAACCTTAGTACAAAGGGAGGGAGAATCTGGCTAAATACCTCTCCACCTCGCCCAACACAAGGAGTTTATCTATCAATGCCATCAAATCAAAATGCCTGATGAAACCCATTATTCCCTACACAAGGTGCTACACACAGGCGCTTCTGCCCCATTCAATGCTATATAATCACGCTAACATCTAGAATATATTAAAGCAGGGAAAGTCATTTATAAGAAAACACAAGCAGGACGGAGGTAAGACTGCTGGCAACGTACTGGGCCTGTAGGGAATCCGTGGAGGCACAAATACAAGTACTGTACATGATTACTGGCCGCCCCGGTGGTACAAAGCAGTCTAATCCCGACGCTGGTTACTGTGCAGGGACAGGCAAGGTACTGTTGAGGCTTAATGGAGGTGTAAAGGCCAGGCTTGCTGCTATCAGCACACAGAGACGCGCTGGGCCGTCTGGGCTCTCACTATGTGTAGCCGCACTGTAGGGAAATGACAGGGTGAGTTAAGATAGCAGGGTCTTGTGACCAACCTCTGTGCATCACTGGCACCACAGTGGCTAGACCTCGGCTCCACGCTCTAAGCCCTGGCAAGGGTGCTTCCTGACTCACTGGACACAGTCCCAAACTTCCCGGCTATCCTCTCTCTGACTCCTGTCTCCAATTGTCCGCTTACTGCCCCCTCCTCGCTGTTTAGTTAGCAGCTAGCAATTTCCAAGCTCATAGCGAGCAAGCGGCTCCAAAGTAAACACTTTCTGGGAGAGAGATAAAGTCATGAAATGCCCATACCCTCACTCATGGAATGGCAAAAAGATGAGCTTTGTGGGTTGCACTGCGATCCTTACGGGTAAACTCATTGTACCATTTATAATGTGATGCAGAGGGTCCGAACCTCAGCGTCAGAGTAAAACCCATCAGTACAATGATATGTTGGGGTCTAGGGGGACTTAGCATTGCTCTGAATCCCTGTAACGCTTGGTGTTAAGGGATGGGGTGGGATAACAGCCTGGGGTAGGAGGACACAATGCTAAGGGTTGGGGTGGGATAACAGCCTGGGGTAGGAGGGCACAATGCTAAGGGTTGGGGTGGGATAACAGCCTGGGGTAGGAGGGCACAATGCTAAGGGATGGGGTGGGATAACAGCCTGGGGTAGGAGGACACAATGCTAAGGGTTGGGGTGGGATAACAGCCTGGGGTAGGAGGACAGAATGCTAAGGGTTGGGGTGGGATAACAGCCTGGGGTAGGAGGACACATTGCTAAGGGTTGGAGAGGGATAACAGCCTTGGGTAGGAGGGCACAATGCTAAGGTTTGGGGAGGGATAACAGCCTGGGGTAGGAGGACACATTGCTAAGGGTTGGGGAGGTATAACAGCCTGGGGTAGGAGGGCACAATGCTAAGGGATGGGGTGGGATAACAGCCTGGGGTAGGAGGACACAATGCTAAGGGTTGGGTTGGATAACAGCCTGGGGAAGGAGGGCACAATGCTAAGGGTTGGGGAGGGATAACAGCCTGGGGTAGGAGGACACAATGCTAAGGGTTGGGGAGGTATAACAGCCTGGGGTAGGAGGACACAATGCTAAGGGTTGGGGTGGGATAACAGCCTGGGGTAGGAGGGCACAATGCTAAGGGTTGGGGAGGGATAACAGCCTGGGGTAGGAGGGCACAATGCTAAGGGATGGGGTGGGATAACAGCCTGGGGTAGGAGGACACATTGCTAAGGGTTGGGGAGGGATAACAGCCTGGGTATAGGAGGGCACAATGCTAAGGGTTGGGTGGGATAACAGCCTGGGGTAGGAGGGCACAATGCTAAGGGTTGGGTGGGATAACAGCCTGGGGTAGGAGGGCACAATGCTAAGGGTTGGGTGGGATAACAGCCTGGGGTAGGAGGGCACAATGCTAAGGGTTGGGGTGGGATAACAGCCTGGGGTAGGAGGACACAATGCTAAGGGTTGGGGTGGGATAACAGTCTGGGGTAGGAGGGCACAATGCTAAGGGTTGGGGTGGGATAACAGCCTGGGGTAGGAGGGCACAATGCTAAGGGTTGGGGTGGGATAACAGCCTGGGGTAGGAGGGCACAATGCTAAGGGTTGGGGTGGGATAACAGCCTGGGGTAGGAGGGCACAATGCTAAGGACTAGGGTGGAATTATCCTCTGCATTAGAGGACACCAAAACGCTAGTGACTAGGTGGGGTATGTTCTGGGTTATGAGGACATAACTGAAAGGGCTTGACTATTCTAGGTTAGAAGGGCATAACACTTATGTTTAAGGGAGCTTAAAGTTTTGGGTCAGGAGGCCATAACACTAAGGAACAGGGTAGGATAATGCTGTGATAATTAGGAAGACATACATTCTTTCTGTTTAGCACTTCCTAGATGTCCAAACAAATCAGTAGCCCAACAAAGGCTGCATCTGAAGGAAGGGAGAGATTTGTTTATACAGAGGGCTTCTCAGTGTACTAGAGTTTTGCTCTGCACTTTAGGAAAAAGTATGTGACTTTAATTTTCCGATTTTAATCTACTTAGAGCAAGAACTATGTTCCATAGGGTTCACTGCCCCTTTAAATCCTAGATCATCAGCGCTGCTAAACTGAGGCAGACCTGGAGCTACACTCAATAGACCTTAAAGCACAGAAACTATGGGAGCTTTGTTAGGATTTATGTTTTACGTTTTTGCGTGCAAAGAACCTCTGTGGGAAGCCCTGGGTTCTATTTTAACCCTATTTTGTGCTTAATAATATTAGAAAGTACATTTGCTGATATCTTTTAACACTCTGGGGCAGGCCGTAGCATCGGAATGATAAGTAGGGTGCGTGAAGAACCAGAAAGTCTATTTATTATCCTGATTTCACAAGTGGGCCGATTGCCCAGAGCATGCCTGTCTCTGAATGCACAGTAACGCTGTCAGGGCTGTTTGCTAAATATGCTGATATCCCAGGGCTTAATAATGAAAACAAGCCCATATGTAGTAAGAAAATGAGCGTATAAAATGCTGTTGGATAATGTACCTTTGCATAGGCAGAGATTAGACATGGCTAAATCCCACAATTCCATGTGTATGTGTAATGAGTGCAGCAGCGCTTGCACCTTGCCATGGCTACGGCAGCCCCATACGTACGTCCCTCCTCGTAGCTGCGCTCAGGCTTTACTACATCTGGGATTATTTAAGAGATGTCAAACAGAAGAAATAAATGACTTGGCAATATTTGTTTCGGATGCTGCCAAACTATGCAGCGCGTTCTCTTTGTTTTTGTTTTTTTTTCTTTAATGGCATGATATCATTCAGAAACGACATGCTCTGCGCCCCGCGCCATCTATATCCCCAACCCAGAGCGTTCCAGCTTCGCTCAAACAAGTGATACCTTGGGCTGCGTCCAAGCGCCATCATATTACACATTGGGACTCAAACAGGCGGCCTGATCCCTTCCAGATTGAGCTGGGTGCTGACTCGGCGCTACCTGGGCACTGTACCTGCAGCGGATAGGCCTCTGGGTATTCCTGAAACTATAGTGGTACAGATAGGACAGTCTTCTGTTTAAAGGAAAACTATACCCCCAAACAATGTAGGTCTCTATAAAAATATATAACATAAACAGTTCATATGTAAAACCCTGCTTCATCTAAATAAACCATTTTCATATAAATATACTTTTTAGTAGTAAGTGCCATTGGGTAATCCTAAATAGGAAACTGCCATTTTAGTACTAAGGGCCGCCCCCTGGGATCATAGGAGTCACAGTGCACACAAACAAGCCAAGGCACACATACATGCTAGGCCCCATCAGCCAATGAATGGGCAGAGTTCTGCCTTTTGCTCCCACACTACTTCCTGTTACAGTTAGAGCTGCATCACTTCCTGTCAGCTGATCTCTGAGGGAGCACACAGCCCATCACTAAATGGCGGCTCAAGGGAAAGGGTGTAAAAGGGCAATATTTACTGATATATATATTCCAGTTAGGGGAGATTCTTTAATAGGTCACTTAATATAATATAAACTGTCTGTCTGTTGGTTACGTATTCATTCTGGGGGTATAGTTTCCCTTTAAGCCATAATTCTGTTACAAGATAAGAACTGAAGCCCGTTATCCAGAAAGCTCCAAATTATGGTAAGGCCATAGTATTGAATCAAATAATTTACTTTATTGAATTTAAGATTTCCTTTTTCTCTGTAATAATAAAACAGTAGATAAGCTACAACTAATCCTTTTTTGAGGCAAAACAATCCTACTGGGGTTATTAAATATTCAAATTATTTTTTTTTAGTAGACATTAAGCATAGCTATCCAAATTATGTAAAGACCCCCCTTAACTAAAGGTCAGGAAATGTGCATTGATAATTTTCTTCCACCCCATAAAAGTGAACTTAGCACCCTGTGTGCCCCCAGAGACCCCCATATCTATCGCAGGCCCTGAGAGACATTGCAACCAAGGGCTCCTCTAATAGGCTACAACTCCCAGAATGCCACAGTGTAAGAGGTCCCTGATTGCTGCATTACACCGATGAGATGGATGTATGGCAGGCAGACTATAAGGCGCAGCAGGCAGGAATGGCCACAGAAATATCTGCTTGTTAATTCAGTAGGGAAAGGGCACACAGGCTCCTTTATTAATGGAGAGCACTTGGAAAGTGACTGCCCCTTGTCTTGTACCTGCGCTCTCACTGGGAACTGTAAATGTCACCGTGCTGGGAGCGGGGAAGGGAAAACCGACGCACTATGTGCTGAAATAGAACATACTGCAGGGTCTGAAAAACATGTTTTCTGCATAGAAGCCAGTGATTTATGGGATATGTATGTATACGCATGTATGTATTATTACAGTCTGCTGCTAGGTTTGTCTTTCTGTATCTCTTATACAGGACAATCACAGCTTCAACACAAACATATAAAGTTGGGGTAACAACCTAAAGCCCTGAACTACAAACTCAATGCCGCACCCGAATTAAATGTTTTTTTACCCAGAATGCAGGTTTGTTTTTTATGAATTCCAGCGCAATTGCAGTTGCAAGGAGGTGTTGTGCCTGACACAATTGCACCCTATGTGGTTTCACACGAATTAGATGCAATTACTCTGGAAATTACATGAGTTGGGACAGGGTTACTTACTAAAATCAGTGTCAAAATGGCATTTGTGGGCGACACTTTAGGCACAAGTCTGCAGGGCATACACGAGACGGTGTGGGGACCCTGGTATTACCGGCAGCTTGGAGGCTTGGGTGCAGTTTGGTACAGGAGGCAGTGGGGACTCGCTATCATCAAGCCAACAAGTCCCCAATTATGAGTAGAAAGCAGAACCAAACCAGCCAATGAGATTAATAGAACAGGCTAGGCCAACCTGTAGTCAAACAAGCATCAGAACATTTACAGAATTTGACCAGCCTATAGCCAATGACAACAATAGAACATTCACAAAGTAGACCAACCTGTAGCCAATGAGATCAATAGAACAGGCTAGGCCAACCTATAGTCAATCAAAGCAACAGAACATTTACAGAATTAAACCAACCTATAGCCAATGACAACAATAGCACATTCACAAAGTAGACCAACCTGTAGCCAATGAGATCAACTGAACATTTACAGAGCAGACCAACCTATAACCAATCAAAATATAGCACATTCACAGCCTAGACCATCCGAAAGCCAATCAGAGCATTACAAAAAGCACAATACCGCCATATATAAACATTAAACCATCTCCTAAAAATGTGGCTTCAGACTTCTCCGCTGCAAATCCATCTTTCTCCTTCTACTGACCTCTGAACTTGGAGACTCACAATTAGATATGTGATGTGAAGTTATGTGTTTTTACAACATTTTTTTTGCATAAGATTTCCATGGGTGGGTAAGTGTTTTATGGACTCATTGGGACATTTAATTCTATGAGCAAATGCCTTAGGAATTTCAACTATCTGGCACCAAAGCGCAGTATACACCCATAAATATTGTTAGATTGTTTTGGTATGGTTTGTTTCTTGGAAATAGGTAGTTGTTTTTTGCTCTTGTTATTTTTATTTTTTTTTCCTGATACGGTGATATTGTAGATCATTCATGGAATCATTCTGTTTTCTTCCCCCAATCAATCAGCCATGCAATATGGTTAGGTCAAAACCAACATCTACAACCATCACCGTTTGTCACTCTGCTGGAACAAAACAATGGGGCACGAGGGGCTCAATAACTAAATGTGGCCACAGATGCCCAGATGGACCATTTGGGCGACTCTGACCAGGCTGTCCCATCATGGGCAGTCAGTCAAACTGGAATTCTATCTACCGATTTCCTAGGGCAGATGGGGCATCAAGAGACAAGGAAGCAGCGATCGTTATGTCTGGGTGATTATCACAAATGACCCACAGAAATCTTTCAAATGACCCACAGAAAAGAGGGACATATGAGAGCACATATTTATTTTGCTTTTTTTGTTAGAACCCCTTTTTATTCTAAAAGAAAGGGTTCCATGGAACGTTCAGGAACAAGACACCACAGCCAACGTGATGCAGCTGGTAGAGATGCAAGAAAACTATGACTAGGAATTAATTGGAGGAGGCGGCATTAAACAGTAGCATTCTGCTTGGATTTATATCTTAGTGCCAAGGTAATTGAACTATGGACAAGCAATATCCTAGAGAAGAGACAATTTAGGCACAAGTCTGCGGGGCACACTAATACAAGATGCTGTGGGAACCCTGGTATTACCGGCAGCTTGGAGGCTTGGGTGCAGTTTGGTACAGAAGGCAGTGGGGACTCGCTAGCCAACATGTCCCCAATTAATGCCAATTAATGAGATGTATTGAACAGGCTAGGCCAACCTGTAGTCAATCAAAATTGACCAACCTATAGCCAATGACAACAATAGCACATTCACAATGTAGACCAACCTGTAGCCAATGAGATCAATTGAACATTTACAGAGCAGACCAACCTATAGCTAATGAGATCAATTGAACATTTACAGAGCAGACCAACCTATAGCCAATCAAAGCATTAGAAAATTTGCAAAATTAGACCAATCGTTTGCCAATGAGAGCAATAGAAGTTTAAAAGGCTAGACCAGTGGTTCTCAACCTTCCTAATGCCGTGACCCTTTAATACAGTTCCTCGTGTTGTGGTGACCCCCAACCATAAAATTATTCCTAAGACCTTTGGAAATATGTGTTTTCTGATGGTCTTAGGCGACCCTTGTGAAAGGGTTGTTCCACCCCCAAAGGGGTCCCAACCCACAGAATGGGCAGTGAGTCAAACTGGAAATTCTATCTACTGATTTCCTAGGGCAGATGAGGCATCAAGAGACAAGCAAGCAGCGATCGTTATGTCTGGGTGATTATCACAAATGACCCACAGAAAAGAGGGACATATGAGAGCACTTTGAGCAAATTCATTTAGTTTTTTTTGTGAGAACCCCTTTTTATTCTAAAAGAAAGGGTTCCATGGAACGTTCAAGAACAAGAGACCACAGCCAACGTGATGCAGCTGGTAGAGATGCAGGAACACAACTATGACTAGGAATTAATTGGAGGAGGCGGCATTAAACAGCTAAGTAGCATTCTGCTTGAATTTATATCTTAGTGACAAGGTAATTGAATTATGGACAAGCAATATCCCAGAGAAGAGACAATAAGGTTCCTAATAACGTCTCACTCAAAGATTGGGATGGGCTTACTGGAAGAGAGGGTGGTCACGGTCAGGCATCACTCCAACCACTCCCACCGCCATTTCATTTTGACACACACAGGCTACACACAATTAAAGCAGTTGTCAGGCTTTTTTTAGTCCAGCTTCCCCTTGGAGGTGTAGCTCTGGGGTCAAGTGGCCCCTTAGCTTATAACAAGGTTCCATATACAGATAACTATAGGTAGGCCAGTCATTCAGCCATAG
This sequence comes from Xenopus tropicalis, assembly GCF_000004195.4. Classification (NCBI taxonomy): domain Eukaryota; kingdom Metazoa; phylum Chordata; class Amphibia; order Anura; family Pipidae; genus Xenopus; species Xenopus tropicalis. The sequence continues at coordinate 205,824,273 of NC_030677.2, forward strand.
TTCTGAGAATATTTAGGCCAGCTCCATAGTTTGGGAACCAATGAATAAAAAGCACATTAAAGGGCGTTTTGTTGTTTTGAGCTTGAGGGATTACGGCAGTGGAACCACAAACTCTAAACCACTTGTTTACCTGGTAAAATTAACTCTAGTTGGGTATAGCGATATTTTGGAAATTTGATACCGTCTGAAACTCATCTCTTCAATAGAGTTCTTACTTACCCTTATGGTCAAGGGTACAAGTACATAAATAGTATTTGAAAACACACTAATGAAGTACAGCTATATGGTCTGTATGAATGCTGGGGACCCGGGCTTTTCCAGATAAGGGATCTTTCCAAAATATGGATCTCCATACCTTAAGTCTACTAAAAAATTATTTGAACATTAACTTAACCCAATAGGATTGTTCTGCCCCCAATAAGGGGTAATTATATCTTAGTTGGGATCAAGTACAGGTACTGTTTTATTATTACAGAGAAAAGGGAATCATTTAACCATTAAATAAACCCAATAGGGCTGTTCTGCCCCCAATAAGGGGTAATTATATCTTAGTTGGGATCAAGTACAGGCACTGTTTTATTATTACAGAGAAAAAGGAATCATTTAACCATGAAATAAACCCAATAGGGCTGTTCTGCCCCCAATAAGGGGTAATTATATCTTAGTTGGGATCAAGTACAGGTACTGTTTTATTATTACAGAGAAAAGGGAATCATTTAACCATGAAATAAACCCAATAGGGCTGTTCTGCCCCCAATAAGGGGTAATTATATCTTAGTTGGGATCAAGTACAGGTACTGTTTTATTATTACAGAGAAAAGGGAATCATTTAACCATTAAATAAACCCAATAGGACTCTTCTGCCCCAATAAGGGGTAATTATATCTTAGTTGGGATCAAGTACAGGTACTGTTTTATTATTACAGAGAAAAGGGAATCATTTAACCATTAAATAAACCCAATAGGACTCTTCTGCCCCCAATAAGGGTAATTATATCTTAGTTGGGATCAAGTACAGGTACTGTTTTATTATTACAGAGAAAAGGGAATCATTTAACCATTAAATAAACCCAATAGGGCTGTTCTGCCCCCAATAAGGGGTAATTATATCTTAGTTGGGATCAAGTACAGGTACTGTTTTATTATTACAGAGAAAAGGGAATCATTTAACCATTAAATAAACCCAATAGGACTCTTCTGCCCCCAATAAGGGTAATTATATCTTAGTTGGGATCAAGTACAGGTACTGTTTTATTATTACAGAGAAAAAGAGTATCAATTGTAAAAATTTTAATTATTTGTTTATAATATACTCTATGGGAGATAGCCTTTCTGTAATTTGGAAATTCTGTATAATGGGTTTTCAGATAACGGATACCTACAAGGTACTGGTCATTATTATTATCTGAATTATTTGCTTAAAATAGACTCTAAGGAAGGCTTTTCATATTTTAGAGTTTTCCAGATAATGGATCCCATACCGGTAGTGCATATTTTATCCCTTAGGTAACTGGTGCCCAGATCATACCAGTGAGATCTCACCTGTGTTAAACTTTAAAGAAAACTGAGTGAGTGTATTTCAATGTAGAACATCTACTGGTGGTGTTTGTGGCTGGTACAGTGCTTCTGTGGTTCTACAGATCATCAGCTCACAATCTACCTTTTGTCTTGCAGGTATGGGATTTATGATCCAGAACACTTGGTACCTGAGGTTTTCTAGATCAGGGATGACACAGAGCTGGACATGTCCACAAGAACACACTGGTCGGGAAGAGGTTGCCAAGGTTCTCTGGCCTCACGTTTTGGTTTGTTTTTGCATGTTTCATTGTTTGTAATTGCTTTGTTTCTTATGTTGCATTGTTTGTATATTTCCCAATCCATTGTCAGGCTCTAGAGAACACATTGACGCATACAACTACAGGATTAGTTGGCCAACCTGCCCCACTGAAAACCACTGGACTCCCAAGTGACTCTGATAAGGAAATTCAGTCCTTTTGGCCATGCCTTATGCAGAACCGAACAAATTAACACAGTTGGTTAGTCGCATTGCATCATGTATGTGAAGCTGGCTCTTGCCTTGAGGAACCTATTGGTTTGTGAAAGAGGGAAAATAGGAGGTTGCTTTGACCTTGTTTCTATAATCTTCCAGCTTCTATCAAATAAGTTGATCAGGGGTCTTCGCCCGCAAAAGATTTCAGCTCCAAAATGGCTTTCCACTCGGAGTGGCTGGTGGAAAGCCCTTTGCTTCTGTATTCCAAAGTCGTGCAAAGTTCCCTCCTGCAGGCAACTTCGGAAAACTGAAGCAATGCGAAGGGCTTTCTACCGGCGACTCTGTGGGTTCTTAACTTTAAAAGGGACAAAAACTTTTGAAAATACATTATCCCATCCATTGCATAGTCATTACGGGCTACATCGCTCTAGAACTTACCTGTGAGCCACATTCAAATATAAAAAAAGGTGGAGAGCAACTCAGGTATGAAAAAAGTTCCTGGGGGGTGCCAAATAAGAGCTGTGATTGGCTATTTAGTAGCCCCTATGGGGACTGGCAGCCTACAGGAGACTCTGCTTGGCTGTACACTTGGATTTTTTGCAACCAAAACTTGCCTCCAAGCCAGAAACTCAAAAATAAGCACCTGCGTTGAGGCCACTGACAGCAACATTTAAGGTGTTGGTGAGTAACATGTTGCCCCCGAGCCACAAGTTGGGGGATCACTACTCTAGAAGCTGTAAGTCAGTGATCCCCAACCCCTTGGATGTTGGGGATCCAACATCCAAACCAGGGAGTTATTTTTTAATTCCTGACTTGGGGCAAGTTTTGGTTGAATAAAAACAAGATTTCCTACCAAATAAAGCCCCTGTAAGCTGATTGGGTGCATAGAGGCCCCTAATAGCCAATCACAGCCCTTATTTGGCTCCTCCATGAACTTTTATGGTGCTTGTGTTGCTCCCCAAGTCTTTTTACATTTGACTGTGGCTCACGTGTAGGAAAGGTTGGGGATCCCTGCTGTAAGTCCAGAGACATGAAAAAGACATCCTCGAACCTACCCTCTTCTAAAGTGTCAAAGGCCGGCAGCCCACTTGTTGTGATTCTTTGTTCCAATGGATACATTGGGGAAATGTTGGTGCTACAGAAAGATAATTCTTGTGGCTGGAGACATTAAACACACTTTTCTAGTACCTCTTGCTGTTCTTTGCTGTTAACTTGGGACAACTAGATGACATAAAGACAATGACCTTGGGAGTGTTTGAGTTAGGAGTACCAGTGAAATATCAGCTTTGGTACCTGCAGACATAGTGACTAAACTTGAAACTATAATTATTAACGTAAAAAAAAAAGTTATTTATTATGTTTCGTATACAACCCCTTTTATAAAATCTGTGCAGGAACAGAGAAACTTTAAATAGTGAAGTAGGAGGACATACACTGGCTTATTGTGTGCGTATTTTGCCTCTGCCTATTTGCGTACTTTACGGTCTATTTAAGGACAAATAAACAGAATATAAACACTACTTATAAATAGCTTAGATTTTACCTTTAATTCACAATTAAAGCCTGTTTTCATTAAGTTGAAGACTTGGGTACGGGCATGAGATGCCGGGGGGCTAAACAGCCGAAAGCAGCGCCGCTTGGGGAAGATAAATAAGACAAGCTGTGTAAGTGGTGGGTCACGGTTCTGACGCTTCTGATACGAGTGAGAATCTGCTGTTGGAATGGGACCCAGGGGTTGAGTCCAGTAAATAATAATGAAATAGGAGGAAAGGAATATAATTCCTCAGGGTGTTGCTGAATAAGGGGGACAGCGAGACAGTGCGGCAGTGTGGGAACACGTGTGTGCTTCATGGCGACACGAGATAAAGGCAAAGCTGTGAGAAGTGAATGAGTAAGGCAGCGCAAGTTCATGAGCTCGGCAAATCTCTTTCCTAGGAAGGTGCCAAGGCAAAGCCCTGCTGAACGATAAACACATTGCAAAAGTAATACATAATTGGAACAGTGATGCCGTAGCCCCAGCTGGCACCCACTCACAGGGCTGCTATGCAGGGTACGGGGAGTCTGCAACTCTTAATCGATTGCTGGGGGTGGGAACATGATGTTTATTTCTCAAATAACCAACTTAACCGGTCGCAGGAACCTTTCCTAGCAGCCAGGAAGCTTATTGTCAGGGTCACTAGCAAGTTCTGACCCATTCTTCCTTGGCCCACTATAAACCCGCTAATCACAAGCCGTCCGTTGTAGAAAACAGACATTGCAGATATCCAGATAATGTCATTGTGAGATGCATGCAGGTTGCCGACAGGCCTACTATACACATGGGGAAGATTTAACGTGGCCATACACTGTCCAATCTGCTCATTTGGAGATCGTCTCCCGATATGCCCACCTACATATAGGGCTAATTAATCAAATTAAAATGGTGGATATATGAGCCGTCAGAATGAGGACTGCATTAACGAGCCAACGTGGTCCCCAATCCGAGGGTAAATCAAACCTGCCCGATAAAGATCTGCCCAATTTTAGGCCAGATATTGGTCAGGTAAGCACGTCGGGGGTGCCCATACACAGGCAGATAAACTGAAAGACCCAAATCAGCAGCTGAAATCTGCCCGTATACGGCCACCTTTAGTAGGGCTCATTTATAAACCTTGGGCACCTGGGCAATAAGCCGCAGCAACCAACTAATGCTTAGATTTTTCCAGAGAGCTGCAGGTAGAACAATGAAAACAAACATCTGATTGGTTGCCATGGGTTACTGCCCAGTTACAAATTTGCCCAGTGTTTATAAATAATCCCCAGTGCCCCTTAGTAAGAAACATGGGGGCAAATCAAGACTGGTATCTACGTGCAAGCGTCCTCCTAATCTCAACTTATACAACAACACTGTCCATTTAACTTGCCCTTTACCTTCATGCTACACTGACAATTGGCCACCATATATCTATATATCCTTATAACCCGCTGCGCTATAAAACCTGCCATGCACAATCATTTTTGTAAGGGTTTTTATAATCGTCAGTTATTATTTTACAGATAACATCAAACTCAGATCACCTGTTACTGTTTGGCTTTCTTGTTTATTACACAGCGTATGTGATGTAAGGCTTTATTGCTCATAATAAGGCAAAGAGCACCCCTGTATGTATTATATTGTCTATATTACTGTGTAGATCCTGGAGTGCATAAAATTTGTGCCATGATTAAACCTAGTGTGCTACTGCCCCCTGCAGGACAATGGGAGGCGCGCGCCTTGGCACTCAGTTGCGACTACTGAGAATCCTCAACTTGTTTGCAGAAAGTTCTGAGTACCAAGAAAACATATAGATAGTACAAGCAAGGAAAGGTCACCATGGAATAAACGGCAGGTCTCTGTTTGGGTTTCTGGCTGAAGGATAAATCTGCCAGACATCCACATGGTGTTGCAGGACAGACGCGTCAGTATTATGTTATGTATTGTAATTTATATAGCGCTGACACATTTCCACAGCACTTTACAGAGATAATTCATTATTCACATTAGTTCCTGCCCCAGAGGAGCTTACAATCTAAGGCACCTATCATGCTCAATTTAGAAGTCAATTAACCTGCCTGTATGTTTTTGGAGTGTGGAAGGAAACCGGGGTACCCAGGGGAACCCCACACAGACACAGGGAGAACATACCAACTCCATACAGATGGTGTCCTGGCTGGGATTGAACATGGGACCCCAGTACAGCAAAGCAGAAGTCCTACCCACTGAGCCACTGTGCTCTTTGTATTCCCACTACCCTATCAGAATTGCAACATCTTTAGTTACAATGCATTCCACTGCCCACCATCAAACTGGAAGTAATGACCTTTAGAGTGTTAGCTCTTAATATATATGCTATATAAATCAGTGATGATACTAAAGATGAAGTGATGTCATCACTGACCAGAAGTGACATCCATCTCATCCCGGTGACTTCATAATAACATGTCAGATCATGAGGCCTGGATTGAACCATTCATACAAGCAGGGCCTTCTGGTACTTCTACAGTTTTCAAACCCACATCTGATGGTTTGTGAATGGGACTGATAGCTCCATGTTCTGGAATCAGTTTGCCCTACGATGGGTTATTTTGTTCAGCCCGTGTTGGGTTCTGCAGTGCTCATAGGGGTTCACAGAACAAACCTAAAATTTCAAAATTCGCATTTGGGGGCCACGTACCGGGCTACATTCTATCAGAAAGAAAAGACTAAATGCTCATACCGTTCAGGCAGAAAAGGCAAAGTTGCTTGGATATCGTGTCACTTGTCAGCAATCAAACGGATTACAGCTTGGTTCCAGTGCTTTCTAGGTTGGGTTGTCAGTGTTCTGAGCTGCCACAAGTTGGTTCTACCCTTTGTTCTACTAGGTCTGCCCACTTCATAGTTGGAAAAAAAGATTAAAATAGGATCCCTTGCCCCTGGGCATGCCTCTGCTCATCTCTGAAGAAGGGGCAGGCAAGACTAAAATTGGCCATACACGCTAAGATCCGCTCGCTAGTTGCCAAGCGAGCGGATCTTCTCCCGATATCCCCATCTACGGGTGGGCGATATCTGGGCAATTTGGTTGTTTGGCGCTAGGGCCAAACAATCGAATTAGAACTACGTCCATCGGTTCGGGGACCACATCAACAAGGCGATGCGGTCCCCGATCCGACTAATTTTCAAACCTGCCCAATCAAGATCTGGCCGAGTTAAAGTCTAAGGGACCGATATCGGCAGCTAGAATCGGCCCGTGTATGGGCACCTTAAGAAGCACCCCCCCCACGGCTCACCCAGATATATTACTTTGTGTTACTGGTTTCTGCCCCAGTTTGCTGGATCATTGCTGCATTCCCACTTTAATAGGCCTTACCCCTCCATCCCGGCCTGTTGCTCTAATTACATCCCACGGAAACGGCATGGCATTTGGGTTATGTATCTGCCTAGTGAACTCTGCAGAGCACTTAATCACCAGGAAAATGCTATCTCTGCTGATCGTGTGGAATCTTATTGATCTCTCTGTATCTGAAAAGCTTAATATACACCGAGACTTCCAGTCTGGGGCCCCCAGGGAAAGGAAAACATTGCAGTATTTCATGAATATTCTCACATGGACACATAGGAACGTCGATAGCGCTGCTCAATATGTCATAATGTTTCATCCGTGGGACTTTCCCCGAAGCCCCTACTCTTCTTCTCTTCCATATGAATCCTGCAGCCAGGTCTGTACCAACACTCACTATATATCTGATAAGTTATAGATAAAGGGAAATCTCAGCGGATTAGTCTTTCAGAAACAGTTCTAATAACTGTAGGACTGAAAATATACATTTCCACCCCATAGCTCACCCTAAGGATGGTGGGCACTCTTTGTTGCCCGTGGTTAAATCTTTGTTACCACAATTTGTGGGTTCTGCCAAATGCCAGGAGGGCTGCTGTAAGAGACAGTCGCTATTTATTGGGCTGGGGGGGGGGGGGGGGACTCTGTCTGAATTTGACATTCTAGGACCTATTTCAATTTCCAGTCTGCTCAGAGGTATATAGATGATCAAAAAGTCTTTCTCATCTTGCCCAACATGGTGCTATAAGGTGAGCCCCCTGCCACTGCTGAAACCCACTCAATGGACCAGACCCACTGACCCACCTCTATATATCTATGTACCCATTACAGGCTCCCCGATGGAAATTGACTGGATTAGTTGAAAAAATATCGTTTATAGCTAGGACTGAATGGGGCAATGGACGCACTCTTCTCCCAATACGTTTGGGGACTATTTTGAATTAGAATATGAGCCCAATTCAGAACCTATCTGCCCCCCGCCCCCCCGCCATCATTGTAATATTACTATGCTCCCTCATAACTCACTACTCATCCTAGGGACTCTCGGAAAGCCTGACGCGTAAAGGACAACTAAAGCTGAACAGAGAATTAGGCTACAGAATGCTAGACCTTACTTAGCAGCAGCCCAGAGCACAATGAGCACGTGCAGTGTCACTGGCACTCAAAAGATGGCCTAACAACATCCAAGATGGAGGTGGACAACTTTGAAGCACTGGGTCGTAACCCTGCTGAACTTCTGGGCTGGTACAGTACCAGTACATAAAATACAGCATTTATAGCCATATATTCACGTTCTTTATTACAGCAGTGTGACTGTTTAAGCAGACTGCCTACCAACACATGAACTATAGCTTTTTACAGACACAGACTGGTGCCACGAGTGCATTTCCCCACGGGCCACTGCTTGCAGCACAAAGTAGCGGCTTCTGAAATACACGGCAGGACTTTGATCTTACACAGATTTATGAAGAGTGCGGAGAAATGCCATTTCCCAAACTAGGAGTATAAACAAACAGGTTACTCACTTGCCACGCCAGATGCCAGCCCGTAAAGGAGGCCCCCTCCGTCCTGCTGCTGCGGGAAGATGTGGGAGCCGGGAGGGGGGCTTTTCTCCTGCCGTATAAAGTTGTACAGCAGGGTCTTCACCAGCCTACTAGTGTAGGGGAGGCTGATGGGAAACAAACATATACAGTTAGTTAAGAAGTTAGTGAGAAAGACACTTGGTGATATTAGAGCACAGACTCCCTACACAGCCTCCCCGTGTAACTGAATGCACTCCCCTGTACTAAGCACAATTCAGCAGGAACAGCCCCCTAAGTTTGCTCATAGCCTGTACAGAGAGATACCATAATACTACGGCAGCATAGGGATTCCCCTATACTAAGCACAATTCAGCAGGAACAGCCCCCTAGGTTTGCTCATAGCCTGTACAGAGAGATACCATAAAACTATGGCAGCATACGGATTCCCCTGTACTAAGCACAATTCAGCAGGAACAGCCCCCTAAGTTTGCTCATAGCCTGTACAGAGAGATACCATAAAATTATGGCACATAGGGATTCCCCTGTACTAACCCAATTCAGCAGGAACAGCCCCCTAAGTTTGCTCATAGCCTGTACAGAGAGATACCATACAACTATGGCAGCATACGGATTCCCCTGTACTAACCCAATTCAGCAGGAACAGCCCCCTAAGTTTGCTCATACCCTGTACAGAGAGATACCATAAAACTATGGCACATAGGGATTCCCCTGTACTAAGCACAATTCAGCAGGAACAGCCCCCTACGTTTGCTCATAGCCTGTACAGAGAGATACCATAAAACTATGGCACATAGGGATTCCCCTGTACTAAGCACAATTCAGCAGGAACAGCCCCCTAAGTTTGCTCATACCCTGTACAGAGAGATACCATAAAACTATGGCAGCATAGGGATTCCCCTGTACTAAGCACAATTCAGCAGGAACAGCCCCCTAAGTTTGCTCATACCCTGTACAGAGAGATACCATAAAACTATGGAACATAGGGATTCCCCTGTACTAAGCACAAATCAGCAGGAACAGCCCCCTAAGTTTACTCATAGCCTGTACAGAGAGATACTATATATCTATGTGAGTGTAGGTTTTCCCATTGAATTAGCATCACTAGGAAATGATGGCAGCTCAGTTTTGCCACAGAACTGTCAGTACCTAAATGATACAAAGATAGTTTGTTTGTGCACAGAAGGTTCCTTCACTACCTGCATATTTATACGTATGACTGGCATTTGCCATACTGCTTGTTCATTCACACAGGGCAACTTATGTCTCATTCTTTCAGTGGAAAATAAAGATAAACACCATTTATAAATCAGGATTACTCTGCTGCACCATTGTTGAGCAATCAAAATCAATGGCAGCTTTCTATGCAGAGAAACCTCAGGAGCCATAAGCAGGAGAGCAAATAAGGACATACCAGGGGCCCTTCATCAAGTGCCTGTGTATGGGACTTTCATGGAGAATATCCTTGCGGAACAGCTGATACGACAGCAGCACGATCAGGGCAGTGACGGCTTCCAGCAAGATACTGTAGGTGAGATCTCTAAATAAAAGCAAAAACAGGCAGTTACCACAACATACATATTAGGGATACAGTCATGGTGTTTATGGGATACTTTCTATTCTAAATGACACTGTTACATAGCAAATATATCACTCCAACTTGCAGCACAGCAGTAAAGTGTGCCTGAGTCTGAGCTTTCAGAAGGAGCCAGCGCTACACATTAGAACTGCTTTCAGCTAACCTATTGTTTCTCCTACTCCCATGTAACTGGAGGAGTCCCAAGCCGGACTTGGATTTCTTACTATTGAGTGCTATTCTGATACCTACTGGGAGCTGCTATCTTGCTCCCTTCCCATTGTTCTGCTGATCGGCTGCTGGGGGTGAGGGGGGGGGGGATATCACTACAACTGGCAGCGCAGCCGTAAAGTGTGAGTGAAGTTTATCAGAGCACAGGTCACATGGCTGTGGCACCCTGGGAAATGAAGAATATGGCTAGCCCCATGGGAAAAACAGATTACAATGCAGGATTCTGCTGGAGAAGCTCTATTAACTGATGGGTTTTGACACATTTCCCATGACAGTATTCCTTTAATGACATCACGTGTGCAGAAGGGAATTGTGGGATTGGGAGGAGGCAGGCTGAGGACAGGCGACTACTGTTACTGAGTCAGAAAGAAGGGAACTGTTCTAAACCATATAAATTAAATTAAAAATCATGAAAAGGCTGCGGATTTTAATAATCGATGTATATTGCAAAGTTGCTTGAAATTATGATTACTATTTTAAAAGCTCAAGTTTCTTTTGGGGGGAGTTCCCCTTTAGGACAAAGACACATGGAGCTACTTAGTAGCAGCTACTTTTTCATAGCTACTAAACTCCAGAAAATCCCCTGCCATAGACAATACTGAGAATTGCTTCTGCTAAACACACGTAGGGACAATTATCCGTTAATGATCAGCATTGTCTGTTTTAGTAGCCACGACAAGTAGCTGCTACTAGTAGCTCTGTGTGTCTTCCCCCTTACAGTTGCTTTGTTTAGTTCTACCTAAGGACAGGATTTAGAATACAAATTTCTTTATAAAAAGCCACGTACATAAAACTTACACAAAGAAGAACAAACTATCAGCAAGATTTCAGGGCAGTGACACTAAATCAAAGGCTCAGCGGAGTCGCAACCACAAAAGTAATATAAATGAAACCGACCAGTAACGGAATCACTGAAACAGGCAGAAATTACTGACGAGGCAGAAGGAAAACCTTTAAACTGACAAGTATCCAAGAAACTGCCAGCTTCCCCGGCCTAAAGGAGTAAAGAAGGAATTTGCTGAGAAAAGCTGTGTTTGGGGATGATTTATTAAAAATTTCTCCAAAAACCCTACTAGCCCCGCCCATCTGTTCCACTTCCCGCTGCCTCCTTTCCCAGGCTGTGCAGGGGGGCCGGCAGCACTGTAGGATGGGAACCAATCAGCAGCTAGGCTGACCTGATAGGGAACCGAAGCCTGTCTTTGCTTGTGTGGCTGCAGGGCTGTGATTGGCTGCTCCCCCTCCCTACTGTGCTTGTTAAAGTGACCATAAGGACACACCCACCCCTTGCTTTAAACACAGAGAGGGACCTGAGAGGATCTATATGGAGCAACAATAAAGGGGCTATTGTTAAAGTTAAGGATCATGGACACGTATTCCCTCCTGGGATCCAACTCGGGGTACATGGCTGCCTAATGGATTATCTGCATCATAAAAGCAGATCAATGTGTCGATTCGTCAGAATGTGTTTGATGTGCTCTATTGGCTGTAAGAGATCAGGGGCAGCACTGAGCTCTAACACCCCTTGCTGGAATAATTGGCTCCAATGTGGAAAAAGATCTTGGCAAAGTTCCTGCATTTTTAGTGGGCTTAGTAACAAAATACTAACCCCCATATGCAATAAAAGGCACTAAGGTTACCCAGGAGCAGTAACCCCTAGTAACCTGCTTTTCAACAGGTGACCACTAAATGCTACGTGCTGATTGGTTACTATGGGTTACTGCTCCGGGGCAAAATTTTATTACATAAACCCCTAAATATAAATTGCTTGGCACTTATTATAGCAGAAAAAACGACTGTTCTGTACACTATCATTCACCCCTCCAACAATGATTTCATAAGATTTCTATTTTACTGCTGGGGAAGTGTTGCCCCAACGTGTTTCTTTAAGAAAGAGCTAAAAGAAGAATCTGCAAAAGACAAGCCTAGGAGCAATGGAATCATGGGATGGTAGCTTTAATTGCCCTTAATTATGACACAGTAATTAAGTGCTGTCCCAGTGTTACTATAATTTGCTTACACAGCACATTACACACACACACACAAGTCAAAACAAAAGGAAACCCAGGCCCTAATTCTGAATACTGGGCCACTGGCCATGCCCATTAGTCCTGTGAGCCATATAAATACGGAAGGAAGAGAGGAACGTGACAGCAACGACAGTCAGCTCTTCATACAAGCACAAGAAAAGGGGTCTCAAGATTTTAAAAAATACATTTTGGGGGGGATTAAGAGGAGGCTGGGGGGTATGCAATACAGGTATAGGACCCATTATCCAGAATGCTTGGGACCAAGGGTATTCTGGATAAGGGGTCTTTCCATAATTTGGATCTCCTACCTTAAGTCTACTAAAAAAAAAAAACAATCAAACATTAATTAAACCCAATAGGATTGTTCTGCCCCCAATGAGGGGTAATTATATCTTAGTTGGGATCAAGTACAGGTACTGTTTTATTATTACAGAGAAAAGGGAATCATTTAACCATTAAATAAACCCAATAGGGCTGTTCTGCCCCCAATAAGGGGTAATTATATCTTAGTTGGGATCAAGTACAGGTACTGTTTTATTATTACAGAGAAAAGGGAATCATTTAACCATTAAATAAACCCAATAGGGCTGTTCTGTCCCCAATAAGGGGTAATTATATCTTAGTTGGGATCAAGTACAGGTACTGTTTTATTATTACAGAGAAAAGGGAATCATTTAACCATTAAATAAACCCAATAGGGCTGTTCTGTCCCCAATAAGGGGTAATTATATCTTAGTTGGGATCAAGTACAGGTACTGTTTTATTATTACAGAGAAAAGGGAATCATTTAACCATTAAATAAACCCAATAGGGCTGTTCTGCCCCCAATAAGGGGTAATTATATCTTAGTTGGGATCAAGTACAGGTACTGTTTTATTATTACAGAGAAAAGGGAATCATTTAACCATTAAATAAACCCAATAGGGCTGTTCTGCCCCAATAAGGGGTAATTATATCTTAGTTGGGATCAAGTACAGGTACTGTTTTATTATTACAGAGAAAAGGGAATCATTTAACCATTAAATAAACCCAATAGGGCTGTTCTGCCCCCAATAAGGGGTAATTATATCTTAGTTGGGATCAAGTACAGGTACTGTTTTATTATTACAGAGAAAAGGGAATCATTTAACCATGAAATAAACCCAATAGGGCTGTTCTGCCCCAATAAGGGGTAATTATATCTTAGTTGGGATCAAGTACAGGTACTGTTTTATTATTACAGAGAAAAGGGAATCCGTTTTAAAATTCTGAATTATTTGATTAAAATGGAGTCTATGGGAGCCGGGCTTTCCGGATAATGGGTCCAATACCTGTACTAGAGAAGAAATGGGTAGATATGAAACTAGGGATGCACCAAATCCAGAATTTGGATCGGGATTTGGCCTTTTTCACAGGATTCAGACGAATCCATGGTCTTGGCCAAGCCGAATCCTTAAAATCATGTGAATTTACGAAATTTTTCGCCACGTGTGTGGTTCTTGTTAGCCCCCCTATAGCTTGATTTACATTTGCAACTAAGGATTCCGATTTGGTATTCGTCTGAATCTTTCACAAGGATTCGGGCGAATCACAGAATAGTGGATTCAGCGCATCCCTATATAAAACGACATGGAAAAGGCTGCAATAAAAGGGGCGTCCGGCTAAATCTGCAGTCCATCAAGGTCCCAATCTCTGACGCTCGCGCTCCAGAGAAAACATTTCCCTGAAATCATCCCAATTAAATGTTCTATCTCTCCAGCGTCCCTGCAATTATTGCTTCACGTGCTGTTTACATGGTGGGGCATGCACAGCTTCAGTTGGAGAGTTTAATTTGCGCTCTAAGAAGAAGGCTTTTGTGCTTTTATGGTATCCTGTTTGGGAACTTGAAAGAGAAGGGAGAAATGCTTTGAACCTTCTCCAAACGAAGACTTGTAGAAAATGTTGAAATTGCAGAACAGAAGAAGTGCAGAAATAAAAACCCAATGACAAAGAAAGCATTCATAGGAGTAACAAAGCCACAAACTGTCCCGTGTGCGAGAAATACAGCAAAATAAGGGGAGCCATTCAATACGGCGTTACCCTTAGAGTCAAAATAAGCTGCAAAAATGGTCCTACGGACAATGATTGAGCCACTGCCTGCCCAACGGAGGGGCCCTGCAGCAAGCATATGTATAGTAACTAGCTACATCCCGGGTTCAGGGCCCAAAAGAACCAAAGAACCATTGATATAAAGGATGTGAGGCTATCACTCCAACAGCCGGGGACCCTATCCAGCAACAATACCCATCAGTGGTTCTCAACCTTCCTAATGCCGCGACCCTTTAATACAGTTCCTCATGTTGTGGTGACCCCCAACCATAAAATTATTCCTAAGACCATCGGAAATATGTATTTTCCGATGGTTTTAGGCGACCCCTGTGAAAGGGTTGTTCAACCCCCAAAGGGGTCCCGACCCACGGGTTGAGAACCGCTGCTCTATACCTCCAACTAACACATTTCCATCGTCCTTAAAGAGTGAAATATCACTCATAAACTCAGCGCTTGTTGGTAATAGTCAACTATAAATAAAGTCTCCAATGCGGTGAAAAAATGTGAACTTGTGCTGCTTCCTCTTGATAAAAAGCTCCCCTTCAGATGAGCCTCAAAATATGTGTGCAGAATGTTGATAGAAGCGCATGTAAAATAAAAAGCAATATATAGTGCAAAAAAGTAAAACAAAAAATAAAAAATACAAAAAATACCAATAAATCAGGTGAGAGCTTTAGTTGAACACCACCTTAAATGTGACCCAGGCTCTATATATGTACAAACTGCTCACCAGAATAACGTATCAGAACGCATATAAACAACACCCCACTGGGCTTTTGATTGAAGTGAGATCCAGTTCAGCGGTATATATAGAATAGAAATTGAGGCAAATATAGTGTAAAACTATTTAATAAATATAAAAGGCCCTGCGCTCTGCAGGCTACTTACAGTACAGCAGTAGTATATAAGTAAAAACAATCGGAGTGTCCTCCAAAGCTCGACGCGTTTCACGTGCTCTACTGCACGCTTCCTCAGGAGCAATAAATCAAATGTGCACATTGGCACATTTGTTTTACTTTTTTGCACTATATATTGCTTTTTATTTAACACATTTCCATGCCACAATTACCACAATTAAATATCTAAAATTAATGAATTCTAGGTACAGGCATGGGATCTGATATCCGGAAACCCTTTATCCAGAAAATACTGAATTACGGAAAGGCCATTTTCCATAGACTCCGTTTTAATCAAATAATTCTAATTTTAAAAAAAATAATTTCCTTGTTTTCTCCATTAATACAACAGCTCTTTGTACTTGAGCCAAAGTAAGATATAATTAATGCTTATTGGAGGCAAAACAATCATATTCGATTTATTTAATTGTTTTTTGTTTTTTTTTAAATGTTGATTTTCATTAATTTTAACCTTATGAGAGAGTGAGTGTAGGAAGAAAGGGAGAGGGGCTGGAGAGTAAAGGACTCCCTGTGCAGATGTAGCAGGTGATTTTAGCCAAGGAGACCAGATATTTTCACATTTCTTCAGGCATCCTCTGGCCAAATAGGTAAGTTTATACAGTTCCAGCTGCAAGGAATTAATGTTTAAATGATGTTTAGTAGACATAAGGTATAGAGATCCAAGCTATGAAAAGACTTTATCCAGAAAAAAAACAGATCCTGAGCATTGGAAGTAACAGACCTGTATGTACCTGTACATAAATATCAGAAAATGATTATGAAGAGTCATGATGATGTGCCTCAAGACCAGCTTTGTTGGCCATCTCCCTGTGCCTCAAGACCAGCTTTGTTGGCCATCTCCCTGAGCTTCAAGACCAGCTTTGTTGGCCATCTCCCTGTGCCTCAAGACCAGCTTTCCTGGCCTTCTCCCTGTGCCTCAAGACCAACTTTCCTGGCCATCCCCCTGTGCCTCAAGACCAGCTTTGTTGGCCATCTCCCTGTGCCTCAAGACCAGCTTTCCTGGCCTTCTCCCTGTGCCTCAAGACCAACTTTCCTGGCCATCTCCCTGTGCCTCAAGACCAGCTTTGTTGGCCATCTCCCTGAGCTTCAAGACCAGCTTTCCTGGCCATCTCCCTGTGCCTCAAGACCAGCTTTCCTGGCCATCTCCCTGTGCCTCAAGACCAGCTTTCCTGGCCATCTCCCTGTGCCTCAAGACCAGCTTTCCTGGCCTTCTCCCTGTGCCTCAAGACCAGCTTTCCTGGCCATCTCCCTGTGCCTCAAGACCAGCTTTCCTGGCCATCTCCCTGTGCCTCAAGACCAGCTTTCCTGGCCATCTCCCTGTGCCTCAAGACCAGCTTTCCTGGCCATCTCCCTGTGCCTCAAGACCAGCTTTCCTGGACATCTCCCTGTGCCTCATTACCAGCTTTCTTGGCCATCTCCCTGTGCCTCAAGACCAGCTTTCCTGGCAATCTCCCTGTGCCTCAAGACCAGCTTTCTTGGCCATCTCCCTGTGCCTCAAGACCAGCTTTCCTGGCAATCTCCCTGTGCCTCAAGACCAGCTTTCTTGGCCATCTCCCTGTGCCTCAAGCCCAAACTCTGCCAGAGCAGGGGTCCCATTCTGAACAACAACATAGCTAGTCACCTAGACAGAGATCCACACTGATGATCTGGTGTTTTGGCCAAAGGCCCTTAATCACTAAATATTAAGTCCATCTATAAAAGATACTATTTGGGAGCCATCAGGATAAAACCAACGGAAACACTCCACGAAGGTTCCCCCAGAGGTCTATACGAGATTAACAAGACGGTTGTGACGAGTACCCAATAACTGGAACACACACGATGAATAGACCTATAAGGAATCAGTTATTTCCCATGGTGTCTTTAATTTGAGTGCCAAGACTGGAGTAATGTGAGAAGATCATAGACATATATGCAAACAGGAAAGGAGAAAAATGAGCACATAGTCTTATTGAGGGCAGGGCAAGGGAAGTATTTCCCCAGATCCACAGGGGCCCGGCAGGAGAAAAGCATAAACACAAGTTCCTAACACATACGGCCAAAGCATATAGATATTTCTGCGCATACACAAGGAATTTCTCTCGCAAGGATGCAGGGCTTTCTAGTTTAACAAGATGTGAATGATGAATAATCCCTGTAAAGCATGGCATAATATTTCAACATAAAGGATAATAATAATCTGGAGGGCCCGGCTTTACGATCCCTGGCTTATACATGAAAAAACTCAACACTGGAAACTACACAGCCCAATTATTTCATTGCCTTGAATCTTTTAAACTAATACAGCTGTATTTATTAAATAAAAAAAAAATGGAAAAAGAAAAATATTTGGTTACTATGTGGCATCTCCAAGAACATAAAATCCAAAACTGTAAAATGATTCGACATTCCCCGGCCAAGCAGCGAGGCGCGTGCAGCACTAACACAAGTCAGGGGTTTGGGTGTGAATAAGAGCATATTTACTCAATAACAAACACAAACAACTCATAGTTTCTGCTCATTTTATTTCAAACACAAAATATATTTTTTAAAATACTGCTGGCCAGTGTGTTGGATAGGAGATTTAGCAGCTATAGGACAACTTCCCAAAGTGGCACCAACTGACATTTGTTTTATCAGCGACTAATTTCTGGAGGAAGAAGCAACTTATCAGCCATCCCAAACATAATATATTCCGCCTCATGTTCTGGGTTATATTATCTCACTTTTACATTGAAAACTAATCACACCTGATACAGGTATGGGATCCCTTATCCGGAAACCCGTTATCCAGAAAGGTCTGAATTACGGAAAGGCCATCTCCCAAAGACTCCATTATAAACAAATAATTCTAATTTTATTATTTCCTTTTTCTCTGTAATAATAAAAAAGTACCTGTACTTGATCCCAACTAAGATATAATTACCCCTTATTGGGGGCAGAACAGCCCTATTGGGTTTATTTCATGGTTAAATGATTCCCTTTTCTCTGTAATAATAAAACAGTACCTGTACTTGATCCCAACTAAGATATAATTACCCCTTATTGGGGCAGAACAGCCCTATTGGGTTTATTTCATGGTTAAATGATTCCCTTTTCTCTGTAATAATAAAACAGTACCTGTACTTGATCCCAACTAAGATATAATTACCCCTTATTGGGGGCAGAACAGTCCTATTGGGTTTATTTAATGGTTAAATGATTCCCTTTTCTCTGTAATAATAAAACAGTACCTGTACTTGATCCCAACTAAGATATAATTACCCCTTATTGGGGCAGAACAGTCCTATTGGGTTTATTTCATGGTTAAATGATTCCCTTTTCTCTGTAATAATAAAACAGTACCTGTACTTGATCCCAACTAAGATATAATTACCCCTTATTGGGGGCAGAACAGCCCTATTGGGTTTATGGGAGATGGTCCAGTAAAGTCAGACCCACATGACTTGTTCTGTTCTACTCCCAACTCATGACACAGAACATCAAACAAAATGAATGGGGTTGCACTGATTGCCGAGCACCCCTATTGCCTTATAGCCAGTCCAACATCAAATGGACCAAACTCTGACCGGTCATGTGGGTGGTCAGCATTGATCCTGAACATATAGCCTTGCAGTCGTTGGTGAACTACATGTTTTAGCAGCTAGGATTAGTAGCGCCACTACCACTATAGGACCAGCAGGTTCCAGATCATTAGCGTATGGCCCCTAATAGACCAACTCTCATTTTGATGTCCCCCGTGCATTCGGCCCTAGAAGGAGGCTGCGGTTTCCAAGTCCGTTTGCATCTGCTACAGATGGAGCAGCTTCTCTTCCAAACGATGCACTGAGGGACACACTAACGTATTTTGGTTCAATCAGATCTAAATTAAAACAACAGATTGGCTTTTCCTCTTCCTCTTTGAAGTTGTCCCAGTAATTAAAATGTATAAAAATTAACTGCAGATCAAAGGGAAAAAAACCTAAGAAGCGCACATGGTTACAGTTACTAAGATTTTATAATAATTCGGTTTATAGGCTCCATTAAAAATTTTCAGGCCTTATCAGGCTTAAAAAAAAACAAAAAACATTCTTTACACATAATTTAAGCCAGCTAATGACATCATGATGGGTGGAAATAAAATGAGCTGAAACTGCAATAAAAAAAAAAAAACTTTTATAAACACTTTGGATGTGAAACGCCTGGAAAGAATAGCCCTGAGCTACAAATTGTGAGTTTCAGATTGGAATTAACAGCAGAAAATGTGAAGAATCTCACAAAATGTAACTGGAAATAAAACCTATATTATATATATGTTTCAGTTAACCCAAGTGGGAAGAAGGTGCTGAAATGGGTTGCTCCCCTTTGACAAGGTGAACTTTTAGCACGATGTAGAGAGTAATATTCTGAGACAATTTGCAGTTGGTCTTGTTTTTTGTTTTTTATTACTGGTAGTTTTTTATGTATTTTACTTTTTGTTCTGCAGCTCTCCAATTTGGAATTTCAGCAGTTATCTGGTTGTTTGGGTGCAATTTACCTTAGTAACCAGGGAGTGGTTTGACAGAGTGATATGTAAATAGGAGAGGGGCTGAATAGAAAGATTAGTAATAAAAAGTAACAATAAAACTGGAGCCTCACAGAGCAATAGTTTTTTGGTTGCCGGGGTCAGTGACCCCCATTTGAAAGCTGAGAAAGAGAGTTCAAAAACTATGAAAAATAAAAAACAAAGACCAACTGAAAAGTTCCTAAGAACTGGCCATTCTATAACTCAGTAAAAGTTAAGTTAAAGATGAACCGCCCCTTTTACATACATAATGCAGTAAAGTAGTGATGTGTGGGGCAACCAGCACCCGACCCTAACCCGCCCGCTCCCAACTCCAACCCTACACCACCCAGCTTCTGCCTTCCATTTATAGACTTGTGCCTGGCCCGCCCCACCGATGACACCCCAAAAGGGGCGGGGGCAAGTGTGCACCTTTAAATTCAGGGGCCCAACACTAGGGGCAGATTTACTAATCCACGAATCCGAATCCCGAAAAGAAAAAAATCGTATTGGAAATGAAAATTTTGCGACTTTATCGTATTTTGCGCAACTTTTTCGCCGCCGTCGCGATTTTTTCATATTGAGCGATAGTGAACGGCGGAAAAACCAATCTGATTTTTTCGCAACAGCGATGAAAAAGTCGCGGAAAATATACAAAAAAGTTGCGATGGCGACAAAAAAATCGTGGGACATACGAAAAAGTCGCGACGCAGACGAAAAACTTTTTTAAACTAAAATGAAAGCAAAAACATGTCAATACCACTGTAAGGGTCATTTAAAGGGGCTATAGAATGTACTATTCCTAGCAAGTTTGCAATTGGTCTTCTATTTATTTTTTTTATAGTTTTTTTTAATTATTTGCCTTCCTCTTCTGCTTCTTTTCAGCTTTCAAATGGGGGTCACTGACCCCGGCAGCTAAAAACCTATTGCTCTGTGAGGCTACAACTTTATTCCTATTGTTACCTTTTATTCCTCATCTTTCTATTTAGGCCCTCTCCTATTTTTATTCCGGTCTGCCATTTCAACCAATGCCTTACTGCTATGGTAAACAAGACCCTAGCAACTAGAAAGCTGCTGAAATTCAAAACTGGAAAGCTGCTAAAGAAAAAGCTAGATAGCTAAAAAAAACTCTCAACTAAATAAAACAGTTTCCCAAGTCCACGTATAAAAGTAACATGTGGGCAGGCACTGAAGTGATAGATGGGAAGAGGTTGGCATGGCAGGCTGGAGTGGCACTCCTTGGCACGATGCCCGGCGTAGCTGGGTGCTGGGGAGCGCGTGCATTGTCTCGCACACAATATGTTGCCATAACAAACAGGATATATAACTCCGACTGCTTCCTAGTATTTTGACCTCACATGTAAAAGACAATAGGAATGAAGGAAAAGGGCAAGAAAACAGACAATTTCCACATTCCCCATCAGAAAGAAGCGCACCGCACACGGTTCTGAACAGATTTATGGGCTCTGAGGATAGAAAGGTACCGCCCAGTTCATCCCTAGTACTGTAATGGCACACACACCCCTACTGGGATACGGTTCTACCCCAGGAGCAAACGTAATGCTGTAATGCTCACGTCCCACAGCGCCGCTCACATTAGCCAAAGGATAGGAATGTACAAAATCCTGGATTGGGGCAAACCTTAGGCCAGGGATCCCCAACCTTTCTTACTCGTGAGCCACAGTCAAATGTAAAAAGACTTGGGGAGCAACACAAGCACCATAAAAGTTCATGGAGGAGCCAAATAAGGGCTGTGATTGGCTATTAGGCAGCCTCTATTATTATTATTATTATTATTATTAACATTTATTTATAAAGTGCCAACATATCCCGCAGCGCTGTACAATAAGTGGGTTTCATACATTGGACATACAGAGTAACATATAAAGCAATCAATAACCGATACAGGAGGGGAAGAGAGCCCTGCCCAAAAGAGCTTACACTCTACAAGGAGTAACATATAAAGCAATCAATAACCAATACAAGAGGGGAAGAGAGCCCTGCCCAAAAGAGCTTACACTCTACAAGGAGTAACATATAAAGCAACCAATAACCGATACAAGAGGTGAAGAGAGCCCTGCCCAAAAGAGCTTACACTCTACAAGGAGTAACATATAAAGCAACCAATAACCGATACAGGAGGGGAAGAGAGCCCTGCCCAAAAGAGCTTACACTCTACAAGGAGTAACATATAAAGCAATCAGTAACCGATACAAGAGGGGAAGGGAGCCCTGCCCAAAAGAGCTTACACTCTACAAGGAGTAACATATAAAGCAATCAATAACCGATACAGGAGGGGAAGAAAGCCCTGCCCAAAAGAGCTTACAATCTACAAGGAGTAACATATAAAGCAACCAATAACCGATACAAGAGGTGAAGAGAGCCCTGCCCAAAAGAGCTTACACTCTACAAGGAGTAACATATAAAGCAACCAATAACCGATACAGGAGGGGAAGAGAGCCCTGCCCAAAAGAGCTTACACTCTACAAGGAGTAACATATAAAGCAACCAATAACCGATACAAGAGGGGAAGAGAGCCCTGCCCAAAAGAGCTTACAATCTACAAGGAGTAACATATAAAGCAACCAATAACCGATACAAGAGGTGAAGAGAGCCCTGCCCAAAAGAGCTTACAATCTCTATGTAGTTTTGTAATTATGTCACTTTTTGTTCGGCAACTCTTTGGGTTTGGAATTTCAGCACTTATCTGGTTGCTAGGGTCTAAATTACCTTGGCGACCAAACATTGGTTTGAAAAAAAGACTGATATATTTATAGGAGTGGACCTAAACAGAAAGAAAAGTAATACAATGTAAAAATATTTTGATTACTTTTGATTATTTTAAAACACTAATACTCTTCCATATAAAACCAGTGGAAAAGTAAAAAAAAAAAAAACACATATAAAACCATATGTTGGATAACATGCCTGGCAAGCCCATGGGCTACATGTCACTCTTAGGACACACAAAACCAGTGCCAAGAATCCCCAAGTAGTGGACATGGAGACAGTGCCATTGTTGACATCACTCATGGATCCCGTTTGACAGACCTGAGTGACTCCCCCTGGTATTTAATAAGTACTGGGACATTGCCCATTGTGACGTCAGTCCAAGAGAGTGAGAGAAATCTTGTGAATACTCAGTTCGGCCTGACAACTGGCCCCTCACCTTCAGCCCAAACCAAATATATCAGTTACTGATATGTTCAATGAGCAAAGCGCCACATTATTCTGCCGTCATGGTTCCTGTATAAATCCTAGTCCCCTGCCAGGAGCGGGTTAAGCTAAAGGGAAAGTATGGCTGGAGGATCTCCAACACACATAAGCAGAGAGGCACGCTAGTGCTGTGTTGTGGGTGCAGTCACATCAGACTACAGCTCGGGACTGTCAAGATTTCACACTTTGATTCCCAGGTCAAGTTTTGCAGCTTGGAAAGCCATACATGTGTCATAGCGGTTGACAGATTAAAACAAAATAATAAAAAAAAAAAGTTTGGCTGGATCCTCGCCTGGATCCCTTCCAAGGCTGCTCGAGCCAAATCCATGCAGGAAGGCGACCAAAAACTGTTATTGCAATGAAATAAGACTAAGTAATGCAAAAATGAGTCCTTCAGCTTACGCGGGGTTAAAGGGCGGAGTATCAGGTGACCTGCGCAGAGTTCATCTGATATTTATTAGGCACAATCATGTATTATAAGGGATAATGTACCCCCTACTGTAAATGATAAGGATATTAGCAGTCACTGAGGGGTTCTGTGCCCCCCATATAAAGGCACAAGGCTGCAGGCTGAGTTATACAGGGAACTCTGAGTATCACTCATGTATTATAAGGGATAATGTACCCCCTACTGTAAATGATAAGGATATTAGCAGTCACTGAGGGGTTCTGTGCCCATATAAAGGCACAAGGCTGCAGGCTGAGTTATACAGGGAACTCTGAGTATCACTCATGTATTATAAGGGATAATGTACCCCCTACTGTAAATGATAAGGATATTAGCAGTCACTGAGGGGTTCTGTGCCCATATAAAGGCACAAGGCTGCAGGCTGAGTTATACAGGGAACTCTGAGTATCACTCATGTATTATAAGGGATAATGTACCCCCTACTGTAAATGATAAGGATATTAGCAGTCACTGAGGGGTTCTGTGCCCATATAAAGGCACAAGGCTGCTGCTCTGAGTATCACTCATGTAATACATTGAATAAGCACTCATTTACCACTCAGCTAACAGCTGTATATAGGGTGCAGGTTTCAGAAGACCAGCAGCAGCACCAATGTAACAAAATGACCTTATAAAAATGCAGTTAACATACAATAGAAGTCTGCAGGCCAGCACAAACTACATATAATAAGTGGAAGGGAGGGAAGAAGAGCCCATATATCACTATGTCAGTTACATTGTGCAAATTGTCATGGTAATCAAATTGTTTGCCCTCCGCCATGTTGAAAGCGATGCATTACAAGTTTTGGGTTTGATTTTCCGCATTCAGCCAGACTTAGTAGCTCCTTATCTGCTCGCTGTCAGGAGGTTCCTAGCAGAGCCCGACTGTCTGTCTCCGGCTCTCACTCACAGCACAGACGGGGCCAGCCAATCAGTGCGGCACTTACAAAAGGGGAGACGGGGAGGAGGAGAGGGGCTGCTGATATGTTTACTGCACCCTCTGACATAATTCATGCATTTATCATTTATAAGCAAGGGTACGGTAAATCTGACAAATGCTTATGGGGAAAAGAAATGCTGGTGTATGCGTGCAGGCAGAATCTCTGGCTAATCCTGCTCCATATACAGATATATTGCCCCGGGTAATTAGAAACAGGCGTTACGCCGCCCGTAACTCACTGCCATGTGCTTACAGCTTCATTCTAATCTTGGGAAGGTGCAAGGAATACACTTGTCTCTGTTATTTATAGTCTGTCCAGCTACAGCCAGATATAGTGACTCGCCTGCAGCCAGGGTAATTATTATTATTTATTAACTATATTATATATATATATATATATATATATATATATATATATATATATATAGCAAGAACAAACGGAGCACACCCTATTGAAATTCAAATGCCCAGGGTGCTGGCTAAAAAATATAAAGCAAGAAAAAAGAGCTGCACTCACCAGGACTTGGCAAAAATATAGTAAGTTTATTTAAGCAAAGAGATCCAACGTTTCGAGCACCAACTGTGCTCTTCCTCAGGGAAAAATATATATATATAGGAAAACTATCCCCCCAGAATGAATACGTAACCAACAGATAGTTTATATTATGTTAAGTGGCCTATTAAAGAATCTCCCCAAACTGGAATATATATATCAGTTAATATTGCCCTTTTACATCCTTTCCCTTGAGCCGCCATTTAGTGATGTGCTGTGTGTTCCCTCAAAGATCAGCTGACAGGAAGTGATGCAGCTCTAACTGTAACAGGAAGTAGTGTGGTAGTAAAAAGCAGACCTCTGCCCATTCATTGGCTGATGGGGCCTAGCATGTATGTGTGCCTTGGTTTGTTTGTGTGCACTGTGACTCCTATGATCCCAGGGGGCGGCCCTTAGTACTTAAAATGGCAGTTTCCTATTTAGGATTACCCAATGGCACATACTGCTAAAAAAGTATCTTTTAATGAAAATGGTTAATTAGATGAAGCAGGGTTTTACGTATTAACTTGATTATGCAATATATTACATTGTTTGGGGGTATAGTTTTAACCTTACCTTGTGATTCAATTTATGGCTTCTAATTATCTAGTGACTTTGATAAATGAAAATGAATCCTAACTGGACATCAATTCATTTTCCCTTATTGGGAGCAGTATACGGAACAGCGTGAGTATTCCATGCACATTACTAGCCTGCTGAAACAAAAATCAATTGTATCCACATTAACACGGTGGCTGCTGATATATATCTGATGCAGAAAGCCTGATAGCTCTGCCCGGGCCTTGGTGGTGCTGCCATGCTACTTACTGCATGAGAAATCCTTCGTTCTGCACAATTAATGTGTATAATACACAACACAGCAATCCAGGGTTGTGAACTTTCAAACCAATTCACGTGAATCTGTGTTACTGGGATAACAGATCCCATACCCGTACTCTGGATATTTTTAATGAAAACAATAGACAGAAATCCAGTATGCACAATATATACATGGGTCTGTGCAAGTCTCAGAGACTTTTGCAGTGGGCAATTAGCCCCCATGACTGGATTTTAAAAATCGCGGTGACTATTTGCCCCTTCTGTCTTCGCTCTAAGTGATCCAATAAGTGCCTTGTCCTGTTACTAAAACAGTTTTGCTTAAAGAGATACTGTCAACAGAAATTAAAACCTTTTTACATCTACCAGAACATTGTTTTTGCATGCTATTTATAATTTTGCCATAAAAGCATTTGTCCAATGCTTTTACATTCCCTATCTGATTCCCCATGTTCCTCTATGAGGGGGCGGCCAAATTTGTGCAGAAGGAGTCCCTTAGCATTAGAAGCTATAACTGACAGGCTGAGAAGGGACAGTCAGGTTGGCAAAACAAATACTTACAGAAACAGTCCTATCAGTGAATAGTGAAAACTATAGTTTTTTTAGTGCATCGCTTTAACACTCATGTTTTAGATTTGAAACCTTAAGGGTGAAGACACACTGAGCTACTAGTAGCAGCAACTAAACGCCAGAAAATCCCCTGCCACAGACAATACTGAGAATTGCCTCTGCTAAAACACACGTAGAGACAATTATCAGTAAATGATCACCATTGTCTATTTTAGTAGCCACAACAAGTAGCTGCTACTAGTAGCTCTGTGTGTCTTCACCCTAATAATGTAGTAGAAATAAACAAATATAATGCAAAAGAAGATCTCTGAATGAGTAGAACTACATGGTACTCACAGGAGAGGGATTTCCACGATGAGCTGGATAAGGCAGAATAATAATTCCTCAAACAGATTTTCTGTATCTGATTCTGTAAGAGAAAATGATGGGACGTACCACGGATCAGTGCCACATAATACAGCGGGTTAAAGTTCAGTATCATAAAGTTATAAATAAATAAAGTTATACATATTGGGGCAGTTTGGTGACAACACTGAAGAGAGGCTTAACTGCCACAGAACTAGTGGTGCTGACTATCGCATTATAATAAATATGCCCTATGAATAAACCAGTTCTGTTACCAACTGCCACCACTTGAGGCCCCACAGATCCACATTCTCATGTGGGTTAACAAATTCTGGTATCTGGGTGTCTGTAGTCCCACTGATTTGGGGGGTGAAATTCTAGCTTGCCATAGTCCCCAGAAATTCTACTGCTCTCAGTTCATTTCTATGGGATTTTGAGGACCTATTTATAAGTGGGTAAAAGTTCAAGTTCACTAGTCCCCCTAGAGCGGGGATCCCCAACCTTTCTTACTCGTGAGCCACAGTCAAATGTAAAAAGACTTGGGGAGCAACACAAGCACCATAAAAATTCATGGAGGAGCCAAATAAGGGCTGTGATTGGCTATTAGGCAGCCTCTATGCACCCTATCAGCTTACAGGGGCTTTATTTGGTAGGAAATCTTGTTTTTATTCAACCAAAACTTGCCCCCAAGTCAGGAATTCAAAAATAACTCCCTGGTTTGGGGGCACTGGGAGCAACACCCAAGGGGTTGGGGAGCAACATGTTTCCCCTGAGCCACTGGTTGGGGATCACTGCCCTAAAGTATAGGAGCACCAAATACACCAAAGAGCCTCTACACTAATGATAAGAGCAGTAAAGGTAGATATTACAGCTACTATGCAAGTTGTTGGCAGATAAAATGTCTCCTGTACTGTCAGTGGGCAGGGCACTATTGTCTGGGAATAGACTATTTTACTATATAAACCAGGGATCCCCAACCTCTTTTACTTGTGAGCCCCATTCAAATGTAAAAAGACTTGGAGAGTAACACAAGCACCATAAAAGTTCATGGAGGTGTCAAATTAGGGCTAAGATTGGCTATTAGGGGCCTCTATGTGGATTAATAGCCTACAAGAGGCTCTGTTTGGTACTACACATGGGTTTTGATGCAACCAAAACCCCCAAGTCAGGAATTCAAAAAGTACTACCTGGTTTGAGGCCACTGGGAGCAACATCCAAGGGGTTGATGAACTACATGTTGCCCCTGAGGCCCTAGTTGGGGATAACTGATATTAATAGTTAGACTGTAAGCTCTATGGGCCAGTGCCCTTGTTGGTAACCCTACTGGATGGTACTAATGAAGTATAGTAAAAATGTGCAGTGCTACACGTACAACACAAGGATATATACATATATATATATATATATATTTATATATATACAGAAAGGTGTGGAGCTGCTCTGCATACAAGTACATTGACTGAATTGCGGCGTGAGATTGCTTTCGCTCATTTATCTTTCAGTCAACAAACGGTCTTTTAGCGTGGAACAAGCGGCCCATTCAGGCAGCTCCCCACCGACCCATTCCCTGCCTGTGTAACCATCCAGCCCTGCAGTCTGTGGACTAACTCTGCTTTTCTCTCTCTTTTTTGCTGCCGATTGCCCCCATTTCAGCGTGACCTTGAGTGCCATCTTTGCCTTGTTTGGCCAAGCATTTTTGCGGCGAGGAGCTGGCAGGCTGGCTCCCCTGAGCGTTCGAGCGCGGCAGTTTCATAAGAAACTTCCTCTCTAGCTGGATCAGCATTTTGCCGCTGTCAGAAGCTGAAGAGGAATTAAGAGTGGAGCAGCTCCCTGAGGAACTAAAGGGAGGTAAGGAAAATATAAGGATGAAGCGAGAGGCCTTTCCAACGCTCGTAATTCTTCCCTGCCTCTAAACACTTCTCTGCCGGTGTTATTCTAAACGCTGCTCCCAACCCAACAGGCGGAAAATATGTTCCTTGGCACGGGGCGCTGTGCTTATGGCGGCGGCGCGCAGGCCGTACAGATGAGGCGCTATCTACACGTGGTGCAAGTGTTAGTGCGTCAGGCCGTGCAGCTGGCAATGGGCCCCCTATTAACCCCAGGGGAGGGTGAGAAGGAAATGTTGCTTATTCTGCAGTAAACGTTCTCACTTTCGCATGTCAAAAGAAAAAAACATTCATTTATCTTCTTGTTTTTCAATTAAGATCAGCGCAGGGGGAAAGTGGCAGATTGTTGGAGAGAGAACTGGCGAGTAACGGCGAATACAAACCTGGCCAATATTTCGGCATGGAATACAAACAGTATTTGTAATGAAATAAGCCATACTTTTCTATTTATTTGTATTTTAAAGGGGGAGTTCCCCGGCCAAACTGAGTTTAGATATTTTTGAAATATTTTTCGTTGCTATTAATCTTGTATTTTTGACTTTTTATATATATAAAAAAAATCACAATTTTACATGTTCCCATGTTTCCCAGGAGCAGATATGTGGGGAACGGATACATTAGTTGATCTAACAGGAGCATTTGTAGCGCCTACTGAGCATTGTCCCCCAGGGTTGGACTGGGCCAATGGTGCAATGGGAAAAAACCCAGTGGGCCCCGCCGGCCCTGACCCAACACGCTGAAGGTAAGTTTCAATTACACGCTCGGGGGAGGGGGTCAGACAAGCCGTGAGGGCCCCTGCGGGGATGTGAAGGCCGTGGCGGGGGGCGTGCATGGGCCCCTGGGGCACCCCCAGTCTGACCCCGATTGCCCTGTACTTCTATAAATTGAAAAGTTGCACATGATACATTAGAAGGGGATCTCCCTCCTCTGCTACTGAGAAACACACCATGTGGCCAAATGTAGCCAAATACAGGGTCACCATCAGTAATCACTGGGCCCCATACTATTAAGTTAGCAGATACCTTCCTGCAGGGAGGTTAGTAGCCCACTGGTCACCTGGGCCCCCACATAAAAAGGAGTCTCAATGAAAAGCCTGTTGCCTGCATTGCCCCCCCCAACGATCTACCCAGACCACACCCAAATTATGTGAAAACTTTTCCCATAATGAAACTAAACCACACCCACAATCCATTCATACCACGCCCACTCCATCCCTACAAGCCCTTTCCATTCTGGGACCCTCATGGCAATACCCCCTGATGGTGGCCCTGCCAGATACCTGCCAGTCCATCTCCAATAAAAGTGTCATTTTTAAAGCTAACCTAAGATGCCTTTATTCATCACTCACTACCTGAAGAAAGGGACATTAGAATAAATGTTAGATGGCCCCTTTCAATTCCTCAGCAAGAAAAGTGCTTTTAATTGGTTCTCCAGCTTTTGTATTTACCTTGTACAGGTATGGGACCTGTTATTCAGAATGCTTGGACCTGGAGTTTTCCGGATAAGGGGTCTTTCACTAACTTGGATCTCCATACCTCAGTTATTAACAAGTACAAGGTACTGTTTCATTACAGAGAAAAGGAAAAGTATTTTTAAAAATGTGAGTTATTTGATTAAAATGAACTCTATGGGAGATGGCCTTTCCATAATTTGGAGCTTTTAGGATAACAAGTTTCTGGATAATGGATCCTTATGCAAAACAGGGATTTGCTGTGCTCTTTACATTCTAGTGAGCAGGTGAGTACCAAGTAAGGATGCTGCTGTACTATCCAAACAGGCAAAAGAAATATATATATATTATATTGCATTAAAGGGGTAGTTCACCTTTAAATTAACTAGTAAGTAAGTATGATGTAGAGAGAGCTATTCTGAGACAATTTGCAATTGGTCTTCATTTTTTATGGCTTTTGAGTTATTTAGCTTTTTGTTCAGCAGCTCTCCAGTTTGGTTACTAGGGTCCAATTTAACCTAGCAACCAGGCAGTGGTTTGAAAGAGAGACAGGAATATCAATAGAGGAAGGCCTAAATAGAAAGATAAGGAATAAAAAGTAACAATAACAATACAATAGAAGCCTCACAGAGCAGTAGTTTTTGGCTGCCGGGGTCAGTGACCCCCCCGAAAGCGGAAAAGAGTCAGAACAGGAAGGCAAATAACTCAAAAACTATAGCAAATAAAAAATGAAGACCAATTGAAAACTTGCTAAGAATAGGCCATTCTGTAACATACCAAAAGTTACCCTGAAGGTGAAAAACCCCTGTGAATGTGACTGCAGCAGAAAGCACTGATCCCCCCCAAAAAATCCTGGCAAAACATCAGCTTAGTGAACTCTCAGCCAAATGGCTCTATTTATTTTCACATGAAACATGAGCTCCTCGTGCAGCATTTAGCCCTCTAAAGAGACTGCCATCTTACTCAATGAGCGGCTCTAAAACAATACATATTTATGTGAGCGAGCGACTTCTGAAAATCCATTTAGAATAAACAATTATTGGGCGGAAAGAAGGAAGACGGCTTTTCTTTTAATTGTAAGGGGGAAAGAAGCAAAGAGAAAAACAAGAATGCGCCTTTCAGGAAAGCGAACACGATATGAATCGCTGCTAATGAAATCAGAGCCATCGGCCGTCGTTAGGTACTTACATATATTTATTGTTATGAAGCGTGCATTGTGTGCTGTACAATGACAGCGCCCCAAACCCTTGTGGCTTTCCTTTCCAGCTTCAGACATGGCGCTAATGGAGTCTGAGCGGCACATACACCACAGGCGGCACGGGGCAACACGGGGCAAGGGTATATATAGTGTATAAATGCCTGGCACCTAGTAACATACACTGTATCTCTCAGAAAATGAGCTCTGTTAAAAAAAATTATTACTATATTATTCTAATAACAGCCCAAAATAAAAACTGCATTTTTAAATACAGGTATGGGATCTGTTATCTGGAAACCCGATATCCAGAAATCTCCGAATTACGGAAAGCCTTTCTCCCATAGACTCCATTTTAATCAAATAATTCAGATTTTTAAAATTGATTTCCTTTTTCTCTGTAAAAATAAAACAGTGCTTTGTATTTGATCCAAATTAAGATATAATTAATCCTTACTGGATGCAAAATAATCCTATTGAGTTTAATTAATGTTTTATTGATTTTTTAATAGACTTAAGGTATGAAGATCCAAATTATGGAAAGACCCCTTATCCAGAATACCCTTGGTCGCGAGCATTCTGGATAACGGGTCCTATACCTGTACTACAGCCCGTTGTCTGGCTCATATGAGCCCCTGCAACAGGTCTGGATTGGGATTCGAAATAGACCCTGGCATTCCAAGTACCCAGAGGCTCAAACAGCCCCCACCAACCCAATAAATAGTGACTGTCTAAGGCAGGGGTGGGTAAATTACGGCCCGCGGGCCACGTCCGGCCCGTTAGTCTTTTTAATCTGGCCTGTCGACTCCGCAAGTCTCATCACGCGAGACTTGGACTAACAAGCGGAGACGGCGTAACGCTGGCCCGGCCGTCTGTTGGCCCGAGCCAAAAAGTTTGCCCACCCCTGGTCTATGGCATCTTGCAGCAGCCCCTCTTTGCCAGAACCCACCGACGCAGCCTTTCTCGCAATCACAAGCCAACCAAGAGCTAGATTACATTAGCCAATGAATGGGCAAAACAATAATAAAGATGGCAGGCTGTAGAAATGAATGTATGCATGACAGAAGGAGAGTAGCACTGAACGCAGATATACCAATTGGCCCTGACCTACACCGGGCATTGCTGAAATCGTGGCATTAAACATGGCTAAGGCGGCATAGGCCGTTGCTGAGGTGTGACCGAGAAAAGAAAGTCGAATGACTCTAATTTGCCCTTAAATGCACCTTTCCCATACAGAACTGATTGAAGCTATTAAGGAGTATTCTTTCCATGACTCCCAGCAGCTGTTTATGGAAGTGCATTGGCTGCCAACAGTACCCAGCTGAGCGGCACAATACACGAGACTGGCGCCATGATAAGTGCAGAGCTTTCTGCAATGCCTCGCGCAGCGGGGGGCCTTCAGTTACCTCTCTAACCACTAGAAATTCCACGCGCTACACAAACCAGAAAATATCCCGGCGCTGATCAGTTGCAATGATATGGAAACAGCTGATTCCAACTACATTTCTGGCGCGGATCCCAAGCGAGGGTCTGCAATGGCGGGTCCCTGCTATACAACCAAATACGTGCAAAGACACGCAGCCCTAAAGCTTACACTCTCATTGGCTGCAGCATGGACCTGCCTAGCTAAGCGGGCCAGTGATTGGCCAAATAATACCCTTCATTTGGGCTCTTTCAGATATTGCATGTCTGGGTTATGTGTAACTGTATGGTCAGCACTTAAAGGGTTAACCTCTGTGGTTTTTACACTTTTTGGCTTCGAGCCCTTTCTCGAGCTCCAACATTTGGTGAGGGATCCCGTAGCTAATAACAAGGTTTCAAATATGTGAAAACATTATTTTATCAGCAAATCATATATCTGCACTATCCGGGGAGGCAAATGTATTCACCCCAAATCTCACCTTAAGTGACATTCAGGATTCCTCTTCAGGCCTTGCTATGGGATACCCCATACACATCTGCCCACTGCAGCCTTTATAGATTACATTTCAGCTTAACTACCGGTAACTATATTACAAATATTTTTTTATTTTGCACAGTCTGTCCATTTTACACTGAACTGTTCCTTTAAACATAATCCATACCTACAGATCTATATCTACTGTTATATATTACTTGTTGTACATACATAAATACAGAGTTTCAGTATGTGAAGTCCATATGGACCCCTGTCCTTTGCGCTTACCATAGTTTCCAGGGTCTGCTGGCCGATATGTAAAGTGAAGGAGCAGCTCCTCTTCAGATATTTGGCTCGTGAACACTTTGATCAAGCGGCATATTATGAAGAGAGCATTGTGAGCCTGCCAGATGAAGAGCTGACTGCAAGGGAACAACACATGGGGTAATAAACAGCTATCACTCACAGTACCTGCTCTAAACCCTATTACACACCACATACTTCTAATATCCTTATCATTTACAGTAGCTGGTACATTACCTCTTATAATACATGAGTGATACTCAGAGTTCCCTGTATAACTCAGCCTGCAGCCTTGTGCCTTTATATGGGGACAGAACCCCTCAGTGACTGCTAATATCCTTATCATTTACAGTAGGGGGTACATTATCCCTTATAATACATGAGTGATACTCAGAGTTCCCTGTATAACTCAGCCTGCAGCCTTGTGCCTTTATATGGGCACAGAACCCCTCAGTGATTGCTAATATCCTTATCATTTACAGTAGGGGGTACATTATCCCTTATAATACATGAGTGATACTCAGAGTTCCCTGTATAACTCAGCCTGCAGCCTTGTGCCTTTATATGGGCACAGAACCCCTCAGTGACTGCTAATATCCTTATAATTTACAATAGGGGGTCATTATCCCTTATAATACATGAGTGATACTCAGAGTTCCCTGTATAACTCAGCCTGCAGCCTTGTGCCTTTATATGGGCACAGAACCCCTCAGTGACTGCTAATATCCTTATCATTTACAGTAGGGGGTACATTATCCCTTATAATACATAGATGATATTCAAAGTTTGCTGTATAACTCCTTGATATCGCTGTATAACTCCTGCAACCTTGTGCCTTTATATGATCATAGAACCATATAGAGTAGAAGCCACCATAGAAGAGTAGAAGGTTCATGAATTTTCATACACAAGGGCTACTGGTATAGGGCTGTTACTATCAGGGTTGGGGTTGTTCTTTCGAGAAAAAAGGCGCTTGTGAGGGGACATGATTACTCTGTACAAGTACATTAGAGGGGATTTTAGGCAGATAGGGGGTGTTCTTTTTTCCCATAAAAAGCACCAGCGCACCAGAGCACCCCCCCCTTTAGATTAGAGAAGCAGAACTTTCCATTGAAGAAGAATAGGGGGTTCCTCAGGGTGAGGGCAGTGAGGTTGGGGAATGCCCTTCCTAGTGATGTTGTAATGGCAGATTCTGTTAATGCCTATAAGAGGGGCCTGGATGAGTTGTTGAACAAGCAGAATATCCAAGGCTATTGTGATACTAATACCTACAGTCAGTATTAATGTTTGTATATATAGTTTATGTATGTGAGTGTATAGATAGGTTTGCTTGGAAGGGTTCAACTAGATGGACTTTTTTCAACCCAACTTAACTGTGTAACTATGTGTGAAGTAACATTGAGGGGCGACACAGATGAGGAACTGAAGGACTGCCCATGCCAAACAGCAGCTCTCCCATCAGTTAGTGGTGCATAAAGTTAGTGTACGTCACCCTTATGTATTCAACATATGTGTGTATATGTAAGTAACTAGCCAAAGTAAGCAATGTGTGCCTTTACATGTTAGTTTTCCAGTTCACTGGCACTGCTGTATATATCTATTTACAGCTCGCCGCCATGATTGTGTTGGGAGGTCCCTTTCCCTTCTGCAGGGTAAATAATGCCAATATATATGTATTGGTGGTCATTTGGCACCATAATACACACACACATATATATATATATATATATATATATATATATATATATATATATATATATATATATATATATATATATATATATATATATATATATATATATATATATATATATATATATATATATATATATATATATATACAGTGGAGGAAATAATTATTTGACCCCTCACTGATTTTGTAAGTTTGTCCAATGACAAAGAAATGAAAAGTCTCAGAACAGTATCATTTCAATGGTAGGTTTATTTTAACAGTGGCAGATAGCACATCAAAAGGAAAATCGAAAAAATTACTTTAAATAAAAGATAGCAACTGATTTGCATTTCATTGAGTGAAATAACCCCTACCAACCATTAAGAGTTCTGGCTCCCACAGAGTGGTTAGACACTTCTACTCAATTAGTCAACCTCATTAAGGACACCTGTCTTAACTAGTCACCTGTATAAAAAACACCTGTCCACAGAATCAATCAATCAAGCAGACTCCAAACTCTCCAACATGGGAAAGACCAAAGAGCTGTCCAAGGATGTCAGAGACAAAATTGTAGAGCTGCACAAGGCTGGAATGGGCTACAAAACCATTAGCAAGAAGCTGGGAGAGAAGGTGACAACTGTTGGTGCGATTGTTCAAAAATGGAAGAAGCACAAAATGACCATCAATCGACCTCGCTCTGGGGCTCCACGCAAGATCTCACCTCGTGGGGTGTCAATGATTCTGAGAAAGGTGAAAAAGCATCCTAGAACTACACGGGAGGAGTTAGTTAATGACCTCAAATTAGCAGGGACCACAGTCACCAAGAAAACCATTGGAAACACATTACACCGCAATGGATTAAAATCCTGCAGGGCTCGCAAGGTCCCCCTGCTCAAGAAGGCACATGTGCAGGCCCGTCTGAAGTTTGCCAATGAACACCTGAATGATTCTGTGAGTGACTGGGAGAAGGTGCTGTGGTCTGATGAGACCAAAATAGAGCTCTTTGGCATTAACTCAACTCGCTGTGTTTGGAGGAAGAAAAATGCTGCCTATGACCCCCAAAACACCGTCCCCACCGTCAAGCATGGGGGTGGAAACATTTTGCTTTGGGGGTGTTTTTCTGCTAAGGGCACAGGACAACTTATTCGCATTAACGGGAAAATGGACGGAGTCATGTATCGTGAAATCCTGAACGACAACCTCCTTCCCTCTGCCAGGAAACTGAAAATGGCTCGTGGATGGGTGTTCCAGCACGACAATGACCCAAAACATACAGCAAAGGCAACAAAGGAGTGGCTCAAGAAGAAGCACATTAAGGTCATGGAGTGGCCTAGTCAGTCTCCGGACCTTAATCCAATAGAAAACCTATGGAGGGAGCTCAAGCTCAGAGTTGCACAGAGACAGCCTCGAAAACCTTAGGGATTTAGAGATGATCTGCAAAGAGGAGTGGGCCAACATTCCTCCTAAAATGTGCGCAAACTTGCTCATCAATTACAAGAAACGTTTGACCTCTGTGCTTGCAAACAAGGGTTTTTCCACTAAGTATTAAGTCTTTTTTTGTTAGAGGGTTCAAAAACTTATTTCACTCAATGAAATGCAAATCAGTTGCTATCTTTTATTTAAAGTTATTTTTTCGATTTTCCTTTTGATGTGCTATCTGCCACTGTTAAAATAAACCTACCATTGAAATGATACTGTTCTGAGACTTTTCATTTCTTTGTCATTGGACAAACTTACAAAATCAGTGAGGGGTCAAATAATTATTTCCTCCACTGTATATATATATATATATATACATACATACACAGTATATATATATATATATATATATATATATATATATATATATAATAGAAAGAGTGCCGCACACACAGGGACTTGATACAACAGAAAAAGTGTTTTTCTTAAAAAAACACTTTTTCTATTGTATCAAGTCCCTGTGTGTGTGTGGCACTCTTTCTATTACATTTTTGTTTTTGACCTGCACCAAGGGCATTTGGACTTGTATAGGGTGTGCTCCCCCCTGTGTACTATATATATATATATATATATATATATATATATATATATATATATAGCAAGACAATGAGCCGCACACACAGGGACAAAAACAAATTTTTTTTTAATGAAAACGATCCAACGTTTCAAGCACCAACTGTGCTCTTCCTCAGGGACAAACCAAGGAAGAGCACAGTTGGTGCTCGAAACGTTGGATCATTTTCATTAAAAAAAATTTCGTTTCGTCCCTGTGTGTGCGGCTCATTGTCTTGCTATATACATGGTTTTTGCAAGCACCCTGGGCATTTGATTACTATTAGGGTGTGCTCTGTTCATTTCTGTATATAAATATATATATATATATATATATATATATATATATATATATATATATATATATGCTAAAGCCTTAGTATCACCCAGATGTGAATGAATAAATGAATAAAACAGCCCTATGTGGGAGAACTTACTTCTGACATTCTGCTGATATTTTCAGTTCTTTCGTTCGGCTGAGGAAGACTCTGATTAAAGCACCTAGGTTGCCAGTTCTTGGATTATTCTCAACTGTTACAAGAGGGAGAGATAAAAGCCATTAATAAATACAATGTGATTTTCCGTTTCTCGCTGCCATGCTTTTTTAATAACATTCCGTAAGTGTTAGTGAAGTATCAGAATATTCCCTTTAGGGCTCACCCACGTCTGCGCACTGCTAACTCCATATACAGCATCACATGTGAAGGCAGTTACAAGTCAGAAATTGCATGTTGTGTACAGTTACTTGCACTTCCTCTAAGTCATAGGCTGCTCGTAAATCATACAAAAAGCACATGTTTAAAAGCTTTAGCCATCATGGAAAAATATTCTGGATAGATAACAGATTGAGTAGATAATAGACAAAAGGAACAAATACATGTTCTCTCTGCCAGACTGAATAAATCATTTAGAAAAAGGGAGGTATATTTGGGCACAGCCCACATTAAAAGGGATATGCTGAGACATGATGGATTTAGAGTTCACCTTTGAGATAACGTTTAGTATGATCGAGAGAGTGATATTCTGAGACAGTTTGCGATTGGTCTTCATTTTTTATTATTGGTAGTTTTGGAATTATTTTACTTTTTGTTCCACAGCTCTCCAGTTTGGAATTTCAGCAGCTATCTAGGGTTCAATTTACCTTAGAAACAAGGCCTGAGAAATTGATTGATATATGAATAGTAGAGAGGCTGAATAGAAATATAAGCAATAAAAAGTAACAATAACAATAAAACTGGAGCCTCACAGAGCGATAATTTTATGGCTGCCGGGGTCAGTGACCCCCATTTGAAAGCTGGAAAGAGGCAGAAAAGGAAGGCAAAAATTATACAAGATAAAATATGAAGACCAATTGAAAAGTTGCTTAGAACTATGAAAAGTTAACTAAGGGCCGTGACACACAGGGAGATTAGTCGCACTGTGACAAATCTACCCACAATGCCATCCCACCGGCTAGAATGTAAATCGGCGGTAGGATGGCATACGCAGCGCCGCGATTTGCCGAAGTCGCCGAAGTTTTCCTCTCAAGGTGTGGCTAGGTTGCCAAACAAGTGGATGCCTGATTTGTTCACCCATTTACGGAGTCAAATCTAGAATATAATCTAGAATAGGATGATAATAGGGGCCAACGCAGTCCTGTCCCTATTGTGATCTATTCACCGATTATCCCCAGATCATGAATGGCCAAATGAGGCAAATATCCACTTGTTTGGCAACCTCGGTCACAATTTTTTAATTTTTTTTATTTCAAAAAACAATGTACATCTAGGTCTCAACTATGACTATGTTGCTGTCATGTTCTTGTGAGGTTCATATTGTTTGTATAATACTGCTCTCCAGAATGTTGCAATTTGTTTGTTTTTTTACTTTTTTATTTTTTGGCAGCAAAGTGCTGGGAGTCATACAGCAACCCTCCTTGCTCTCTGTGCCAACAGCCCAGGGGTTTACTGAATATGTATGGAGATTCTCCAATGAGAAGCCAATCTGCATATCCATCACTCAGTCCCAACTAAAGGTTTGTGAGCTGGGGGGGGGGGGGTCACCTGGAGGGAGAGAGTAACCTCACTGCCCCCACGTTTGCCCAGTTAATATCACTGGAATGTTTGCATGGTTCCTAAGGTGTAAGAGTTGATATACAAAGACCTTTACCAGTTGTTTAGGGGTTACTTGCTACACCATGGCAAAGGTACAGTGTAAATCAAGCAGGGCAACCAGCATCCCTGAAGATGTTGCACTACAACTCCCAGAATCCCACTGAGATGAGAGTTGTAGTACAGCAACACCAGGAAAGCGTAAAGTAAGCACAAAGTTACATTTAAATTGAATAGCAGCAAGCGAGGGAGTTCTTACTTAATGACTTGCAGATGGAAAGAGTCCCCTCTTCCAGGAGCTTGGAGTCGGCACTGAAACAGAACAAATGGGGAACGTTACTGCATTGCTCACATACACATTCAGCAATAAGAGCCTCTGGGTGCTGCTTCTTGCCTGCCCACCAACGAGAACTGGAGGAGCAAACGTAGCACACAGGTTATTAAATGATCCTCAGGCTGAGCTCAAGCACCCAGGGACACATTAAGGCAAAGAGCACCCTGAACATGTACTTTTGGCACAATGCAAACAATGATATGCAAAGACTGTCTACATCTGTCTTTAATGTTTACTTTTTTGTTTTACTTTTTGTGCCCAAGCACTCAAGAATTCAACTGTCTGGTTGTTAGGCACACTGACTCTAGCAACTAGGCATTGGCTTGAAGGCCAAAACAGAGAATAATCAGAAGATGGCCTGAAAAAATTAATGAGATTAATGAGTTTTATTGTCTTTGGTGTTGCAGTCACACCCCTCAGTGACTTCTGATATCCTTATCATTTCCAGTAGGGGGTACATTATCCCTTATAATACATGAGTGATACTCAGAGTTCCCTGTATAACTCAGCCTGCAGCCTTGTGCCTTTATATGGGCACAGAACCCCTCAGTGACTGCTAATATCCTTATCATTTACAGTAGGGGGTACATTATCCCTTATAATACATGAGTGATACTCAGAGTTCCCTGTATAACTCAGCCTGCAGCCTTGTGCCTTTATATGGGCACAGAACCCCTCAGTGACTGCTAATATCCTTATCATTTACAGTAGGGGGTACATTATCCCTTATAATACATGAGTGATACTCAGCGCTCCCTCTCTGTGCCCAATTTACAGTAGTGAGCAGATTACATATATATACTATACTATAATACCTGAGAGATCCCTGGCCTGTTTAACTGAAACAAGAGCTTTATGACTTACATATATGGTCACAAAGCTTGTTCATTGTTTTTTTAATATCCTTATAAGTAAAAGTGGGGGTACACCGTGTGTACATACATGCTTGACTGGTATAATTACAGAGTAGAGCAGGTAGGTGGTAGCTCATTGCAGAGCAGCAGGAGAAGGCTATGGCCTCCTGTTCCCATCAGGGGTAGAATAATAATAAGGGAAGGAAGCCATTAGCGGCTGTGTGTGAGCGGAAGGCTAGGGGCAGGTTAGGAAGGGTAGGGAAGGGTTCTGGAAGCCACCTTGAAGGCAGGGTGGGTCTGGGAGAGTCCGACGATGCGAGGGAGGAAATATCTGATTGGGAATAATAAGTGAGGACTCCGGATCTAAGGTTTGCGGATCTCTTTTTGCTTCTCCGATGGGTTTTTATGCGGTTCCAGCCCTCCGAGTTCATGATCCCATTTCAGGCTACGCTTTGTGCTTCTTCTAACCCTCTCTCTCTTCATTTCCGACAGTCTCGGCTTAACTCGCAGTATGTTTCTTGGAAATCTCAATCTTTATCTCCAAGGTGGTCCCTGGTTCTGGCCGCTTACACGTCTCTAATTGAAAGCAAATGCTGACGGCACAATAACGAGCGAGTTCTGGATCTAGTAGTTGTCACAGACGGGGCCCCTGGGCTGAGCGCTATCAGCATAGAGACTTCAGCAGAAAGGGGAGAGTGAAGGAAAATAATCACCTTCTCTTGGTGCTCACAGAGATACTTTATGGTATTTTACAGGGTCTTCCACATACAGTGACTGCAATAAATTCCCAGGGCCAGAGGTACAGAAGGAGGGCCCCAGGGAGTGACGGACCAACCCTGGATTCAGTGGCACAACTGGAAGCTATGTGGTCTCATTTTAGGGCCCCTAAGCTTTCGGGCCCTTATACTGAACCAAAGAGGCCCCCCAAAAGTTGCCGAGTCTGCAAGTAAATTCTGATGGCTGGTACAGAACCTGCAGCTGGAGAAGACGTTGCCACCACTGACTTGGCGTGTAATATACTATATACATAATATACTACGGGGGTTACATAAAAGTCATTATTATTGTCCGGGAACAGTTACCCATAGCAACCAATCAGCAGGTAGAATTTACTAGTCACCTGTTTAAAATCAAGCATCTTATTGGTTGCTATAGGTTACTGCTCCTGGGCAAACTTTTATTACATTCAGCCCTAACACCTTATGCATTTCGGGGATTGGCATCTGTGATGGAGAGATCAAGGGTCCCCAGGTGAGCACCCCAAGAGTGACCTGCCGATGCCCAATAACGTTCTTTGCTGAAATGGAATACACGTGCCTCTCGCAGGTCGATACAAATACTGACTCTTAATCAAACTGCCAGCTTATTACCCTGTGAAGGGTGCAACGGTTTAACCAATAAGGCAGGGATCCCCAACCTTTCTTACTCGTGAGACACAGTCAAAAGTAAAAAGACTTGGGGAGCAACACAAGCACCATAAAAGTTCATGGAGGAGCCAAATAAGGGCTGTGATTGGCTATTAGGCAGCCTCTATGCACCCTATCAGCTTACAGGGGGCTTTATTTGGTAGGAAATCTTGTTTTTATTCAGCCAAAACTTGCCCCCAAGTCAGGAATTCAAAAATAACTCCCTGGTTTGGGGGCACTGGGAGCAACATCCAAGGGGTTGGGGAGCAACATGTTTCCCCTGAGCCACTGGTTGGGGATCACTTCTATAAGGGCTTCTACGGTGATCCAAATGTTCATCCCCAATTGGCCCACAGCCTGGGTGGCTAAATCAGGCCAACACTGCCCCATTTGGAGACCTAACCAAAGGCGAGGCTATTACAGTATATTAATAGTTAAAAGGTAGCGGCAGAGTGGATTTACCTGCTTACTGCTTAGGGTGGCACGGTGGGCAAATCCCCTCAGCATTCAGTTGGTACAATGCCCAGCG
Source organism: Xenopus tropicalis (assembly GCF_000004195.4). NCBI lineage: Eukaryota > Metazoa > Chordata > Amphibia > Anura > Pipidae > Xenopus > Xenopus tropicalis. The sequence continues at coordinate 205,866,490 of NC_030677.2, forward strand.
CTGTGTATACAAGCAGCACTATATAACTAAACTGCCAATGCCCAACCCGGACCCAATGACTTAGAACCCAAAACTGACTGCTGATACCCTGTCCCTAATACCTGATCCTACCCGCATTACCTGCTCCTTTAACCCAGGGAACCGGAAAAACGGAAGTGACATCACTGCTTGGTGGAAGTGATGTCACTCCGGAGGCAATTATCCAGGTCTGGGGTTTAACCCTTAAACTTGGGGTGATGGGTGGAACACGAGCCTGCAACCGACCCAGACACCACCCACTTGGTCAGGGAATCAGGAACTTTCTGGCCAAAACCTGACAGCTTTGTGGGTACCCAACCCAATGCAGGGCTCTACCCTTTGTATCATTAATTATATAATATATAATAATAATAGAATATTCTATAAACACTGTAAATCATTGGTGCTTTTCTCCAGCACTGAATGTAATTAAAGTGGATACTGAGCGAAATCCCAAACTGGCCCAAATACCGGCCGCTCCCCCCTCCCTCCCCTCAGCTCAATGCTAACTGCGTTCATCTTTGTTTTACAAGGCCAAACAAGTCAGACATCCCAAAAAACCTTATAAAAACATTCATTTCCTGAGAGGCAATTTAACAGTTCCGTAACTGGCAGGCCCCTAATCAGCCCAGAGAAAGTTCTAACTCGCTGTGTGCATCTGCAAAACAATTTCATGAAGGTTTGTAAAAACAAAAACAAAAAACAAATAAGCAGAATGACATTTGAGCAATTAATAGGCAATTAATAATAGAATAACAGAGAAAAAGAAGTCATGTGATGGTACCTCCCCGCACTATGGCCGACATTCCCCCAATGCTCCACCCTGGCCATGTTCTAATACTCAATACGGCCACAGGTTCTTTTTGCCCAGTGAATGTCCAGATGATCTGATTGGTTGGTCCTAGCCCAAATTACTTCAAAGATCACACACAGACAAGAACAGAAAAAGTCCCAAATCCCAAAAGATTACTTAAAAAATTAAACGGATGAAGCCAAAGTGCAACACATGGAGCAACCTGACCTTGTGATCAGTCCAGGGCCAGGCCGGCTGGGTGCCCTAGGGAACCTGGGTGGCCACCTCACCCCACCTCCATCCCCCCGTGTGAGCCCCCCCAAGCATTGCACCATAGGCACGTGCCTCTTCTGACTACCCCTAGTTCCGGCCCTGCTTGTGGTCACTGGCCCTGTATAAAGCTGGGTGGATAACGGCTGCCAACACAGAACTTATTTTTGATGGGCAAACCATTATCAAGCTGACAATTGGGCAGATATCTATCAGACAATTTAAGACAAGGCTCAAACTAGTGAGCTGAGGTGCCCCTCTCCCAAGGTCCTCATTATGAAGTGATTATTGGTCCAGGGCCAGACAGTCATGTTTAGTGGCCAGATCAGGTAAAGATCCACTCATTAAGCAAGGTTACAATGGCCTTCACATCCAATCCAACCATGATGGCAGTATGGCCCCAAAGGCGCTAGGGTTACTGTACTGGCAGTAGTGCATTACTATTTACCCGCCAAGTACATTGCTGGTAAATCTGTAAGAACATTCCTGGTTTTAGCTAGTTAAGAACCAAGATAGGCTGCTGAATTACTGACCGGCTGGCAACCTTTACTGACCTCCGAGCTGGACTTCCACGTGTAAAGGTGGCCATACACGGTAAGATCCATTCATTTGGCCAAGTCACCAAACGAAGCGGATCTTCTCCCGATATGCCCACCTAGGGAGCCGGGCTAATTAGAATCAAATTACAATGGTGGGCATAGGTGCTGTCGGCCAAGGACCCCCATTAACAAAACGATGAAGTCCCCGATCTCGACGGAAAATCACCCTGGCTGATCGAGATTTTAGGCCAATTTTAGGCCAGATATCAGAATGGGAGGCCCACCGGGGTGCCCATACACAGGCAGATAAGCAGCCAAATTGGTCTGAAGGACCAATGGGCTGAAATCTGCCCATTAACTAGGAGAACAAATAGGCATTTTTCCTAGATCTCACCCTTACTGTCCTTCAGGCTGAGCCCCCTTGCTACTGCTCCAACCGCTGGTTTAGAACATGGGCCCAGACTAGTAGAATGCTCCTAATCAGCATCAGACTGGGAGGCGCGATGCCCACCGGTGCTGCTTCCCCAGGGCCCCCCTGCTGCCAATTCACCCAACACCAGCCCATTCCACCCCCAGAGTGCACCTTATACTTACTTTGCTGCTATTAGGGGAGCAACTGAGGAGAACAGGCAGGGATCCGATCTGGGTCGGCAGGGCCCACCGGCTGAGTCCAACCCTGCTCCCAATCACCATGAACAGAAGGAAGGAAGGTGGCCTTTTAATTTGAGGCTAGAAGACGTTCTGTGTTCCCTAACATGATCAATAGAAGATGGATGAGCCGGATTAGGAAGGAAGAGGCTTCCTTGTTCCATGGGCAGATGCCAGCACATAACTGTGCCATTCTGCCAGCCCTACAGAACACACAGTGCCCTACTCAGGGAGGAATAACAACACGGAGGAGCCGGGAGCTGAAGCGGAAATGCTAGATAAATTGCCCTACAAGCAGAAATCCACTCGCAGGCTTAAGTGCCACGGCCTGAACAATTAGCCTGTTATGAGGGAGGCATTAACCACGAGCAAAGCAAATGTCCCAAACGTCATCCATCAAGATTCATGAGGTGGCACCTGCCCAAGAGTACGGCACCGCGTATTGGTTTAGCCCTGACCACAAAGCCGGCAGGAAAAGCCGCTTCATTAATGGAGGAAGGAAGGAAAGAGTGAATGGATGTAAAGATGGGAAACCAATATTAAATGTGATATTGTGAATCCCTGCATTTAAACCACAGCGCGGCTCGAAAAAAGGCTTCACACTGTTCCCCGGCCCTCTGGCGTGGGACCAAACACGGGAACAGATCGAGCAAGAAAAGTCCATTTAGTCGATCAAGTGTTAGGCCAGGGTTCAGGGATTCACCGGTGCGTCCCCAGGCAGCCCCCCGCCTTATGGCTGCACCGGGGTAACAGAGGGGTAGAACAATAGCAGGGCACAAGGAATGGCTAGCTGCGGCTATGGAGATAAGTGCAAATATATATACAGGTATGAGGCCCGTTATCTGAAAACTAGTTACCCCGAAAAGTCTGAATTACAGAATGACTATCTTCCATAGACTCCATTTTAATCAAATAATTCTGACATTTGGACAGATAATAGTCATGGGCAGGCAGGGGAAGGGGGTCCTGCAATTCCTGAATGTAACCTTGCCCCTGTTAAACTCCAACCGGAGCTGCTAGAAGATACAGTTGGAATTCTCAGCCTGCCTGCCGGCCAGTGCAACAGTATTTCTAAACACTGAAAAAATGGAAATGAATCAGAACTACAGGCCCGTGCTTCTAGGTACAGAGCATAACCGCACAAACAGGCTAATGAATAAATAACAAGGATGGCTGGCTCAGTAGACTGCAGGCTACACGTCTCAATAGCAAAGTCACAATACTACAATAAAGGGTTAAACATAAACCTAAGAACTGACTTTTTATCAATTGGGAAGAAAAAAAAAATGACTTGGTTCTATAAACAAACATTAGGCGCCACCTAGTGATATCAATGTGGAACAACAACAACTTATGGGCAAAGGCTTTCAGCCTCAACACAAGGGGCAATGCGTTTTTAATACAGGTATTGGATCTGTTATCCAGAATGCTCAAGACCTGGGGTTTTCCAGATAATGGATCTTTGCATAATTTGGATCACCAGACCTTAAGTTAAAAAACAATTAAGCATTACAGAAGCCCAGTAGGATTGCTTTGCTGCCAATATTCATCCAGACAGCTTCATTTGGATCAAGTGCAAGTAAGTCTCATTGATATTTAAAATATATATATTTTTTTAAATGGCAGCAATTTTGTTTATATACAATGCTGTCACCGCAGCTATCATAAACAGCTCTGCTTAGCCCTTGCGCTGGTATGGTTGTATGTGTGCATTATATAAGCACTTCCAAACACTCGATTTAACTTCACTGATGCTGCTAAAAATACGATTAAGGGGTAAATATGAATTTGCAATGTAACATCTGCCTATGTATAAATTAGCAGGTTATGTTTCTAATCACGGTGACGGATGACAAAACTAAACACTAGCATTTGGCTTACTGATTTTAAATTTTCTGGGTGAGAGCTCCACCTAGTGGTTCCTAAAGAAATACACACTGTGTCCTAATGAGGCGCAACAGGGATACTTTCCCTACAGCAGCAGGAACAACTCAGTAATTTATATAGAATTTATATACACACCCTTACTTGTTAGAGGCGGCCTTAGACTTTATAGACACACCCTTACCTGTTAGTGGGGGGTGTAGGACTTATAGACACACCCTTACCTGTTAGTGGGGGGTGTAGGACTTATAGACACACCCTTACCTGTTAGTGGGGGGTGTAGGACTTATAGACACACCCTTACCTGTTAGTGGGGGGTGTAGGACTTTTAGACACACCCTTACCTGTTAGTGGGGGGAGTAGGAATTATAGACACACCCTTACCTGTTAGTGGGGGGTGTAGGAATTATAGACACACCCTTACCTGTTAGTGGGGGGTGTAGGACTTATAGACACACCCTTACCTGTTAGTGGGGGGTGTAGGAATTATAGACACACCCTTACCTGTTAGTGGGGGGTGTAGGACTTATAGACACACCCTTACCTGTTAGTGGGGGGTGTAGGACTTATAGACACACCCTTACCTGTTAGTGGGGGGTGTAGGACTTATAGACACACGCTTACCTGTTAGTGGGGGGAGTAGGAATTATAGACACACCCTTACCTGTTAGTGGGGGGTGTAGGACTTATAGACACACCCTTACCTGTTAGTGGGGGGTGTAGGACTTATAGACACACCCTTACCTGTTAGTGGGGGGTGTAGGACTTATAGACACACCCTTACCTGTTAGTGGGGGGAGTAGGAATTATAGACACACCCTTACCTGTTAGTGGGGGTGCTGAAGCTGAAGGAAAGGAGTTGGTTCCAGAAGGGCTCATTTTCAGAAATAGAATCCGTTCCAGAGAGTTTCTTCAGGAATTCATTTTCTGACAGTTCCTTTATGGTACTACTATTGGCCCCCATCTTTCTAAATGCGTTACTGCCTGGGCATTACTAGAAAGGTTCCTGAAAGACACAACACACAGAGGGTTAAACAATGGTCGCTACCAATCATGGCCCCAACAGGCAGACTGCACAACATTACCACTTACAGAGCTCACACCCTATGAGTTTCAATTCTGAGCGTATATTCAGGTGACAGATCAGCAAACAGAGCCTCACCCTCGGTATCAGATAAAATATATATAATCTACAGTATGGCCAACAGAGAACAGAGCTGGAGGCATAACTATGAAAATAAGGGCCCCATGGGACCCCCACTACCCACATCATAGATTAACCCTCCACTAGCTGAGCCCATGCATTGACACATTTCCTAACAAGCATGTACATTGTTCAATCTGTTGTTAACTAGTTACACTTGAGAAAGGGCATGATACAGCCCGAAACATGTTGTGTGCTGTGGTTTGAATAAAGGCTGAAGCAGTTCATCTGCGTGAAGGTGCTCTCCTCTTTTCCTGTAATATGGGGGTTCATTATCCCTTATAATACAGTGATTGCTAATATCCTTATCATTTACAGTAGGGGGTACATTATCCCTTATAATACATGAGTGATACTCAGAGTTCCCTGTATAACTCAGCCTGCAGCCTTGTGCCTTTATATGGGCACAGAAGCCCTCAGTGACTGCTAATATCCTTATCATTTACAGTAGGGGGTACATTATCCCTTATAATACATGAGTGATACTCAGAGTTCCCTGTATAACTCAGCCTGCAGCCTTGTGCCTTTATATGGGCACAGAAGCCCTCAGTGACTGCTAATATCCTTATCATTTACAGTAGGGGGTACATTATCCCTTATAATACATGAGTGATACTCAGAGTTCCCTGTATAACTCAGCCTGCAGCCTTGTGCCTTTATATGGGCACAGAAGCCCTCAGTGACTGCTAATATCCTTATCATTTACAGTAGGGGGTACATTATCCCTTATAATACATGAGTGATACTCAGAGTTCCCTGTATAACTCAGCCTGCAGCCTTGTGCCTTTATATGGGCACAGAACCCCTCAGTGACTTCTAATATCCTTATCATTTACAGTAGGGGGTACATTATCCCTTATAATACATGAGTGATACTCAGAGTTCCCTGTATAACTCAGCCTGCAGCCTTGTGCCTTTATATGGGCACAGAGCCCCTCAGTGACTGCTAATATCCTTATCATTTACAGTAGGGGGTACATTATCCCTTATAATACATGAGTGATACTCAGAGTTCCCTGTATAACTCAGCCTGCAGCCTTGTGCCTTTATATGGGCACAGAACCCCTCAGTGACTGCTAATATCCTTATCATTTACAACAGGGGTACATCACCATATATAAATATATATACACACAGACGGGTGACAGAGGCTGCTGTATGTGGCAATGTTCCTCTCCCTTCTGGCACGGGCACATCATCACCGTTAGAGCCAAATAAATATTTGCTGTGTGTTGGAAGTAGGGCCCGGCGCAAGTGGAACCAATACAATTTCCAGGATGTGGCTGAGCTGCCGGCCTTCTGTAACACTACATGACAAGTTGCAGAGATTAAGTTCGATTGTAAGCTCCGCGGGGCAGGAACCTCCTTCCCTTACACGTGGCACTGTGCCTCTGAGTATATTTGCTTATTGCCATGTCAGTTCCCGGCATGATCCCTGGGCTGTAGGTGCGGCGCTGGGATATAAAGGGACAGCTACATACATTATGCTCAGCATTAAAGGGGATGTAAACCAAACAATGTGTTTCTGAGCACCTTCCCAATACACTCTGATTCCATATTTTCACTGGTTTTTATGTTAGCAGTCAGTCTAGCTGTCTCTTTTTGGTTCTGTCTCTTGAAACACTGTAGCAGAAGCCATACGACGGACTGAATATTGGTGGTGGTTACCCAAAAAGTCTTCACTATGGAAAAGGTGATGGCATCTGAGAGGACACTTAGGCTAAACTTATGGATACACAGTCTTCCCAATCCCCCTCATCAACTTACCCTTTATCCACCCCAATACAGAACATCCCATAAGCCCTACTTGTTAGTGAGAATTACAGCCCAACTCCCAGAGGCGTGAGTATAGTCCCTTATAAACTCCCAGTTACCCTTTACTTATATATCCTCATGCTGGTTACAATAGGAGTTTTAACCTACAGAAAACTTAGGGGGCTGTTCCTGCTGAATTGTGCTTAGTACAGGGGAATCCCTATGTTCCATAGTTTTATGGTATCTCTCTGTACAGGCTATGAGTAAACTTAGGGGGCTGTTCCTGCTGAATTGTGCTTAGTACAGGGGAATCCCTATGCTGCCATAGTTTTATGGTATCTCTCTGTACAGGCTATGAGTAAACTTAGGGGGCTGTTCCTGCTGAATTGTGCTTAGTACAGGGGAATCCCTATGTGCCATAGTTTTATGGTATCTCTCTGTACAGGCTATGAGCAAACTTAGGGGGCTGTTCCTGCTGAATTGTGCTTAGTACAGGGGAATTCCTATGCTGCCATAGTTTTATGGTATCTCTCTGTACAGGCTATGGGCAACCTTAGGGGGCTGTTCCTGCTGAATTGTGCTTATACTGGTATAGTTAATATAAAAGGGACATGAGAAGCAGCACAAATGCAGCTCAGTGAGGAGAAACAATAAGTAGAGATACACATGGGGCAGCACAGCCCCATACACGCGCCCATCTCCCACACTGGCTGCACTGTATTCACAACACTGACATGCTGAGAGGAAAATATGAGCCCTCTGGAGACCTGTAAAGGCAAAGTTTGCCGCAGAATGGCCCCTCCCTCTTGGCTCCTCCCTCCTGGCCCCTCCCTCTTCCCTTCTCCGTCTCTGAGCAGCAAATCCCAAGTCACCAAAAATTAAAATTCCACTAAAAGTAACATACGATATTGTACGTTATATTGTTATATTGTATATTATACTGTGCACAGAAGCAAAGCAATGCCCTTAATTTGTCCACCTTTAAAGGGGCTGTTCTCCTTGAAATGAACTTTTATATACAGATATTGATATTCTCCGACAAATTGCAATTGGTTTTCATTTTTTTTATTTCGTAGTTTTTCCGTTATTTAGCTTTTAGTTTAGCAGCTCTCCAATTTCGGAACTTTAGCGGCTATGTGGGTGCTAGGGTCTTGTTTACCTTAGCAACCAGGCAGTGGTGTGAATGGGAGACTGGAATATGAATAGGAGAGGGACTACATAAAAAGATAAGGCATAAAAAGTAACAATAAAATAAAATTGGAGCCTCACAGAGAAAAAGATTTTTTGGCTGCCGGGGTCAGTGACCCCCATGTGAATGCTGGAAAGACACAGACAAAGAAGGCAAATAATTCAAAAACTATAAAAAAAAAAAAAATAATAATAATAAAGACTAATTGCAAAGTTGCTAGGAATAGTACATTCTATAAAATACTAAAAGTTATCTTAAAGGACTTTAAAGCTGTCTCTGGTTGCTAGAGCAAGACCATAACAACCACAAACAGACTTTTTGTCTGCAATTCTTTTGTATTGAAGTACATAGTCCCTATCCTAAAATACGGCTCATCATACTAATCGTTCATTTAAGGTGAGTGCTATTTCTAGCAATGATACTATTAATTCCCAATACTGAGGTTATAGGGGACGTTCCCCTTTATATCCTGTGATGCCCTGAGACATTTGGCAGTTGGTCTTTATTTTTATTTTTTTTGTCATTTCTGAATTACTTTTTGTTCAGCAGCTCACCACCAGCTTAGAATTTCACCTGCTGTCTGGTTGCTTGGGTCCAATTTACCCTAGCAACCAAAATGCCCAACCAAATGGCAACCTGAAAAGAGCAGGTAAAGTGAAAAGAGGCTGCTAATAATGGCACACACAGCAACTGCCCCAAAGAGCTTACAGTCTGGTCTTGATGCCAGTAGCATTGGGAGCAACAAGTGTTCAGACCGGACATGACAAGCCAATACCACCTGTTCTGAGCGGCCAAGCCAATACCACCTGTTCTGAGCGGCCAAGCCAATACCACCTGTTCTGAGCGGCCAAGCCAATACCACCTGTTCTGAGCGGCCAAGCCAATACCACCTGTTCTGAGCGGCCAAGCCAATACCACCTGTTCTGAGCGGCCAAGCCAATACCACCTGTTCTGAGCGGCCAAGCCAATACCACCTGTTCTGAGCGGCCAAGCCAATACCACCTGTTCTGAGCGGCCAAGCCAATACCACCTGTTCTGAGCGGCCAAGCCAAGCCAATACCACCTGTTCTGAGCGGCCAAGCCAAGCCAATACCACCTGTTCTGAGCGGCCAAGCCAAGCCAATACCACCTGTTCTGAGCGGCCAAGCCAATACAACCTGTTCCGAGCGGCCAAGCCAAGCCAATACCACCTGTTCTGAGCGGCCAAGCCAAGCCAATACCACCTGTTCTGAGCGGCCAAGCCAATACAACCTGTTCCGAGCGGCCAAGCCAATACCACCTGTTCCGAGCGGCCAAGCCAAGCCAATACCACCTGTTCCGAGCAGCCAAGCCAAGCCAATACCACCTGTTCCGAGCGGCCAAGCCAATACCACCTGTTCCGAGCGGCCAAGCCAAGCCAATACCACCTGTTCCGAGCAGCCAAGCCAATACCACCTGTTCCGAGCGGCCAAGCCAATACCACCTGTTCCGAGCGGCCAAGCCAATACCACCTGTTCCGAGCGGCCAAGCCAATACCACCTGTTCCGAGCGGCCAAGCCAATACCACCTGTTCCGGGCGGCCAAGCCAATACCACCTGTTCCGGGCGGCCAAGCCAATACCACCTGTTCCGGGCGGCCGAGCCAATACCACCTGTTCTGAGCGGCCAAGCCAATACAACCTGTTCCGAGCGGCCAAGCCAATACCACCTGTTCCGAGCGGCCAAGCCAAGCCAATACCACCTGTTCCGAGCAGCCAAGCCAAGCCAATACAACCTGTTCCGAGCGGCCAAGCCAATACCACCTGTTCCGAGCGGCCAAGCCAATACCACCTGTTCCGAGCGGCCAAGCCAAGCCAATACCACCTGTTCCGAGCAGCCAAGCCAAGCCAATACCACCTGTTCCGAGCAGCCAAGCCAAGCCAATACAACCTGTTCCGAGCGGCCAAGCCAATACCACCTGTTCCGAGCGGCCAAGCCAAGCCAATACCACCTGTTCCGAGCGGCCAAGCCAAGCCAATACCACCTGTTCCGAGCAGCCAAGCCAAGCCAATACCACCTGTTCCGAGCAGCCAAGCCAAGCCAATACAACCTGTTCCGAGCGGCCAAGCCAATACCACCTGTTCCGAGCGGCCAAGCCAAGCCAATACCACCTATTCCGAGCAGCCAAGCCAAGCCAATACAACCTGTTCCGAGCGGCCAAGCCAATACCACCTGTTCCGAGCGGCCAAGCCAAGCCAATACCACCTGTTCCGAGCAGCCAAGCCAAGCCAATACCACCTGTTCCGAGCGGCCAAGCCAAGCCAATACCACCTGTTCCGAGCGGCCAAGCCAATACCACCTGTTCCGAGCGGCCAAGCCAATACCACCTGTTCCGAGCGGCCAAGCCAATACCACCTGTTCCGAGCGGCCAAGCCAATACCACCTGTTCCGGGCGGCCAAGCCAATACCACCTGTTCCGGGCGGCCAAGCCAATACCACCTGTTCCAGGCGGCCAAGCCAATACCACCTGTTCCGAGCGGCCAAGCCAATACCACCTGTTCTGAGCGGCCAAGCCAATACCACCTGTTCTGAGCGGCCAAGCCAATACCACCTGTTCTGAGCGGCCAAGCCAATACCACCTGTTCTGAGCGGCCAAGCCAATACCACCTGTTCTGAGCGGCCAAGCCAATACCACCTGTTCTGAGCGGCCAAGCCAATACCACCTGTTCTGAGCGGCCAAGCCAAGCCAATACCACCTGTTCTGAGCGGCCAAGCCAAGCCAATACCACCTGTTCTGAGCGGCCAAGCCAATACCACCTGTTCTGAGCGACCAAGCCAATACCACCTGTTCTGAGCGGCCAAGCCAATACCACCTGTTCTATGCGGCCAAGCCAATACCACCTGTTCTGAGCGGCCAAGCCAAGCCAATACCACCTGTTCTGAGCGGCCAAGCCAAGCCAATACCACCTGTTCTGAGCGGCCAAGCCAATACCACCTGTTCCGAGCGGCCAAGCCAATACCACCTGTTCCGAGCGGCCAAGCCAATACCACCTGTTCCGAGCGGCCAAGCCAATACCACCTGTTCCGAGCGGCCAAGCCAATACCACCTGTTCCGGGCGGCCAAGCCAATACCACCTGTTCCGGGCGGCCAAGCCAATACCACCTGTTCCGGGCGGCCGAGCCAATACCACCTGTTCTGAGCGGCCAAGCCAATACAACCTGTTCCGAGCGGCCAAGCCAATACCACCTGTTCCGAGCGGCCAAGCCAAGCCAATACCACCTGTTCCGAGCAGCCAAGCCAAGCCAATACAACCTGTTCCGAGCGGCCAAGCCAATACCACCTGTTCCGAGCGGCCAAGCCAATACCACCTGTTCCGAGCGGCCAAGCCAAGCCAATACCACCTGTTCCGAGCAGCCAAGCCAAGCCAATACCACCTGTTCCGAGCAGCCAAGCCAAGCCAATACAACCTGTTCCGAGCGGCCAAGCCAATACCACCTGTTCCGAGCGGCCAAGCCAAGCCAATACCACCTGTTCCGAGCGGCCAAGCCAAGCCAATACCACCTGTTCCGAGCAGCCAAGCCAAGCCAATACCACCTGTTCCGAGCAGCCAAGCCAAGCCAATACAACCTGTTCCGAGCGGCCAAGCCAATACCACCTGTTCCGAGCGGCCAAGCCAAGCCAATACCACCTATTCCGAGCAGCCAAGCCAAGCCAATACAACCTGTTCCGAGCGGCCAAGCCAATACCACCTGTTCCGAGCGGCCAAGCCAAGCCAATACCACCTGTTCCGAGCAGCCAAGCCAAGCCAATACCACCTGTTCCGAGCGGCCAAGCCAAGCCAATACCACCTGTTCCGAGCGGCCAAGCCAATACCACCTGTTCCGAGCGGCCAAGCCAATACCACCTGTTCCGAGCGGCCAAGCCAATACCACCTGTTCCGAGCGGCCAAGCCAATACCACCTGTTCCGGGCGGCCAAGCCAATACCACCTGTTCCGGGCGGCCAAGCCAATACCACCTGTTCCAGGCGGCCAAGCCAATACCACCTGTTCCGAGCGGCCAAGCCAATACCACCTGTTCTGAGCGGCCAAGCCAATACCACCTGTTCTGAGCGGCCAAGCCAATACCACCTGTTCTGAGCGGCCAAGCCAATACCACCTGTTCTGAGCGGCCAAGCCAATACCACCTGTTCTGAGCGGCCAAGCCAATACCACCTGTTCTGAGCGGCCAAGCCAATACCACCTGTTCTGAGCGGCCAAGCCAAGCCAATACCACCTGTTCTGAGCGGCCAAGCCAAGCCAATACCACCTGTTCTGAGCGGCCAAGCCAATACCACCTGTTCTGAGCGACCAAGCCAATACCACCTGTTCTGAGCGGCCAAGCCAATACCACCTGTTCTATGCGGCCAAGCCAATACCACCTGTTCTGAGCGGCCAAGCCAAGCCAATACCACCTGTTCTGAGCGGCCAAGCCAAGCCAATACCACCTGTTCTGAGCGGCCAAGCCAAGCCAATACCACCTCCCTGTATTTACTGGGAAGCATCATATTAAACAGCAGGTTAAACATTAATTGGAGCCCATGTCACACCCATAACAAACATCTGCAGGATGAAATGGTTCTGAGTCTGAGCCAAAACAGTCATTATAATCAGAAAATGGAGATGTACAGTTTCTAAAGGTGGCCATACACGGGAAGACTCGTTTGGTGAGGGTGCCACCTATAGGTGGGTGATACTGAGCTAATCTGATCGTCGGGCATAGGTGCTGTCAGATCACATCAATGAGCCAATGCCGTCCCTGATCCGACAGAAAATCACACCTGCACGATCATGATCTGGGTAATGGGTCGGGTAGGCACATACACTGGCAGGATAAGCTGGCGAATTGGGATCAGAATCAGCAGCTGAAATCTGCCCGTGTATGGGCACAACCAACGGGCCATCCGGACTAATGTCTGGCCAGACCTCCATTGGGCAGGTTGGATTTTCCGATGTATGGAGGATCACATCGCTCGTTGATGCAGTCCCTGATATGATGGCACCTATAACCCACCGTCCTAATTTGATCATTTGGCCCTAGGGCCAGATAATCAAATTAGCCCAATATCGCCCACCCGTAGGTTGGCATATCGGGAGAAGATCCACTCACTTGACGATCTCTCCAAACGAGTGGATCTTACAGTGTATGGCCCCTTCAGGCAAGCTGTTCAGCTGGGCCCTGCCTCAGCCTGGATTCTCCAATACGATTACACTGATTTCATGGGCATATAGGACAGCAGCCTATGGAACAGCAGCCTATGGGCACCAGCAGCCTATGGGCACAGCAGCCTATGGGCACAGCAGCCTGTTCAGCTATGCCCTGCCTCTGCCTGGATTCTCCAATACGATTACACTGATTTCATGGGCATATAGGACAGCAGCCTATGGAACAGCAGCCTATGGGCACAGCAGCCTATGGGCACAGCAGCCTGTTCAGCTATGCCCTGCCTCTGCCTGGATTCTCCAATACGATTACACTGATTTCATGGGCCTATGGGCACAGCAGCCTATGGGCACAGCAGCCTATCAGCATTTCCCATTGTAACTGACTATGGTAATGTGGTATTCAGGGGAAGATAGACTAGTCACCATGATTTCTAAAAAAAACCCAGTCGTGGCGAGTGCGAAAGTTACCGCACATTACAAGTTGGTGTTACTTTTGCAGTGATTAGTCGCCAAGAGTGGATTTTTAAAAATCAAAGTGACTAATTGCCCCGTCTGTCTTCGCCCTTACTGGGTCACTCCAATCAGCAGTGCTGCGGCCCGGCAGTTCTCTCAGGGCTTCAGCAATCTTAGGGTTAACTGAACGTGCAAACAGAGTCCCATGTGTCCCCACTGGTGCCGACTTCCTCCTAAGTACCCACTCGCCCAAGCGCCTCTCCTGGTATGCACCTACTTACCTACCCACCCACCCACCTCAGCACAAGCACTTTTTCCAAAGTGAGTACATCAGGTTCATCACCACCTGAGGGGACAAACCTGAACTGTTACCCCAATGTTTCTATATATCTGTAACCTTGTTATGGCTAAGGGGGCCCAGCCTGAAGGCCAGTTAGGGGGGGATTTGGGGTGAGTGCTTATTTGTGCCCTGGGTACCCCTGGAACTATAGCAGGGTGACTGTTACCCCAATGTTTCTATATATCTGTAACCTTGTTATGGGCTAAGGGGGCCCAGCCTGAAGGCCAGTTAGGGGGGGATTTGGGGTGAGTGCTTATTTGTGCCCTGGGTACCCCTGGAACTATAGCAGGGTGACTGTTACCCCAATGTTTCTATATATCTGTAACCTTGTTATGGGCTAAGGGGGCCCAGCCTGAAGGCCAGTTAGGGGGGGATTTGGGGTGAGTGCTTATTTGTGCCCTGGGTACCCCTGGAACTATAGCAGGGTGACTGTTACCCCAATGTTTCTATATATCTGTAACCTTGTTATGGGCTAAGGGGGCCCAGCCTGAAGGCCAGTTGGGGGGGGGGGTGAGTGCTTATTTGTGCCCTGGGTACCCCTGGAACTATAGCAGGGTGACTGTTACCCCAATGTTTCTATATATCTGTAACCTTGTTATGGGCTAAGGGGGCCCAGCCTGAAGGCCAGTTAGGGGGGATTTGGGGTGAGTGATTATTTGTGCCCTGGGTACCCCTGGAACTATAGCAGGGTGACTATTAACCCAAAATATCCCAAATAAAGGTCTCTCAATTCTGTGCTTGGTCATTAGGCTCCTTAGCCATAATATGACCCATCCTGTTCTGACCCACAGATTATTTCCAATAAGACCCAGCTGATACCCTGTACCATATGCTGCAGTACCACACGGACCCACACATACTCAGTAACTGACATACACTGTAGGATTCAGGGCACAGCAGAAATAAACAATAT
Source organism: Xenopus tropicalis (assembly GCF_000004195.4). Taxonomy (NCBI): domain Eukaryota; kingdom Metazoa; phylum Chordata; class Amphibia; order Anura; family Pipidae; genus Xenopus; species Xenopus tropicalis. Next base: position 205,881,656 of record NC_030677.2, read on the forward strand.
TTTCGAGCATTACACATAGTAATTACCTACAGTCAGATGAGAATGCAGTACTGACAGGCTTATCTTGTTACAGAGCCTATTAGCAGCACCACATGGGGAGAGTATATAGGGCAATTCCAGAGATGCCACTAACACTCCCAGGCTTCCCAGCCGAGCTGGGGCTCACACTGGGCTCACACTGGGCTCACACTGGGCTCACACTGGGCTCACACTGGGCTCACACTGGGCTCACACTGGGCTCACACTGGGCATGGGGCAGTGCCTATTGTGACTGAATAGTCGGAATAATAGTGGAATAGTGTTCTATTTGCCTACTGCAGGATTATGCTGCCCCAGCCCAGTATGCAGGCTGAAGTGTGGGGGATCACTGGGCTGTGGGGTGGGTTAAGGGGCTAAAATTATATTATAATAATAATACAGTCTGTCACTGATACACTGATAGGGCAATGTATGCTTTTACCCTGCGTCTATATATAATAGGGCACGTAGCCCATATAAGTCCCTAAAGGGGTCTCACCTCCTTCCAGACCCACAAGTCCCATTTGTACATGCTCAGTCCTGCTACATAATGGGCTACCTGCGCCACACACCTGATTGGCTACCCAAGTTACAGGCCATATCAAGGGTCACGTATGGGCTCCACTCAGTAGCCATTGGCTCCACTCTGACCAAGACCATACATTCTGCTTTCACTTATCATTTACACACAAGTACATTTACAAATTACTTTAAAATCGATGTATAATAAATGTACAGGTATGGGAACCCGTTATCCAGTAAGTTTCAAATTACGGAAAGGCCGTCTCCTACAGACTCCATTATAAGCAAATAATAATAATAAAACTTTATCTTGTATTTGATCCCAACTAAGAGCCAAGTAATATTATTGGATTTAATGAAAGTATGGAGATCCAAATTACGTAAAGACCCCTTATACAGAAAACCCAGGTCCTGAGCATTTTGGATAACAGGTCCCATACCTGTATGTTGAAAGATGCTTTGAATAAAATAGGGATGCACTGAATCCAGCATTCAGCTCAAGATTCGGTCAAGATTTGTCCTTTCTCAGCAGGATTCAGCCGAATCTACGTGCCTGGCCGAACGGAATTATTAAAATCATGTGACTTTTTATCATATAAACGCCGTTCGCGTTGCGTGCGTTTCTCTTTAACCCTTCCCTATCCTAATGTACATATGCAACTTGGGATTTTGGTTAATTTAGCTTTCATTATGCCAAATGTTATATTGGCCTACTTTACCTTTAAATGAATAGATCAAATAAAAGCCAATTTTAAAGGGCAACTAAAGTGCAGTAAAACATTGAATTGTTCATAGAAGGGAGGCAGGTGGGTGATCCCAATACAGAATCTCCAGTGTGGCCCTGACATATCTTAGTCAGCAGTTCTATATTTGGGGGCTCTCTTCCAGCCCTGGAGGCACTTATTTGGGGTCAGACCAGGAGACATCAGTAGTGAAAGACACTGCACATAAGCAGAGAGACAGAGGCCCCTGCCGAAAGCGCTACTATAGACTGCTACTATAGACTGCCGGAACCAGGACAGAGTGGTTCTACCCCCCTCGGACACATCCCATCCCATTTGAGCTACGAATTGTAATATAAAGCTGCCCCATTACGATTGTGTGAGTCGCTCTCTCTGATGACTGTTAGAGTGCAGCTGTCACTATTACACACACTAAACGCTCCCAGTAACATCATGCTCAGCACTAAGGGAAGCAGAGAAAGTGGTGCTGTTATGGAACAACAAATACAGTGATAGAAGGGGTTCTGCCCATCCCAGACTGTAACTGACTGCGCTCTATGGAGCAAAACACACATGAGAAAGGAAGGAATCGGCTCAAGGCTTCCCCCTATGAGCATTCAAAGGCTGCTTGTTTCTCAGTCTAATTCTTTCCATCATTGGTAATTTCTACCTGAAATGGGACTCGAGTTGCCCCAAGAGCTTGCATTTTCTGTTTACAAACTAGAGAAAACACACAAAACAGACTCACAATGTCACAATGTATCATTTCTAGAGCTCTCTTTCCCATCTCCCAGATCAGAGTGGGGGTCATTTAATAACAGGACAAATTTGCCCTAGTGCAGTTACCAATGGCAACCAAGTGAAAGTTGTTTCTGCTCTCGCTGCAGCTGGGGGAACAAAGCCTGTCCCTAAGCAGTTGCTACAGGTTACTGCACAGGTGCAAAGGTGCCCAGTGTTGGTAAATGAGCCCAAGTGTCCTTTGTAAGCACTCTCTCCCCTTTACTCTGTCACTGTCCTGTGCACTCTCTCCCTCTCACACTGTCTCTGAACTCTCTGGCCTGTCCCTGCTCACTGTGTCTGTTCTGTGCTCTCTACTCCTACAGAGTCTCTGTGTGGTGCCCTCGCCCCTCTCTCTGCTTAGTCTTTCCCCTGAGCTCTCTCTTCTCTCCCTGTCACTCTCACCTCTGTTCCTTCTTACACTGTCTCTGCTCAGTGCTCTCTCTTCCGTTCTGTCTCTGCTCATTTCTTTCTCTTCTGACCTCTCATGTTGTCTCTGTCTTGTCCTCTCTCCTCTGTTCCTTCTTACACTGTCTCTGCCCGGTGCTCTCTTTTCTGAACTGTCTCTGCTCAGTTCTCTCTCACACTGTTTTTGCCTGGTCTCTCTCCTCGCTTCCCTCTCATTGTCTCTGTCTGGTCTCTCTCCTCTCTTCCCTCTCATGCTGTCTCTGTCTGGTCTCTCTCCTCTCTTCCCTCTCATGCTGTCTCTGTCTGGTCTCTCTCATGCTGTCTCTGACTGGTCTCTCTCCTCGCTTCCCTCTCATGCTGTCTCTGACTGGTCTCTCTCCTCTCTTCCCTCTCATGCTGTCTCTGTCTGGTCTCTCTTCTCTCTTCCCTCTCATGCTGTCTCTGTCTGGTCTGTCTCATGCTGTCTCTGACTGGTCTCTCTCCTCGCTTCCCTCTCATGCTGTCTCTGACTGGTCTCTCTCCTCTCTTCCCTCTCACGCTGTCTCTGTCTGGTCTCTCTCCTCTCTTCCCTCTCATGCTGTCTCTGTCTGGTCTCTCTCCTCTCTTCCCTCTCATGCTGTCTCTGTCTGGTCTCTCTCCTCTCTTCCCTCTCATGCTGTCTCTGTCTGGTCTCTCTCCTCTCTTCCCTCTCATGCTGTCTCTGTCTGGTCTCTCTCCTCTCTTCCCTCTCATGCTGTCTCTGTCTGGTCTCTCTCCTCTCTTCCCTCTCATGCTGTCTCTGTCTGGTCTCTCTCCTCTCTTCCCTCTCATGCTGTCTCTGTCTGGTCTCTCTCCTCTCTTTCCTCTCATGCTGTCTCTGTCTGGTCTCTCTCCTCTCTTCCCTCTCATGCTGTCTCTGTCTGGTCTCTCTCCTCTCTTCCCTCTCATGCTGTCTCTGTCTGGTCTCTCTCATGCTGTCTCTGACTGGTCTCTCTCCTCGCTTCCCTCTCATGCTGTCTCTGACTGGTCTCTCTCCTCTCTTCCCTCTCATGCTGTCTCTGTCTGGTCTCTCTTCTCTCTTCCCTCTCATGCTGTCTCTGTCTGGTCTGTCTCATGCTGTCTCTGACTGGTCTCTCTCCTCGCTTCCCTCTCATGCTGTCTCTGACTGGTCTCTCTCCTCTCTTCCCTCTCACGCTGTCTCTGTCTGGTCTCTCTCCTCTCTTCCCTCTCATGCTGTCTCTGTCTGGTCTCTCTCCTCTCTTCCCTCTCATGCTGTCTCTGTCTGGTCTCTCTCCTCTCTTCCCTCTCATGCTGTCTCTGTCTGGTCTCTCTCCTCTCTTCCCTCTCATGCTGTCTCTGTCTGGTCTCTCTCCTCTCTTCCCTCTCATGCTGTCTCTGTCTGGTCTCTCTCCTCTCTTCCCTCTCATGCTGTCTCTGTCTGGTCTCTCTCCTCTCTTCCCTCTCATGCTGTCTCTGTCTGGTCTCTCTCCTCTCTTTCCTCTCATGCTGTCTCTGTCTGGTCTCTCTCCTCTCTTCCCTCTCATGCTGTCTCTGTCTGGTCTCTCTCCTCTCTTCCCTCTCATGCTGTCTCTGTCTGGTCTCTCTCATGCTGTCTCTGACTGGTCTCTCTCCTCGCTTCCCTCTCATGCTGTCTCTGACTGGTCTCTCTCCTCTCTTCCCTCTCATGCTGTCTCTGTCTGGTCTCTCTTCTCTCTTCCCTCTCATGCTGTCTCTGTCTGGTCTGTCTCATGCTGTCTCTGACTGGTCTCTCTCCTCGCTTCCCTCTCATGCTGTCTCTGACTGGTCTCTCTCCTCTCTTCCCTCTCACGCTGTCTCTGTCTGGTCTCTCTCCTCTCTTCCCTCTCATGCTGTCTCTGTCTGGTCTCTCTCCTCTCTTCCCTCTCATGCTGTCTCTGTCTGGTCTCTCTCCTCTCTTCCCTCTCATGCTGTCTCTGTCTGGTCTCTCTCCTCTCTTCCCTCTCATGCTGTCTCTGTCTGGTCTCTCTCCTCTCTTCCCTCTCATGCTGTCTCTGTCTGGTCTCTCTCCTCTCTTCCCTCTCATGCTGTCTCTGTCTGGTCTCTCTCCTCTCTTCCCTCTCATGCTGTCTCTGTCTGGTCTCTCTCCTCTCTTTCCTCTCATGCTGTCTCTGTCTGGTCTCTCTCCTCTCTTCCCTCTCATGCTGTCTCTGTCTGGTCTCTCTCCTCTCTTCCCTCTCATGCTGTCTCTGACTGGTCTCTCTCCTCTCTTCCCTCTCATGCTGTCTCTGTCTGGTCTCTCTCCTCTCTTCCCTCTCATGCTGTCTCTGCCTGGTCTCTCTCCTCTTTTCCCTCTCATGCTGTCTCTGCCTGGTTTCTCTCCTCTCTTCCCTCTCATGCTGTCTCTGCCTGTTCTCTCTCCTCTCTTCCCTCTCATGCTGTCTCTGCCTGGTCTCTCTCCTCTTTTCCCTCTCATGCTGTCTCTGCCTGGTTTCTCTCCTCTCTTCCCTCTCATGCTGTCTCTGCCTGGTTTCTCTCCTCTCTTCCCTCTCATGCTGTCTCTGTCTGGTGTCTCTCCTCTCTTCCCTCTCATGCTGTCTCTGTCTGGTCTCTCTCCTCTTTTCCCTCTCATGCTGTCTCTGACTGGTCTCTCTCCTCGCTTCCCTCTCATGCTGTCTCTGTCTGGTCTCTCTCCTCTCTTCCCTCTCATGCTGTCTCTGTCTGGTCTCTCTCCTCTCTTCCCTCTCATGCTGTCTCTGTCTGGTCTCGCTCATGCTGTCTCTGACTGGTCTCTCTCCTCGCTTCCCTCTCATGCTGTCTCTGACTGGTCTCTCTCCTCTCTTCCCTCTCATGCTGTCTCTGTCTGGTCTCTCTCCTCTCTTCCCTCTCATGCTGTCTATGTCTGGTGTCTCTCTCCTCTCTTCCCTCTCATGCTGTCTCTGTCTGGTCTCTCTCCTCTCTTCCCTCTCATGCTGTCTCTGTCTGGTCTCTCTCCTCTCTTCCCTCTCATGCTGTCTCTGTCTGGTCTCTCTCCTCTCTTCCCTCTCATGCTGTCTCTGTCTGGTCTCTCTCCTCTCTTCCCTCTCATGCTGTCTCTGCCTGGTCTCTCTCCTCTTTTCCCTCTCATGCTGTCTCTGCCTGGTTTCTCTCCTCTCTTCCCTCTCATGCTGTCTCTGCCTGTTCTCTCTCCTCTCTTCCCTCTCATGCTGTCTGTCTGGTGTCTCTCCTCTCTTCCCTCTCATGCTGTCTCTGTCTGGTCTCTCTCCTCTGTTCCCTCTCACACTGTCTCTGTCAGGTTCATTCCCCTTCTAACACTGCACTCTGGCCTTAGGGTGGTGCTAATTTACCCTGGCGGTGCTGTAACCCATAGCAACTAGCCTCCTCTCTCACAGTCTTATTGTGCAGCGCTCTCCCTTTCCCTCACTCACTTAGCAGTGTCTCTGCCCCTTCCCACTGTGCCAATGCCCCTGTACTTGTGTTCCCTGCCCCTTCCCACGGTGCCAATGCCCCTGTACCTGTGTTCCCTGCCCCTGTACTTGTGTTCCCTGCCCCTTCCCACGGTGCCAATGCCCCTGTACTTGTGTTCCCTGCCCCTTCCCACTGTGCCAATGCCCCTGTACTTGTGTTCCCTGCCCCTTCCCACTGTGCCAATGCCCCTGTACTTGTGTTCCCTGCCCCTTCCCACGGTGCCAATGCCCCTGTACCTGTGTTCCCTGCCCCTGTACTTGTGTTCCCTGCCCCTTCCCACGGTGCCAATGCCCCTGTACTTGTGTTCCCTGCCCCTTCCCACGGTGCCAATGCCCCTGTACTTGTGTTCCCTGCCCCTTCCCACGGTGCCAATGCCCCTGTACTTGTGTCCCCTTCCCCTTCCCACTGTGCCAATGCCCCTGTACTTGTGTTCCCTGCCCCTTCCCACGGTGCCAATGCCCCTGTACTTGTGTTCCCTGCCCCTTCCCACTGTGCCAATGCCCCTGTACTTGTGTTCCCTGCCCCTTCCCACTGTGCCAATGCCCCTGTACTTGTGTTCCCTGCCCCTTCCCACGGTGCCAATGCCCCTGTACTTGTGTTCCCTGCCCCTTCCCACTGTGCCAATGCCCCTGTACTTGTGTTCCCTGCCCCTTCCCACTGTGCCAATGCCCCTGTACTTGTGTTCCCTGCCCCTTCCCACGGTGCCAATGCCCCTGTACTTGTGTTCCCTGCCCCTTCCCACGGTGCCAATGCCCCTGTACTTGTGTTCCCTGCCCCTTCCCACTGTGCCAATGCCCCTGTACTTGTGTTCCCTGCCCCTTCCCACTGTGCCAATGCCCCTGTACTTGTGTTCCCTGCCCCTTCCCACTGTGCCAATGCCCCTGTACTTGTGTTCCCTGCCCCTTCCCACTGTGCCAATGCCCCTGTACTTGTGTTCCCTGCCCCTTCCCACGGTGCCAATGCCCCTGTACTTGTGTTCCCTGCCCCTTCCCACGGTGCCAATGCCCCTGTACTTGTGTCCCCTTCCCCTTCCCACTGTGCCAATGCCCCTGTACTTGTGTTCCCTGCCCCTTCCCACGGTGCCAATGCCCCTGTACTTGTGTTCCCTGCCCCTTCCCACGGTGCCAATGCCCCTGTACTTGTGTTCCCTGCCCCTTCCCACGGTGCCAATGCCCCTGTACTTGTGTCCCCTTCCCACTGTGCCAATGCCCCTGTACTTGTGTTCCCTGCCCCTTCCCACAGTGCCAATGCCCCTGTACTTGTGTCCCCTGCCCCTTCCCACGGTGCCAATGCCCCTGTACTTGTGTTCCCTGCCCCTTCCCACTGTGCCAATGCCCCTGTACTTGTGTTCCCTGCCCCTTCCCACTGTGCCAATGCCCCTGTACTTGTGTTCCCTGCCCCTTCCCACTGTGCCAATGCCCCTGTACTTGTGTCCCCTGCCCCTTCCCACGGTGCCAATGCCCCTGTACTTGTGTTCCCTGCCCCTTCCCACTGTGCCAATGCCCCTGTACTTGTGTTCCCTGCCCCTTCCCACTGTGCCAATGCCCCTGTACTTGTGTCCCCTTCCCACGGTGCCAATAAACTCAGCTGTCTCCTCTGCTCTCTCTCAGAGCCCTCACCCTGTGCTCTCTCCCCCGCTCTCTCCCCCGCTCTCTCCTGACAGCGCTCTGACAGGCCCCACACGGAGTTCCCTCTCTCCCGCTCTCTCCCAGTCTCACCTGTGTGCAGCTGCCGGTGCTATTGGCTGTCAGGGTGTCCCAGGCGCCATATCTCCACGTCGCTGCAGACAGCTGCGTCACTCCTGTCACATGACCCAGCCAGCCGCTGAGCCCACAGCTGACAGGCGGAACTGGCGGTGGGCGTGTCCGTGACGTAGAAAGAAAATAATCCGTACCGCAGTTGGGGGCGGTGTGTTTGGGGGCGTGTCTGTCCGTCTTTTCTCCTATGTGGCTAACGAGTTTGGGCGTGGCTTTCTACAATATAGGCGGGGCGCACTGGTATGTTCCCGCCCACAAATAGAAATGCCATTAAGTGCAATGGGGAAATGCTGCGGCTGTGGCACTATCCGCTCCCCCTGCTGCCCGGAGGGATTCTGTACTACTCTAGGGATCCCCTGCTCTATACAAATCTACTAGCCATTTATACAAGTTCAAATCATTTTGCTTTACATCCCAGAAGTGACCTAGACGGTTCCATAGGTGCTGGGGGGAGAACCAGGCCTTGTACAATTGTACTGGGCAGCAGCTGTAGCTTCAACGTTCGCTTTCTATATGGTTGCTAGGGTGTACATACCCTAGCAACAAGGAACCAATTTGAAAGTCAGAATCGAAGATAAACAGAAGTTTTGAAAAGAATCAAAAACAAAGACAAAGACTTTTGTTTAAGTCTTATCATTCAAAACATAAACAATGAAAGCCAATTAAAATGTTGCTCACAACAGGTTTCCCTATAACATACTATATTAATGTGATGGTGTATTTCCCCTTTAAAGGAGAAGGAAAGGTACAAACTCAGTAAGTTTATCAGTAAGGTCTGTGTAAATACAGCCATAAGCACTCACAGAAACGCTGCACTGAGTCCTCTAGCAAAAGAAACAGGATTTCTTGTCACCTTTTTCGTAAACATGTTATTATGGTATCTGACTTTCTCTCTCAGAAACATCCTTTATTCTCAGTCCAGAGTCTGCGCAGATCTCTCCCCTCTCCAGCTCCCACCACCCTTAGGAATGTGTGACCTGAGCTATAACAGCTAGAGCTGCAGCAGGAAGCTATGAAGACCAAGCTAAAATGAAAGCTTCTAAGGCTGTTTACTCAGGTACGGTAAAGCTTTATGCAGAATAAATATATTGTTCTAGGTGGCACTAATGTGGCAAATTTATTGGCAATAAAATGCCAAAATGACTTTCCTTCTCCATTAAATGTAAAAGCCAGTTTGCTAGCTCGTGCTTATTGGGAAGCTGCTTCAAGAGAACCCAGTAATGAGGCTATGGCAAATGAGAGGGCGTTAGTGGCCAGCCAGCCTGAGACAGTCATGAACAGTTACCTTAGTTTTGTACCCCTCTCCCCCAGTCTCCCATCGCATTAAGTACTTCTCCCTGGGTTCCCAGTGTAGAACTCAATGGTGCAGCTGCAGGGAGCATTCAGCGGCTTCAGTAGAGCACATGGCATCACTTATGCGGGTGGGCCTTGGATGCAATGGCATCTGGCAATATCACACGGTAATGCCAATGATTTCCCCCCGGCTTGGAAACAGCCCAGGGTTGATGTATCTGTATTATACTTTATTCCTGCATCACAATATTTCCAGTGGAATAACATGGGCTGCACTCAATGAGTTAACTACCAATGTACTTTATTGGGTTACGTAAGAACATGTGCGCATAGCAGTGATTAATAATCAGACACAATCCTAATGAACGTGGGGAAGGCATATTTGTGTTATACCCTGTATTAGCAGCTACTATGCAGTATAGCAATGGTTATGGGCCGCCTGAGCCCCCGGGACTGATGTACAACATTAATGCTGAGAGATAAGTGTATTATCTAAAATAGCATATTTGTGTTTTCCCTGCACTCATAGAATAGTAAAATAAATTATACCCAAAATCTGGAATGCATTATTAAATATATACATATTCATAGTCTAATATTTGTGCCCCAATGGGCCGTAATCAGCGCCGGCAGGTCTTTTCTCTCCGATGCCAGACAGAGTAACTTAATCCGTTTTTTTATCGGGAACAGCTTCTTCGCCTCGGCTGACACTTCCGTTTGTTATACTGGTGCCACTGGCCTGTAGAATAGAAATAAAAAAATAATAAATATAGATGTGCAAAGAATAGAGTCACATGACTTATTACTAGTAAATATTAATTTTTTTATGATTATGCTCGGGGGTGGCGATGAGGCTGTGACCACAAAATTCATACAGACTGCTCTCATAACAGGGATTGTTTGTCCATATATAGCAATATACTTCAAACTGCCCAACTAAGTCACTGCCACCCCCGGTCTGGCCAGTCCTACACTCGCTCACCCCCCGGTCTGGCCAGTCCTACACTCGCTCACCCCCCGGTCTGGCCAGTCCTACACTCGCTCACCCCCCGGTCTGGCCAGTCCTACACTCGCTCACCCCCCGGTCTGGCCAGTCCTACACTCGCTCACCCCCCGGTCTGGCCAGTCCTACACTCGCTCCACCCCCGGTCTGGCCAGTCCTACACTCGCTCACCCCCCGGTCTGGCCAGTCCTACACTCGCTCACCCCCCGGTCTGGCTAGTCCTACACTCACTCACCCCCGGTCTGGCCTGTCCTACACTCACTCACCCCCGGTCTGGCCAGTCCTACACCCACTCACCCCCCGGTCTGGCCAGTCCTACACCCACTCACCCCCCGGTCTGGCCAGTCCTACACCCACTCACCCCCCGGTCTGGCTAGTCCTACACTCACTCACCCCCGGTCTGGCCTGTCCTACACTCACTCACCCCCGGTCTGGCCAGTCCTACACCCACTCACCCCCCGGTCTGGCCAGTCCTACACATACTCACCCCCGGTGTCTGGCCTGTCCTACACTCACTCACCCCCGGTCTGGCCAGTCCTACACTCACTCACCCCCCGGTCTGGCCAGTCCTACACATACTCACCCCCGGTGTCTGGCCAGTCCTAGACTCACCTACTGCTTTATTATACATTACACAAAAGGACTGAGTTTTACTTGCAGCTTGCTTTCAAGGTTTAAACCCTCAAACTGCTGCCTTTTTATTGGCCCACTGGGATCACCTGACTGTAGCTGGGAAGGGTGGGAGCTGCAACATGGAGCTGGCCACTGCTCCTATATAAACTAAAGCAAAAGAAGGGGGAAATTGTGTAGGACTGGCCAGGCCGGGGGTGACTGTGACATAGTTGGGCAGCTTGAATATAGTGCAATATATGGACAAACAATCCCTGTTTTGCTTAAAGGGGAGGGCATTGCTTGGTAGCTTAATGCCCTATATATATTGATAATTTTATATATTGACTTCTTGTTACTGTCTGTATATGTATGTTTTGTATATTCATGAACTACATTTATTCAGCACTGAGGTACTTACAGTGGAGGAAATAATTATTTGACCCCTCACTGATTTTGTAAGTTTGTCCAATGACAAAGAAATGAAAAGTCTCAGAACAGTATCATTTCAATGGTAGGTTTAACAGTGGCAGATAGCACATCAAAAGGAAAATCGAAAAAATTACTTTAAATAAAAGATAGCAACTGATTTGCATTTCATTGAGTGAAATAAGTTTTTGAACCCCTACCAACCATTAAGAGTTCTGGCTCCCACAGAGTGGTTAGACACTTCTACTCAATTAGTCAACCTCATTAAGGACACCTGTCTTAACTAGTCACCTGTATAAAAGACACCTGTCCACAGAATCAATCAATCAAGCAGACTCCAAACTCTCCAACATGGGAAAGACCAAAGAGCTGTCCAAGGATGTCAGAGACAAAATTGTAGACCTGCACAAGGCTGGAATGGGCTACAAAACCATTAGCAAGAAGCTGGGAGAGAAGGTGACAACTGTTGGTGCGATTGTTGGAAAATGGAAGGAGCACAAAATGACCATCAATCGACCTCGCTCTGGGGCTCCACGCAAGATCTCACCTCGTGGGGTGTCAATGATTCTGAGAAAGGTGAAAAAGCATCCTAGAACTACACGGGAGGAGTTAGTTAATGACCTCAAATTAGCAGGGACCACAGTCACCAAGAAAACCATTGGAAACACATTACACCGCAATGGATTAAAATCCTGCAGGGCTCGCAAGGTCCCCCTGCTCAAGAAGGCACATGTGCAGGCCCGTCTGAAGTTTGCCAATGAACACCTGAATGATTCTGTGAGTGACTGGGAGAAGGTGCTGTGGTCTGATGAGACCAAAATAGAGCTCTTTGGCATTAACTCAACTCGCTGTGTTTGGAGGAAGAAAAATGCTGCCTATGACCCCCAAAACACCGTCCCCACCGTCAAGCATGGGGGTGGAAACATTTTGCTTTGGGGGTGTTTTTCTGCTAAGGGCACAGGACAACTTATTCGCATTAACGGGAAAATGGACGGAGCCATGTATCGTGAAATCCTGAACGACAACCTCCTTCCCTCTGCCAGGAAACTGAAAATGGGTCGTGGATGGGTGTTCCAGCACGACAATGACCCAAAACATACAGCAAAGGCAACAAAGGAGTGGCTCAAGAAGAAGCACATTAAGGTCATGGAGTGGCCTAGTCAGTCTCCGGACCTTAATCCAATAGAAAACCTATGGAGGGAGCTCAAGCTCAGAGTTGCACAGAGACAGCCTCGAAACCTTAGGGATTTAGAGATGATCTGCAAAGAGGAGTGGGACCAACATTCCTCCTAAAATGTGCGCAAACTTGCTCATCAATTACAAGAAACGTTTGACCTCTGTGCTTGCAAACAAGGGTTTTTCCACTAAGTATTAAGTCTTTTTTTGTTAGAGGGTTCAAAAACTTATTTCACTCAATGAAATGCAAATCAGTTGCTATCTTTTATTTAAAGTTATTTTTTCGATTTTCCTTTTGATGTGCTATCTGCCACTGTTAAAATAAACCTACCATTGAAATGATACTGTTCTGAGACTTTTCATTTCTTTGTCATTGGACAAACTTACAAAATCAGTGAGGGGTCAAATAATTATTTCCTCCACTGTATATACTGGTTTACTTATATAATTGCACCCAACCCACTGAGCTCAGATGGCAAAATGAGTCTATAAATTAAATGTTAGTGGCATTAGTCAGCCCAAAACTTTTTTCAAAACTTTATTTTTGGGAACCAATATTATTTTACTCAAAAAAGTCCTTTTTTTTTCCTGACGTTCATAAAGACTCAAATCCCTAAAAGAGTCAGATCTATCTTTGAGAAGACCCTTACCTTACAAGTACCGTTGCTTTCCTCCTTTTTAGCCGACGTTGACGCGCTCTGAACAGCCTTCCTTGGCCAGATGCGGTTTATAATAGGAGATATGAAGGGGTACACAATGGGCTCCAAAAATTTCTTGTAAACCCATAAGAGGACAGGAATCACGATACACGGGATGCACACCATGGCGACTGCTCTGTAGGAGGGAAAACAATGTTTAGGCTTTGCTGTGTGATTGGCTGAAGAAGCAAGCATGTGATCACGTCAGCTGACTTCTGTGGGATAACTGATCTACTTAGCTACATAAAATAATGTTCTCTGTGCAGAACATTCTATATGAATCTCAGTACTTAATGTATTCTGCCATATGAGCCACAGCACCCTTTCTCCTTGTAGATTGTAAGCTCTTTTGGGCAGGGCTCTCTTCACCTCTTGTATCGGTTATTGATTGCTTTATATGTTACTCTGTATGTCCAATGTATGTAACACACTTATTGTACAGCGCTGCGGGATATGTCGGCGCTTTATAAATGTTAATAATAATAATGTGAATAAAGGTTTCGAATTCCTGGCAATGCCAAATTACACTCAAGCTGGAGCTTTCCAAATATCTACACATTTCTTCTATACATTAATATGTAGAGAGGTATTAATGGGTAGCCCCTATGTTAATATACATATTATAAGAGGGGCAACCCAGTTGTGAAATGCTGTATAGTTACAGGACAGCGGTGACTGGGGTAATATATCTGGCACACTGTTACCTTCTGTAACTAATGGTGCAGATATCCTTATACAATACAAACTGATTCACTGAACCTACATCGCACCAGTACAACTGGATAATAAGGGTGTTTGTCTGGATAATTTGTGCTTCAAATATCAGAACCCCCAGGCACATATATGCATGTATTTTGGTCTTGTACACCAATGACATAATGACCTTTATACAACTTTACTAATGTTACCACATAGAAATCTTACCTACTGGGACACACAGAAAGCACAATCCCACTCAAACACAAGCTCTACAAGGAAAACCGTGGGTTTTAAATGGAAGGTTCAGGAACCCCCCAACCCTTAATGTTCTAGAACAGGGGTAGGGAACCTATGGCTCGGGAGCCAAATGTGGCTCTTTTGATGGCTGCATCTGGCTAGCTGCCAAATCTTGAATAAAAAAAAAAAATATTGCCCCTGCGCTCGGCGGATAGAAGACATGTTCTACGCCCTCCTCTGCATCACATCCACATCCGGCATCCTTGGCACCCACCCTACCTTGCCCCTGCGCTCGGCAGATAGAAGACGTGTTCTACGCCCTCCTCCGCATCGCATCCGGCATCCTTGGCACCCACCCTGCCTTGCCCCTGCGCTCGGCGGATAGAAGACGTGTTCTAAGCCTTAGAACACGTCTTCTATCCGCTGAACACAGGCCACGCCCTCCTCTGCTTCCGCATCTGGCACCCTTGGGACCCACCCTACCTTGCCCCGAAGCATCCGTGGCCAAACATATTGCTTGGCTCTCACGGAATTAATTTTAAAATATGTGGTGTTTATGGCTCTCTCAGCCAAAAAAGGTTCCTGACCCCTGTTCTAGAAGCTGCTCAGCCCTATTATGTATAAGCCCTATAGAACCCCCCCCTCAAACCTCTACCTCCTCCTCTTTCCCCCCATTTTTCTAAATATACATTTCTCCCCCTTTATTGTGTGTATTGCTTAAAGGAACAGTAACACCAAAAAATGAAAGAGCTTTAAAGTAATAAAAATATAATGCACTGTTGCCCTGCACTGGTAAAACTGGTGTGTTTGCTACAGTAACACTACTATAATTTATATAATAAGCTGCTGTGTAGCCCCGGGGGCAGCCATTCCTGCACTGGTACAGCTGGGGTGTTTGCTACAGAAACCCTACTATAGTTTATATAAATACCCTGCTGTGTAGCCCCGGGGGCAGCCATTCCTGCACCGGTACAGCTGGGGTGTTTGCTACAGAAACCCTACTATAGTTTATATAAATACCCCGCTGTGTAGCCCTGGGGGCAGCCATTCCGGCACTGGTACAGCTGGGGTGTTTGCTACAGAAACCCTACTATAGTTTATATAAATAAGCTGCTGTGTAGCCCCGGGGGCAGCCATTCCTGCACTGGTACAGCTGGGGTGTTTGCTACAGAAACCCTACTATAGTTTATATAAATAAGCTGCTGTGTAGCCCCGGGGGCAGCCATTCCTGCACTGGTACAGCTGGGGTGTTTGCTACAGAAACCCTACTATAGTTTATATAAATACCCCGCTGTGTAGCCCCGGGGGCAGCCATTCCTGCACCGGTACAGCTGGGGTGTTTGCTACAGAAACCCTACTATAGTTTATATAAATACCCCGCTGTGTAGCCCCGGGGGTAGCCATTCCTGCACTGGTACAGCTGGGGTGTTTGCTACAGAAACCCTACTATAGTTTATATAAATACCCCCGCTGTGTAGCCCCGGGGGCAGCCATTCCTGCACCGGTACAGCTGGGGTGTTTGCTACAGAAACCCTACTATAGTTTATATAAATACCCCGCTGTGTAGCCCCGGGGGCAGCCATTCCTGCACTGGTACAGCTGGGGTGTTTGCTACAGAAACCCTACTATAGTTTATATAAATACCCCGCTGTGTAGCCCCGGGGGCAGCCATTCCTGCACTGGTACAGCTGGGGTGTTTGCTACAGAAACCCTACTATAGTTTATATAAATACCCCGCTGTGTAGCCCTGGGGGCAGCCATTCCTGCACTGGTACAGCTGGGGTGTTTGCTACAGAAACCCTACTATAGTTTATATAAATACCCCGCTGTGTAGCCCCGGGGGCAGCCATTCCTGCACTGGTACAGCTGGGGTGTTTGCTACAGTAACACTACTATAGTTTATATAAATACCCTGCTGTGTAGCCCCGGGGGCAGCCGTTCCTGCACTGGTACAGCTGGGGTGTTTGCTACAGAAACCCTACTATAGTTTATATAAATACCCCGCTGTGTAGCCCCGGGGGCAGCTATTCCTGCACTGGTACAGCTGGGGTGTTTGCTACAGAAACCCTACTATAGTTTATATAAATACCCCGCTGTGTAGCCCCGGGGGCAGCCATTCCTGCACTGGTACAGCTGGGGTGTTTGCTACAGTAACACTACTATAATTTATATAATAAGCTGCTGTGTAGCCCCGGGGCAGCCATTCAAGCTAGAAAAGAGGAGAAAAGGCACAGGTTACATAGCAGATAACAGATAAGCTCTGTAGAATACAATGGTGTTTTATCTGTTATCTGCTATGTGCCTGTGCCTTTTCTCCTTTGAATGGCTGCCTCCATGGCTACATAGCAGCTTATTTATATAAATTATAGTAGACTTTCTGAAGTAAACACACAACTTTTACCAGTGCAGGGCAGCAGCACATTATATTTTAGTTACTTTTATACACTTTCATTTTTTGGTGTTACTGTTCCTTTAACCATGTTACAGGGGAAACAAACTATAAACAAGAGCCATTCCTCTCCCTATACCTTTAAAGGGCAAGTAACCCCAAACAAACGAGTACATTGCTACAAGGGATGGCTTGCCTCCATGCAGTGGTACAAACTGTGTATTTGCCATAAAGGATCAACTGTCGTTTGTACGTTCTCACTTTACGGTACTAGTTTACTCCTCAAATCCCCCTAGTGAGGAAGGCCCCAGAGACGCTCCCATGGGTGTAAGTCGGAGCCTCAGTAGTGGGCTTTAGGCCGAGGCACAACCCCCAGGTCCGTACTGGCCCCGGGCCGGCCGTATATCACCTGAGCAGGTACAGAGCCGGGAGAGTTGGCTAAAGCCAAAACGGCGACAAATCCTCGTCGGCGGTGATTCCCGGACAGCGGCCATACTCCCTGTGCCACTTTACCTGTTAGGGCTCCTGTGTATCGGTGCTATACAGCTGTCTAGCGCTCACACTTCCGCCCTCCTCTGTTACGTCATCCCCTGGGAACTTCCCTTCCGCTTACAGTCTTTTCCTGGCAAGTGGGCGGGCCTTGGCCGCCGCGCATGCGCAATCCCTGAGCGGAGCGCCTCACGGCTGGGATGATTACTCAGTGGTCCCTTTTATGTCGCAAATGAGATCTGGCCTTTATGGCTTTACCCCCAGTACCAACTAATCTGTCTTATAATTGCCCCTTATGTCAGTCTCTCAGCCAGAAGCCCCCTTTCTACCCTATTAATAACATTGGGAGCAGGCATCATATTTACCAGACACATTACCTCCCAACATTTTGAAAATGGAAAGAGGGACAAAATGAGATGCTGTGCCCAGTGAACTTTTTAACCACGCCCATTTTTGTGACCACACCCCCTAAATACTGCTCCTATTTGACTAAATTTGGCATGTTATTTGTATGTATGTATAACTTTATTTATAAAGCGCCACAAGGGTACGCAGCGCTGTACAATCTTACAATATACAGAATTACACACAGGGAGGGCAAGTGATATAATAAATAAATACAATAAATATATATATGTATATATATAAGTGCCATGTGGTGTGAGACACAGTAGGAAAGAGGTCCCTGCCCCATAGAGCTTACAATCTAAGCATATTTAAAGTTTGAACACATTTCTGGGTGTTTTTGGGTCTTGTTTTATGTGTTGTTACAGTTTTGCTGAAAAAGCTGAAATTGCCCTTTAAGCTGCGAGTCTCCGTTCCCCCAGAGACCTGTTTAGCTTATTAGTTACACTTGTATCTCAGTGCAGGGGGGGCTTGTTACCTTTTTTGGCTCTGCCAAAAGCTACTTATTTAATTAAAAGAGAGAAACACTGTATCTAAGTGCAGGTGACGCTCATTAAGATTTCTGGGCTCTCTGCCAAAAGCTACTTTTAATTAAATGTTGTATCTTTTTTAGCTTCAGTGCAGGAGATCAAAGGGAAATGAGGGACTTTTCAGTAAGAATCCGGGACTGCGGGCATAGGCGGAGCGTGACCTTTTTGTTTGGGGGGGCTAAAGATGGGCCATACACAGACTGACCTACAGCTAATGTGACACTTAGTGGATTCGCTGCTGGTGTAAAAAGTTAACCTCCCAACTACCTCTTGCCGTTCCCACTGACTCCCAGGGATACTGTACAAAAGTGCGGGTGGGGGGGGGGTTTAACCCTAAAATGCTTAGGATGTAAAAGTATCCATACAGGCACTTCTGTTAGGGGTTCTACATCCATTTGTGTTTGGGATCAGTTAGCTTAAAGGGGTAGTTCACCTTTAATTCATTATTAATATGATGTAGGCCAGGGATCCCCAACCTTTCTTACTCGGGAGCCACAGTCAGATGTAAAAAGACTTAGGGAGCAACACAAGCACCATAAAAGTTCATGGAGGAGCCAAATAAGGGCTGTGATTGGCTATTAGGGGCCTCTATGCACCCAATCAGCTTACAGGGGCTTTATTTGGTAGGAAATCTTGTTTTTATTCAACCAAAACTTGCCCCCAAGTCAGGAATTCAAAAATAACTCCCTGGTTTGGGGGCACTGAGAGCAACACCCAAGGGGTTGGGGAGCAACATGTTGCCCCTGAGCCACTGGTTGGGGATCAATGATGTAGACATTGATATTCTGAGACAATTTGCAATTGGTCTTCATTTTGTATTTTTTGCAGTGGCCCCCAGCAGCACATGTGAGTGGTACGGCTCTAGCAGCTTGTACTTTGCATGACTGGGTGAGAAGAATTGTGAAAAAGAAAGAATTTTATTGATTGGGGGATAAAAATGTGGGCACAACTCTTGTTGGTGCCATGCTGTGACTGCTATGTGAGCGGAGTGAGCACTCACCCAGCGCATGGGATGTCACTATCAGTGTCAGTGGGTGATGGATAGTGGCCATTGTGCTTGGCTGCAGCACAACAACCCCTAACATGGGGCACTGGGATTGTGTCCCATCTACCTTCAATACATTCCCCATGTGACAGCATAGCACCAACTGCCTCCCAGGCGAGTCGGCACAAACCAACCGACCAGACCGGGGGTATTTATACCCCTGAATTGCTGACTGTTTTACCTTGTAGAGAGATTAGTATATAGTTGGCAATTTCAGTGCACAGCGTTGTGCGCGCCATCAATATTATCCCTGCGCGTTCCTCGGGTTTCTTAATCAGAGCACAAACGAGCATATTTCTCTCTCTGTAACAGAGACTGGCACCATAACTGATATGCCAATGAGCTGCCCCAATGGCTGCTGGGTATCTCCTTGCCCAATAGGAACAGCTCTACTGCTGCTGTGGGAGAGGGAACTGTTATGTAATGGGGGGGGGGGCATCGCTACTGGCTGCAGGTTTAACTTTAATATTGATTGTTTTACACAGGATTTAGAATCTATTGAGCGGATGAGCCCCAGTGTAGGTGCATTGCTCTATCTCTGCCCATCAGGGACTCCCCATGACACAAGCTGATTACACCTACACAACTGCAGAGGCCCTTATGCTACACGTCCCACTCATTTAGCCAATTGGCATCTTATTTATTGATGGGTTTTTAGCAAGCCTCTTTATTTCATTTGTGGCATAGAACGTCTTTGGCTTTATGGCAGCTCCTGCAATCTGTTCTTTAGCAAAAGCTACATGTCAGTGGTGTAACTATAGGGGGGCAGACCCTGGGGGCGAGGGGGGGGGGCTCTGGGATATATGTTTCTTTTTCTATACTACTTTTTCCCAACTACCTCTTGCCGTTCCCACTGACTCCCAGGGATACTGCGAAAAGGAATTCATTCATAGACTGGTTTAATTTTCAGGGTTGGACTGGCCCACTGGTATGCTGTAAAAAATCCCAACTAAGATATAATTACCCCTTATTGGGGGCAGAACAGCCCTATTGGGTTTATTTCATGGTTAAATGATTCCCTTTTCTCTGTAATAATAAAACAGTACCTGTACTTGATCCCAACTAAGATATAATTACCCCTTATTGGGGGCAGAACAATTACAGAAAGATCCATTTTTCAAGCATTCTGGATAACAGGTCCCATAGCTGTACTGGGTTATAACACAGGGAATGCTGGATTACTAGATTCCTGAACCCCTATAACTCAGATATTACTTTCAAAAATTGGCTAAAAGATCCCCCCATTAATGAGTGAAACCCACCAAATCAAACCCACACACATCCCATTCAGAGACCCAATACCCCGCTCACCAGTAATGAGTCTCAGGGGCAAGAAATGGGCCAAACCTGCCCCTCAGGCAAACAACTCCCCAGTGCCCAGTACTTACAGACAAAAGCTCCCCATCAGGTAAATAATAAAAAAGAGAGACGCTGCCTGATTTAAAACTAAAAACCGCCAACACACATTTCCCCCCTTACACTGGGGATTTATCAAAGCAAATGCACTTCCATGTTGCACCTATATTTATAACCGAATGGCAATTCAAATGCACCACTAAAAAAGAAGCAAGTATCCTGTACTACTATCCTGTATTACTGTACTGCAACTCCCAGCATGCCCTGTGCCTCCATACTGTGCCCCTTGTATGTAGCTCAGCTCATAGGGCGCTTTACTGTACTACAACTCCCAGCATGCCCTGTGCCTCCATACTGTGCCCCTTGTATGTAGCTCACAGGGCGCTTTATTGTACTACAACTCCCAGCATGCCCTGTGCCTCCATACCGTGCCCCTTGTATGTAGCTCATTTCACAGGGCGCATTACTGTACTGCAACTCCCAGCATGCCCTGTGCCTCCATATTGTGCCCCTTGTATGTAGCTCAGCTCACAGGGCGCTTTACTGTACTACAACTCCCAGCATGCCCTGTGCCTCCATACCGTGCCTTGTATGTAGGTCAGCTCACAGGGCGCTTTACTGTACTGCAACTCCCAGCATGCCCTGTGCCTCCATACTGTGCCCCTTGTATGTAGCTAAGCTCATAGGGCGCTTTACTGTACTACAACTCCCAGCATGCCCTGTGCCTTCATACCGTGCCCCTTGTATGTAGCTCAGTTCACAGGGGGCTTTACTGTACTGCAACTCCCAGCATGCCCTGTGCCTCCATACTGTGCCCCTTGTATGTAGCTCGGTTCACAGGGCGCTTTACTGTACTACAGCTCCCAGCATGCCCTGTGCCTCCATACTGTGCCCCTTCTATGTAGCTTAGCTCACAGGGCGCTTTACTGTACTACAACTCCCAGCATGCCCTGTGCCTCCATACCGTGCCCCTTGTATGTAGCTCAGCTCACAGGGCGCTTTACTGTACTACAACTCCCAGCATGCCCTGTGCCTCCATACCGTGCCCCTTGTATGTAGCTCAGCTCACAGGTCGCTTTACTGTACTACAACTCCCAGCATGCCCTGTGCCTCCATATTGTGCCCCTTGTATGTAGCTCAGCTCACAGGGCGCTTTACTGTACTACAACTCCCAGCATGCCCTGTGCCTCCATACTGTGCCCCTTGTATGTAGCTAAGCTCATTGGGCGCTTTACTGTACTACAACTCCCAGCATGCCCTGTGCCTTCATACCGTGCCCCTTGTATGTAGCTCAGTTCACAGGGTGCTTTACTGTACTACAACTCCCAGCATGCCCTGTGCCTCCATAGTGTGCCCCTTGTATGTAGCTCAGTTCACAGGGCGCTTTATTGTACTACAACTCCCAGCATGCCCTGTGCCTCCATACTGTGCCTCTTGTATGTAGCTCAGTTCACAGGGCGCTTTACTGTACTACAACTCCCAGCATGCCCTGTGCCTCCATACCGTGCCCCTTGTATGTAGCTTAGCTCACAGGGCGCTTTACTGTACTACAACTCCCAGCATGCCCTGTGCCTCCATACTGTGCCTCTTGTATGTAGCTCGGTTCACAGGGCGCTTTACTGTACTACAACTCCCAGCATGCCCTGTGCCTCCATACTGTGCCCCTTCTATGTAGCTTAGCTCACAGGGCGCTTTACTGTACTACAACTCCCAGCATGCCCTGTGCCTCCTTACCGTGCCCCTTGTATGTAGCTCAGCTCACAGGGCGCTTTACTGTACTACAACTCCCAGCATGCCCTGTGCCTCCATACCGTGCCCCTTGTATGTAGCTCAGCTCACAGGGCGCTTTACTGTACTACAACTCCCAGCATGCCCTGTGCCTCCATAGTGTGCCCCTTGTATGTAGCTCAGCTCACAGGGCGCTTTACTGTACTACAACTCCCAGCATGCCCTGTGCCTCCATACCGTGCCCCTTGTATGTAGCTCAGCTCACAGGGCGCTTTACTGTACTGCAACTCCCAGCATGCCCTGTGCCTCCATACCGTGCCCCTTGTATGTAGCTCAGCTCACAGGGCGCTTTACTGTACTACAACTCCCAGCATGCCCTGTGCCTCCATACCGTGCCCCTTGTATGTAGCTCAGTTCACAGGGTGCTTTACTGTACTACAACTCCCAGCATGCCCTGTGCCTCCATATTGTGCCCCTTGTATGTAGCTCAGCTCACAGGGCGCTTTACTGTACTACAACTCCCAGCATGCCCTGTGCCTCCATACCGTGCCCCTTGTATGTAGCTTAGCTCACAGGGTGCATTACTGTACTACAACTCCCAGCATGCCCTGTGCCTCCATACCGTGCCCCTTGTATGTAGCTCAGCTCACAGGGCGCTTTACTGTACTACAACTCCCAGCATGCCCTGTGCCTCCATACTGTGCCCCTTGTATGTAGCTCAGCTCACAGGACGCTTTACTGTACTACAACTCCCAGCATGCCCTGTGCCTCCATACAGTGCCACTTGTTTGTAGCTCAGCTCACAGGGCGCTTTACTGTACTACAACTCCCAGCATGCCCTGTGCCTCCATACCGTGCCCCTTGTATGTAGCTCAGCTCACAGGGCGCATTACTGTACTGCAACTCCCAGCATGCCCTGTGCCTCCATACCGTGCCCCTTGTATGTAGCTCAGTTCACAGGGCGCTTTACTGTACTGAAACTCCCAGCATGCCCTGTGCCTCCATACCGTGCCCCTTGTATGTAGCTCAGCTCACAGGGCGCATTACTGTACTGCAACTCCCAGCATGCCCTGTGCCTCCATACCGTGCCCCTTGTATGTAGCTCAGTTCACAGGGCGCTTTACTGTACTACAACTCCCAGCATGCCCTGTGCCTCCATACTGTGCCCCTTGTATGTAGCTCAGCTCACAGGGCGCATTACTGTACTACAACTCCCAGCATGCCCTGTGCCTCCATACCGTGCCCCTTGTATATAGCTCAGCTCACAGGGCGCTTTACTGTACTACAACTCCCAGCATGCCCTGTGCCTCCATACCGTGCCCCTTGTATGTAGCTCAGCTCACAGGGCGCTTTACTGTACTACAACTCCCAGCATGCCCTGTGCCTCCATACCGTGCCCCTTGTATGTAGCTCAGCTCACAGGGCGCTTTACTGTACTACAACTCCCAGCATGCCCTGTGCCTCCATAGTGTGCCCCTTGTATGTAGCTCAGCTCACAGGGCGCTTTACTGTACTACAACTCCCAGCATGCCCTGTGCCTCCATACCGTGCCCCTTGTATGTAGCTCAGCTCACAGGGCGCTTTACTATACTGTAACTCCCAGCATGCCCTGTGCCTCCATACCGTGCCCCTTGTATGTAGCTTAGCTCACAGGGTGCATTACTGTACTACAACTCCCAGCATGCCCTGTGCCTCCATACCGTGCCCCTTGTATGTAGCTCAGCTCACAGGGCGCTTTACTGTACTACAACTCCCAGCATGCCCTGTGCCTCCATACTGTGCCCCTTGTATGTAGCTCAGCTCACAGGACGCTTTACTGTACTACAACTCCCAGCATGCCCTGTGCCTCCATACAGTGCCACTTGTTTGTAGCTCAGCTCACAGGGCGCTTTACTGTACTACAACTCCCAGCATGCCCTGTGCCTCCATACCGTGCCCCTTGTATGTAGCTCAGTTCACAGGGTGCTTTACTGTACTACAACTCCCAGCATGCCCTGTGCCTCCATACTGTGCCCCTTGTATGTAGCTCAGCTCACAGGGCGCTTTATTGTACTACAACTCCCAGCATGCCCTGTGCCTCCATACCGTGCCCCTTGTATGTAGCTCAGCTCACAGGGCGCTTTACTATACTGTAACTCCCAGCATGCCCTGTGCCTCCATACCGTGCCCCTTGTATGTAGCTCAGCTCACAGGGCGCTTTATTGTACTACAACTCCCAGCATGCCCTGTGCCTCCATACCGTGCCCCTTGTATGTAGCTCAGCTCACAGGGCGCTTTACTGTACTACAACTCCCAGCATGCCCTGTGCCTCCATACTGTGCCCCTTGTATGTAGCTCAGCTCACAGGACGCTTTACTGTACTACAACTCCCAGCATGCCCTGTGCCTCCATACAGTGCCACTTGTTTGTAGCTCAGCTCACAGGGCGCTTTACTGTACTACAACTCCCAGCATGCCCTGTGCCTCCATACCGTGCCCCTTGTATGTAGCTCAGCTCACAGGGCGCATTACTGTACTGCAACTCCCAGCATGCCCTGTGCCTCCATACCGTGCCCCTTGTATGTAGCTCAGTTCACAGGGCGCTTTACTGTACTGCAACTCCCAGCATGCCCTGTGCCTCCATACTGTGCCCCTTGTATGTAGCTCAGCTCACAGGGCGCATTACTGTACTACAACTCCCAGCATGCCCTGTGCCTCCATACCGTGCCCCTTGTATGTAGCTCAGCTCACAGGGCGCATTACTGTACTACAACTCCCAGCATACCGTTCCCATTTGACTAAATTTAGCAGGATATTTGTATGTATGTATGTATAACTTTATTTATAAAACGCCACAAGGGTACGCAGCGCTGTACAATCTTACAGAATACAAAATTACACACAGGGAGGACAAGTGTTATAATAAATACAATAAATATATAAAAATGCACAGGGAATAAGTGCCATGACAGTAGGAAGGAGGTCCCTGCCCCGTAGAGCTTACAATCTAAGTATATTTAAAGTTTGAACACATTTCTTGTTTTTTTGGGTCTTGTTTTATGTGTTGTTACAGTTTTGCTGAAAAAGCTGAAATTGCCCTTTAAGCTGCGAGTCTCTGTTCCCCCAGAGACCTGTTTAGCTTATTAGTTACACTTGTATCTCAGTGCAGGGGGGGCTTGTTAGCTTTTTGGGCTCTGCCAAAAGCTACTTATTTAATTAAAAGAGAGAAACACTGTATCTCAGTGCAGGTGACGCTCATTAAGATTTCTGGGCTCTCTGCCAAAAGCTACTTATTTAATTAAAAGTGAGAAACACTGTATCTAAGTGCAGGTGACGCTCATTAAGATTTCTGGGCTCTCTGCCAAAAGCTACTTATTTAATTAAAAGTGAGAAACACTGTATCTAAGTGCAGGTGACGCTCATTAAGATTTCTGGGCTCTCTGCCAAAAGCTACTTTTAATTAAATGTTGTATCTTTTTTAGCTTCAGTGCAGGAGATCAAAGGGAAATGAGGGACTTTTCAGTAAGAATCCGGGACTGCGGGCATAGGCGGAGCGTGACCTTTTTGTTTGGGGGGGCTAAAGATGGGCCATACACAGACTGACCTACAGCTAATGTGACACTTAGTGGATTCGCTGCTGGCGTAAAAAATTAACCTCCCAACTACCTCTTGCCGTTCCCACTGACTCCCAGGGATACTGTACAAAAGTGCGGGTGGGGGGGGGGTTTAACCCTAAAATGCTTAGGATGTAAAACTATCCATACAGGCACTTCTGTTAGGGGTTCTACATCCATTTGTGTTTGGGATCAGTTAGCTTAAAGGGGTAGTTCACCTTTAATTCACTATTAATATGATGTAGGCCAGGGATCCCCAACCTTTCTTACTCGTGAGCCACAGTCAGATGTAAAAAGACTTGGGGAGCAACACAAGCACCATAAAAGTTCATGGAGGTGCCAAATAAGGGCTGTGATTGGCTATTAGGGGCCTCTATGCACCCTATCAGCTTACAGGGGCTTTATTTGGTAGGAAATCTTGTTTTTATTCAACCAAAACTTGCCCCCAAGTCAGGAATTCAAAAATAACTCCCTGGTTTGGGGGCACTGAGAGCAACACCCAAGGGGTTGGGGAGCAACATGTTGCCCCTGAGCCACTGGTTGGGGATCACTGATGTAGACATTGATATTCTGAGACAATTTGCAATTGGTCTTCATTTTGTATTTTTTGCAGTGGCCCCCAGCAGCACATGTGAGTGGTACGGCTCTAGCAGCTTGTACTTTGCATGACTGGGTGAGAAGAATTGTGAAAAAGAAAGAATTTTATTGATTGGGGGATAAAAATGTGGGCACAACTCTTGTTGGTGCCATGCTGTGACTGCTATGTGAGCGGAGTGAGCACTCACCCAGCGCATGGGATGTCACTATCAGTGTCAGTGGGTGATGGATAGTGGCCATTGTGCTTGGCTGCAGCACAACAACCCCTAACATGGGGCACTGGGATTGTGTCCCATCTACCTTCAATACATTCCCCATGTGACAGCATAGCACCAACTGCCTCCCAGGCGAGTCGGCACAAACCAACTGACCAGTCCGGGGGTATTTATACCCCTGAATTGCTGACTGTTTTACCTTGTAGAGAGATTAGTATATAGTTGGCAATTTCAGTGCACAGCGTTGTGCGCGCCATCAATATTATCCCTGCGCGTTCCTCGGGTTTCTTAATCAGAGCACAAACGAGCATATTTCTCTCTCTGTAACAGAAACTGGCACCATAACTGATATGCCAATGAGCTGCCCCAACGGCTGCTGGGTATCTCCTTGCCCAATAGGAACAGCTCTACTGCTGCTGTGGGAGAGGGAACTGTTATGTAATGGGGGGGCAGCATCGCTACTGGCTGCAGGTTTAACTTTAATATTGATTGTTTTACACAGGATTTAGAATCTATTGAGCGGATGAGCCCCAGTGTAGGTGCATTGCTCTATCTCTGCCCATCAGGGACTCCCCATGACACAAGCTGATTACACCTACACAACTGCAGAGGCCCTTATGCTACACGTCCCACTCATTTAGCCAATTGGCATCTTATTTATTGATGGGTTTTTAGCAAGCCTCTTTATTTCATTTGTGGCATAGAACGTCTTTGGCTTTATGGCAGCTCCTGCAATCTGTTCTTTAGCAAAAGCTACATGTCAGTGGTGTAACTATAGGGGGGCAGACCCTGGGGGCGAGGGGGGGGGCTCTGGGATATATGTTTCTTTTTCTATACTACTTTTTCCCAACTACCTCTTGCCGTTCCCACTGACTCCCAGGGATACTGCGAAAAGGAATTCATTCATAGACTGGTTTAATTTTCAGGGTTGGACTGGCCCACTGGTATGCTGTAAAAAATCCCAACTAAGATATAATTACCCCTTATTGGGGGCAGAACAATTACAGAAAGATCCATTTTTCAAGCATTCTGGATAACAGGTCCCATACCTGTACTGGGTTATAACACAGGGAATGCTGGATTACTAGATTCCTGAACCCCTATAACTCAGATATTACTTTCAAAAATTGGCTAAAAGATCCCCCCATTAATGAGTGAAACCCACCAAATCAAACCCACACACATCCCATTCAGAGACCCAATACCCCGCTCACCAGTAATGAGTCTCAGGGGCAAGAAATGGGCCAAACCTGCCCCTCAGGCAAACAACTCCCCAGTGCCCAGTACTTACAGACAAAAGCTCCCCATCAGGTAAATAATAAAAAAAGAGAGACGCTGCCTGATTTAAAACTAAAAACCGCCAACACACATTTCCCCCCTTACACTGGGGATTTATCAAAGCAAATGCACTTCCATGTTGCACCTATATTTATAACTGAATGGCAATTCAAATGCACCACTAAAAAAGAAGCAAGTATCCTGTACTACTATCCTGTATTACTGTACTGCAACTCCCAGCATGCCCTGTGCCTCCATACTGTGCCCCTTGTATGTAGCTCAGTTCACAGGGCGCTTTACTGTACTGCAACTCCCAGCATGCCCTGTGCCTCCATACTGTGCCCCTTCTATGTAGCTAAGCTCATAGGGCGCTTTACTGTACTACAACTCCCAGCATGCCCTGTGCCTTCATACCGTGCCCCTTGTATGTAGCTCAGCTCACAGGGCGCTTTACTGTACTACAACTCCCAGCATGCCCTGTGCCTCCATACCGTGCCCCTTGTATGTAGCTCAGCTCACAGGGCGCTTTACTATACTGCAACTCCCAGCATGCCCTGTGCCTCCATACTGTGCCCCTTGTATGTAGCTCAGCTCACAGGGCGCTTTACTGTACTACAACTCCCAGCATGCCCTGTGCCTCCATACCGTGCCCCTTCTATGTAGCTTAGCTCACAGGGCGCTTTACTGTACTACAACTCCCAGCATGCCCTGTGCCTCCTTACCGTGCCCCTTGTATGTAGCTCAGCTCACAGGGCGCTTTACTGTACTACAACTCCCAGCATGCCCTGTGCCTCCATACCGTGCCCCTTGTATGTAGCTCAGCTCACAGGGCGCTTTACTGTACTACAACTCCCAGCATGCCCTGTGCCTCCATAGTGTGCCCCTTGTATGTAGCTCAGCTCACAGGGCGCTTTACTGTACTACAACTCCCAGCATGCCCTGTGCCTCCATACCGTGCCCCTTGTATGTAGCTCAGCTCACAGGGCGCTTTACTGTACTGCAACTCCCAGCATGCCCTGTGCCTCCATACCGTGCCCCTTGTATGTAGCTCAGCTCACAGGGCGCTTTACTGTACTACAACTCCCAGCATGCCCTGTGCCTCCATACCGTGCCCCTTGTATGTAGCTCAGTTCACAGGGTGCTTTACTGTACTACAACTCCCAGCATGCCCTGTGCCTCCATATTGTGCCCCTTGTATGTAGCTCAGCTCACAGGGCGCTTTACTGTACTACAACTCCCAGCATGCCCTGTGCCTCCATACCGTGCCCCTTGTATGTAGCTTAGCTCACAGGGTGCATTACTGTACTACAACTCCCAGCATGCCCTGTGCCTCCATACCGTGCCCCTTGTATGTAGCTCAGCTCACAGGGCGCTTTACTATACTGTAACTCCCAGCATGCCCTGTGCCTCCATACCGTGCCCCTTGTATGTAGCTTAGCTCACAGGGTGCATTACTGTACTACAACTCCCAGCATGCCCTGTGCCTCCATACCGTGCCCCTTGTATGTAGCTCAGCTCACAGGGCGCTTTACTGTACTACAACTCCCAGCATGCCCTGTGCCTCCATACTGTGCCCCTTGTATGTAGCTCAGCTCACAGGACGCTTTACTGTACTACAACTCCCAGCATGCCCTGTGCCTCCATACAGTGCCACTTGTTTGTAGCTCAGCTCACAGGGCGCTTTACTGTACTACAACTCCCAGCATGCCCTGTGCCTCCATACCGTGCCCCTTGTATGTAGCTCAGCTCACAGGGCGCATTACTGTACTGCAACTCCCAGCATGCCCTGTGCCTCCATACCGTGCCCCTTGTATGTAGCTCAGTTCACAGGGCGCTTTACTGTACTGAAACTCCCAGCATGCCCTGTGCCTCCATACCGTGCCCCTTGTATGTAGCTCAGCTCACAGGGCGCATTACTGTACTGCAACTCCCAGCATGCCCTGTGCCTCCATACCGTGCCCCTTGTATGTAGCTCAGTTCACAGGGCGCTTTACTGTACTACAACTCCCAGCATGCCCTGTGCCTCCATACTGTGCCCCTTGTATGTAGCTCAGCTCACAGGGCGCATTACTGTACTACAACTCCCAGCATGCCCTGTGCCTCCATACCGTGCCCCTTGTATGTAGCTCAGCTCACAGGGCGCTTTACTGTACTACAACTCCCAGCATGCCCTGTGCCTCCATACCGTGCCCCTTGTATGTAGCTCAGCTCACAGGGCGCTTTACTGTACTACAACTCCCAGCATGCCCTGTGCCTCCATACCGTGCCCCTTGTATGTAGCTCAGCTCACAGGGCGCTTTACTGTACTACAACTCCCAGCATGCCCTGTGCCTCCATAGTGTGCCCCTTGTATGTAGCTCAGCTCACAGGGCGCTTTACTGTACTACAACTCCCAGCATGCCCTGTGCCTCCATACCGTGCCCCTTGTATGTAGCTCAGCTCACAGGGCGCTTTACTATACTGTAACTCCCAGCATGCCCTGTGCCTCCATACCGTGCCCCTTGTATGTAGCTTAGCTCACAGGGTGCATTACTGTACTACAACTCCCAGCATGCCCTGTGCCTCCATACCGTGCCCCTTGTATGTAGCTCAGCTCACAGGGCGCTTTACTGTACTACAACTCCCAGCATGCCCTGTGCCTCCATACTGTGCCCCTTGTATGTAGCTCAGCTCACAGGACGCTTTACTGTACTACAACTCCCAGCATGCCCTGTGCCTCCATACAGTGCCACTTGTTTGTAGCTCAGCTCACAGGGCGCTTTACTGTACTACAACTCCCAGCATGCCCTGTGCCTCCATACCGTGCCCCTTGTATGTAGCTCAGTTCACAGGGTGCTTTACTGTACTACAACTCCCAGCATGCCCTGTGCCTCCATACTGTGCCCCTTGTATGTAGCTCAGCTCACAGGGCGCTTTATTGTACTACAACTCCCAGCATGCCCTGTGCCTCCATACCGTGCCCCTTGTATGTAGCTCAGCTCACAGGGCGCTTTACTATACTGTAACTCCCAGCATGCCCTGTGCCTCCATACCGTGCCCCTTGTATGTAGCTTAGCTCACAGGGTGCATTACTGTACTACAACTCCCAGCATGCCCTGTGCCTCCATACCGTGCCCCTTGTATGTAGCTCAGCTCACAGGGCGCTTTACTGTACTACAACTCCCAGCATGCCCTGTGCCTCCATACTGTGC
The DNA here is from genome assembly GCF_000004195.4 of Xenopus tropicalis. Taxonomy (NCBI): domain Eukaryota; kingdom Metazoa; phylum Chordata; class Amphibia; order Anura; family Pipidae; genus Xenopus; species Xenopus tropicalis. The sequence goes on from NC_030677.2 coordinate 205,912,242, forward strand.
CCCTTGTATGTAGCTCAGCTCACAGGACGCTTTACTGTACTACAACTCCCAGCATGCCCTGTGCCTCCATACAGTGCCACTTGTTTGTAGCTCAGCTCACAGGGCGCTTTACTGTACTACAACTCCCAGCATGCCCTGTGCCTCCATACCGTGCCCCTTGTATGTAGCTCAGCTCACAGGGCGCATTACTGTACTACAACTCCCAGCATGCCCTGTGCCTCCATACCGTGCCCCTTGTATGTAGCTCAGCTCACAGGGCGCTTTACTGTACTACAACTCCCAGCATGCCCTGTGCCTCCATACTGTGCCCCTTGTATGTAGCTAAGCTCATTGGGCGCTTTACTGTACTACAGCTCCCAGCATGCCCTGTGCCTCCATACCGTGCCCCTTGTATGTAGCTCAGTTCACAGGGTGCTTTACTGTACTACAACTCCCAGCATGCCCTGTGCCTCCATACTGTGCCCCTTGTATGTAGCTCAGTTCACAGGGCGCTTTATTGTACTACAACTCCCAGCATGCCCTGTGCCTCCATACTGTGCCTCTTGTATGTAGCTCAGTTCACAGGGCGCTTTACTGTACTACAACTCCCAGCATGCCCTGTGCCTCCATACCGTGCCCCTTGTATGTAGCTTAGCTCACAGGGCGCTTTACTGTACTACAACTCCCAGCATGCCCTGTGCCTCCATACTGTGCCTCTTGTATGTAGCTCGGTTCACAGGGCGCTTTACTGTACTACAACTCCCAGCATGCCCTGTGCCTCCTTACCGTGCCCCTTGTATGTAGCTCAGCTCACAGGGCGCATTACTGTACTACAACTCCCAGCATGCCCTGTGCCTCCATACCGTGCCCCTTGTATGTAGCTCAGCTCACAGGGCGCTTTACTGTACTACAACTCCCAGCATGCCCTGTGCCTCCATACCGTGCCCCTTGTATGTAGCTCAGCTCACAGGGCGCTTTACTATACTGCAACTCCCAGCATGCCCTGTGCCTCCATACTGTGCCCCTTGTATGTAGCTCAGCTCACAGGGCGCTTTACTGTACTGCAACTCCCAGCATGCCCTGTGCCTCCATACCGTGCCCCTTGTATGTAGCTCAGCTCACAGGGCGCATTACTGTACTACAACTCCCAGCATACCGTTCCCATTTGACTAAATTTAGCAGGATATTTGTATGTATGTATGTATAACTTTATTTATAAAACGCCACAAGGGTACGCAGCGCTGTACAATCTTACAAAATACAGAATTACACACAGGGAGGGCAAGTGTTATAATAAATACAATAAATATATAAAAATGCACAGGGAATAAGTGCCATGACAGTAGGAAGGAGGTCCCTGCCCCGTAGAGCTTACAATCTAAGTATATTTAAAGTTTGAACACATTTCTTGTTTTTTTGGGTCTTGTTTTATGTGTTGTTACAGTTTTGCTGAAAAAGCTGAAATTGCCCTTTAAGCTGCGAGTCTCTGTTCCCCCAGAGACCTGTTTAGCTTATTAGTTACACTTGTATCTCAGTGCAGGGGGGGCTTGTTAGCTTTTTGGGCTCTGCCAAAAGCTACTTATTTAATTAAAAGAGAGAAACACTGTATCTCAGTGCAGGTGACGCTCATTAAGATTTCTGGGCTCTCTGCCAAAAGCTACTTATTTAATTAAAAGTGAGAAACACTGTATCTAAGTGCAGGTGACGCTCATTAAGATTTCTGGGCTCTCTGCCAAAAGCTACTTATTTAATTAAAAGTGAGAAACACTGTATCTAAGTGCAGGTGACGCTCATTAAGATTTCTGGGCTCTCTGCCAAAAGCTACTTTTAATTAAATGTTGTATCTTTTTTAGCTTCAGTGCAGGAGATCAAAGGGAAATGAGGGACTTTTCAGTAAGAATCCGGGACTGCGGGCATAGGCGGAGCGTGACCTTTTTGTTTGGGGGGGCTAAAGATGGGCCATACACAGACTGACCTACAGCTAATGTGACACTTAGTGGATTCGCTGCTGGCGTAAAAAGTTAACCTCCCAACTACCTCTTGCCGTTCCCACTGACTCCCAGGGATACTGCGCAAAAGTGCGGGTGGGGGGGGGTTTAACCCTAAAATGCTTAGGATGTAAAACTATCCATACAGGCACTTCTGTTAGGGGTTCTACATCCATTTGTGTTTGGGATCAGTTAGCTTAAAGGGGTAGTTCACCTTTAATTCACTATTAATATGATGTAGGCCAGGGGTCCCCAACCTTTCTTACTCGTGAGCCACAGTCAGATGTAAAAAGACTTGGGGAGCAACACAAGCACCATAAAAGTTCATGGAGGAGCCAAATAAGGGCTGTGATTGGCTATTAGGGGCCTCTATGCACCCTATCAGCTTACAGCGGCTTTATTTGGTAGGAAATCTTGTTTTTATTCAACCAAAACTTGCCCCCAAGTCAGGAATTCAAAAATAACTCCCTGGTTTGGGGGCACTGAGAGCAACACCCAAGGGGTTGGGGAGCAACATGTTGCCCCTGAGCCACTGGTTGGGGATCAATGATGTAGACATTGATATTCTGAGACAATTTGCAATTGGTCTTCATTTTGTATTTTTTGCAGTGGCCCCCAGCAGCACATGTGAGTGGTACGGCTCTAGCAGCTTGTACTTTGCATGACTGGGTGAGAAGAATTGTGAAAAAGAAAGAATTTTATTGATTGGGGGATAAAAATGTGGGCACAACTCTTGTTGGTGCCATGCTGTGACTGCTATGTGAGCGGAGTGAGCACTCACCCAGCGCATGGGATGTCACTATCAGTGTCAGTGGGTGATGGATAGTGGCCATTGTGCTTGGCTGCAGCACAACAACCCCTAACATGGGGCACTGGGATTGTGTCCCATCTACCTTCAATACATTCCCCATGTGACAGCATAGCACCAACTGCCTCCCAGGCGAGTCGGCACAAACCAACCAACCAGTCCGGGGGTATTTATACCCCTGAATTGCTGACTGTTTTACCTTGTAGAGAGATTAGTATATAGTTGGCAATTTCAGTGCACAGCGTTGTGCGCGCCATCAATATTATCCCTGCGCGTTCCTCGGGTTTCTTAATCAGAGCACAAACGAGCATATTTCTCTCTCTGTAACAGAAACTGGCACCATAACTGATATGCCAATGAGCTGCCCCAACGGCTGCTGGGTATCTCCTTGCCCAATAGGAACAGCTCTACTGCTGCTGTGGGAGAGGGAACTATTATGTAATGGGGGGGCAGCATCGCTACTGGCTGCAGGTTTAACTTTAATATTGATTGTTTTACACAGGATTTAGAATCTATTGAGCGGATGAGCCCCAGTGTAGGTGCATTGCTCTATCTCTGCCCATCAGGGACTCCCCATGACACAAGCTGATTACACCTACACAACTGCAGAGGCCCTTATGCTACACGTCCCACTCATTTAGCCAATTGGCATCTTATTTATTGATGGGTTTTTAGCAAGCCTCTTTATTTCATTTTTGGCATAGAACGTCTTTGGCTTTATGGCAGCTCCTGCAATCTGTTCTTTAGCAAAAGCTACATGTCAGTGGTGTAACTATAGGGGGGCAGACCCTGGGGGCGAGGGGGGGGGGCTCTGGGATATATGTTTCTTTTTCTATACTACTTTTTCCCAACTACCTCTTGCCGTTCCCACTGACTCCCAGGGATACTGCGAAAAGGAATTCATTCATAGACTGGTTTAATTTTCAGGGTTGGACTGGCCCACTGGTATGCTGTAAAAAATCCCAACTAAGATATAATTACCCCTTATTGGGGGCAGAACAATTACAGAAAGATCCATTTTTCAAGCATTCTGGATAACAGGTCCCATAGCTGTACTGGGTTATAACACAGGGAATGCTGGATTACTAGATTCCTGAACCCCTATAACTCAGATATTACTTTCAAAAATTGGCTAAAAGATCCCCCCATTAATGAGTGAAACCCACCAAATCAAACCCACACACATCCCATTCAGAGACCCAATACCCCGCTCACCAGTAATGAGTCTCAGGGGCAAGAAATGGGCCAAACCTGCCCCTCAGGCAAACAACTCCCCAGTGCCCAGTACTTACAGACAAAAGCTCCCCATCAGGTAAATAATAAAAAAGAGAGACGCTGCCTGATTTAAAACTAAAAACCGCCAACACACATTTCCCCCCTTACACTGGGGATTTATCAAAGCAAATGCACTTCCATGTTGCACCTATATTTATAACCGAATGGCAATTCAAATGCACCACTAAAAAAGAAGCAAGTATCCTGTACTACTATCCTGTATTACTGTACTGCAACTCCCAGCATGCCCTGTGCCTCCATACCGTGCCCCTTGTATGTAGCTCACAGGGCGCTTTATTGTACTACAACTCCCAGCATGCCCTGTGCCTCCATACTGTGCCCCTTGTATGTAGCTCAGTTCACAGGGCGCTTTACTGTACTGCAACTCCCAGCATGCCCTGTGCCTCCATACTGTGCCCCTTCTATGTAGCTTAGCTCACAGGGCGCTTTACTGTACTACAACTCCCAGCATGCCCTGTGCCTCCATACCGTGCCCCTTGTATGTAGCTTAGCTCACAGGACGCTTTACTGTACTACAACTCCCAGCATGCCCTGTGCTTCCATACTGTGCCCCTTGTATGTAGCTCATTTCACAGGGCGCATTACTGTACTGCAACTCCCAGCATGCCCCTGTGCCTCCATACCGTGCCCCTTGTATGTAGCTCAGCTCACAGGGCGCTTTACTGTACTACAACTCCCAGCATGCCCTGTGCCTCCATAGTGTGCCCCTTGTATGTAGCTCAGCTCACAGGGCGCTTTACTGTACTACAACTCCCAGCATGCCCTGTGCCTCCATACTGTGCCCCTTGTATGTAGCTAAGCTCATAGGGCGCTTTACTGTACTACAACTCCCAGCATGCCCTGTGCCTCCATACTGTGCCCCTTGTATGTAGCTAAGCTCATAGGGCGCTTTACTGTACTACAACTCCCAGCATGCCCTGTGCCTCCATACTGTGCCCCTTGTATGTAGCTAAGCTCATAGGGCGCTTTACTGTACTACAACTCCCAGCATGCCCTGTGCCTCCATAGTGTGCCCCTTGTATGTAGCTCAGCTCACAGGGCGCTTTACTATACTGCAACTCCCAGCATGCCCTGTGCCTCCATACCGTGCCCCTTGTATGTAGCTCAGCTCACAGGGCGCTTTACTGTACTACAACTCCCAGCATGCCCTGTGCCTTCATACCGTGCCCCTTGTATGTAGCTAAGCTCATAGGGCCCTTTACTGTACTACAACTCCCAGCATGCCCTGTGCCTTCATACCGTGCCCCTTGTATGTAGCTCAGTTCACAGGGCGCTTTACTGTACTGCAACTCCCAGCATGCCCTGTGCCTCCATACTTTGCCTCTTGTATGTAGCTCGGTTCACAGGGCGCTTTACTGTACTACAACTCCCAGCATGCCCTGTGCCTCCATAACCGTGCCCCTTGTATGTAGCTCAGCTCACAGGGCGCTTTACTGTACTACAACTCCCAGCATGCCCTGTGCCTCCATAGTGTGCCCCTTGTATGTAGCTCAGCTCACAGGGCGCTTTACTGTACTACAACTCCCAGCATGCCCTGTGCCTCCATACTGTGCCCCTTGTATGTAGCTAAGCTCATAGGGCGCTTTACTGTACTACAACTCCCAGCATGCCCTGTGCCTCCATACTGTGCCCCTTGTATGTAGCTAAGCTCATAGGGCGCTTTACTGTACTACAACTCCCAGCATGCCCTGTGCCTTCATACTGTGCCCCTTGTATGTAGCTAAGCTCATAGGGTGCTTTACTGTACTACAACTCCCAGCATGCCCTGTGCCTTCATACCGTGCCCCTTGTATGTAGCTCAGTTCACAGGGCGCTTTACTGTACTGCAACTCCCAGCATGCCCTGTGCCTCCATACTTTGCCTCTTGTATGTAGCTCGGTTCACAGGGCGCTTTACTGTACTACAACTCCCAGCATGCCCTGTGCCTCCATACTGTGCCCCTTCTATGTAGCTTAGCTCACAGGGCGCTTTACTGTACTACAACTCCCAGCATGCCCTGTGCCTCCATACCGTGCCCCTTGTATGTAGCTCAGCTCACAGGGCGCTTTACTGTACTACAACTCCCAGCATGCCCTGTGCCTCCATAGTGTGCCCCTTGTATGTAGCTCAGCTCACAGGGCGCTTTACTGTACTACAACTCCCAGCATGCCCTGTGCCTCCATACTGTGCCCCTTGTATGTAGCTAAGCTCATAGGGCGCTTTACTGTACTACAACTCCCAGCATGCCCTGTGCCTCCATACTGTGCCCCTTGTATGTAGCTAAGCTCATAGGGCGCTTTACTGTACTACAACTCCCAGCATGCCCTGTGCCTCCATACTGTGCCCCTTGTATGTAGCTAAGCTCATAGGGCGCTTTACTGTACTACAACTCCCAGCATGCCCTGTGCCTCCATAGTGTGCCCCTTGTATGTAGCTCAGCTCACAGGGCGCTTTACTATACTGCAACTCCCAGCATGCCCTGTGCCTCCATACCGTGCCCCTTGTATGTAGCTCAGCTCACAGGGCGCTTTACTGTACTACAACTCCCAGCATGCCCTGTGCCTTCATACCGTGCCCCTTGTATGTAGCTAAGCTCATAGGGCCCTTTACTGTACTACAACTCCCAGCATGCCCTGTGCCTTCATACCGTGCCCCTTGTATGTAGCTCAGTTCACAGGGCGCTTTACTGTACTGCAACTCCCAGCATGCCCTGTGCCTCCATACTGTGCCTCTTGTATGTAGCTCGGTTCACAGGGCGCTTTACTGTACTACAACTCCCAGCATGCCCTGTGCCTCCATACTGTGCCCCTTCTATGTAGCTTAGCTCACAGGGCGCTTTACTGTACTACAACTCCCAGCATGCCCTGTGCCTCCATACCGTGCCCCTTGTATGTAGCTCAGCTCACAGGGCGCTTTACTGTACTACAACTCCCAGCATGCCCTGTGCCTCCATAGTGTGCCCCTTGTATGTAGCTCAGCTCACAGGGCGCTTTACTGTACTACAACTCCCAGCATGCCCTGTGCCTCCATACTGTGCCCCTTGTATGTAGCTAAGCTCATAGGGCGCTTTACTGTACTACAACTCCCAGCATGCCCTGTGCCTCCATAGTGTGCCCCTTGTATGTAGCTCAGCTCACAGGGCGCTTTACTATACTGCAACTCCCAGCATGCCCTGTGCCTCCATACCGTGCCCCTTGTATGTAGCTCAGCTCACAGGGCGCTTTACTGTACTACAACTCCCAGCATGCCCTGTGCCTTCATACCGTGCCCCTTGTATGTAGCTAAGCTCATAGGGCCCTTTACTGTACTACAACTCCCAGCATGCCCTGTGCCTTCATACCGTGCCCCTTGTATGTAGCTCAGTTCACAGGGCGCTTTACTGTACTGCAACTCCCAGCATGCCCTGTGCCTCCATACTGTGCCTCTTGTATGTAGCTCGGTTCACAGGGCGCTTTACTGTACTACAACTCCCAGCATGCCCTGTGCCTCCATACTGTGCCCCTTCTATGTAGCTTAGCTCACAGGGCGCTTTACTGTACTACAACTCCCAGCATGCCCTGTGCCTCCATACCGTGCCCCTTGTATGTAGCTCAGCTCACAGGGCGCTTTACTGTACTACAACTCCCAGCATGCCCTGTGCCTCCATAGTGTGCCCCTTGTATGTAGCTCAGCTCACAGGGCGCTTTACTGTACTACAACTCCCAGCATGCCCTGTGCCTCCATACTGTGCCCCTTGTATGTAGCTAAGCTCATAGGGCGCTTTACTGTACTACAACTCCCAGCATGCCCTGTGCCTCCATACTGTGCCCCTTGTATGTAGCTAAGCTCATAGGGCGCTTTACTGTACTACAACTCCCAGCATGCCCTGTGCCTCCATACTGTGCCCCTTGTATGTAGCTAAGCTCATAGGGCGCTTTACTGTACTACAACTCCCAGCATGCCCTGTGCCTTCATACCGTGCCCCTTGTATGTAGCTCGGTTCACAGGGCGCTTTACTGTACTACAACTCCCAGCATGCCCTGTGCCTCCATACTGTGCCCCTTGTATGTAGCTCGGTTCACAGGGCGCTTTACTGTACTACAACTCCCAGCATGCCCTGTGCCTCCATACCGTGCCCCTTGTATGTAGCTCAGCTCACAGGGCGCTTTACTATACTGCAACTCCCAGCATACCGCTCCCATTTGACTAAATTTGGCAGGATATTTGTATGTATGTATGTATGTATGTATGTATGTATGTATGTATAACTTTATTTATAAAGCGCCACAAGAGTACGCAGTGCTGTACAATCTTACAAAATACAGAATTACACACAGGGAGGACAAGTTAACCTCCCAACTACCTCTTGCCGTTCCCACTGACTCCCAGGGATACTGTACAAAAGTGCGGGTGGGGGGGGGGGGTTTAACCCTAAAATGCTTAGGATGTAAAACTATCCATACAGGCACTTCTGTTAGGGGTTCTACATCCATTTGTGTTTGGGATCAGTTAGCTTAAAGGGGTAGTTCACCTTTAATTCACTATTAATATGATGTAGGCCAGGGATCCCCAACCTTTCTTACTCGTGAGCCACAGTCAGATGTAAAAAGACTTGGGGAGCAACACAAGCACCATAAAAGTTCATGGAGGAGCCAAATAAGGGCTGTGATTGGCTATTAGGGGCCTCTATGCACCCTATCAGCTTACAGGGGCTTTATTTGGTAGGAAATCTTGTTTTTATTCAACCAAAACTTGCCCCCAAGTCAGGAATTCAAAAATAACTCCCTGGTTTGGGGGCACTGAGAGCAACATCCAAGGGGTTGGGGAGCAACATGTTGCCCCTGAGCCACTGGTTGGGGATCAATGATGTAGACATTGATATTCTGAGACAATTTGCAATTGGTCTTCATTTTGTATTTTTTGCAGTGGCCCCCAGCAGCACATGTGAGTGGTACGGCTCTAGCAGCTTGTACTTTGCATGACTGGGTGAGAAGAATTGTGAAAAAGAAAGAATTTTATTGATTGGGGGATAAAAATGTGGGCACAACTCTTGTTGGTGCCATGCTGTGACTGCTATGTGAGCGGAGTGAGCACTCACCCAGCGCATGGGATGTCACTATCAGTGTCAGTGGGTGATGGATAGTGGCCATTGTGCTTGGCTGCAGCACAACAACCCCTAACATGGGGCACTGGGATTGTGTCCCATCTACCTTCAATACATTCCCCATGTGACAGCATAGCACCAACTGCCTCCCAGGCGAGTCGGCACAAACCAACTGACCAGACCGGGGGTATTTATACCCCTGAATTGCTGACTGTTTTACCTTGTAGAGAGATTAGTATATAGTTGGCAATTTCAGTGCACAGCGTTGTGCGCGCCATCAATATTATCCCTGCGCGTTCCTCGGGTTTCTTAATCAGAGCACAAACGAGCATATTTCTCTCTCTGTAACAGAAACTGGCACCATAACTGATATGCCAATGAGCTGCCCCAACGGCTGCTGGGTATCTCCTTGCCCAATAGGAACAGCTCTACTGCTGCTGTGGGAGAGGGAACTGTTATGTAATGGGGGGGGGCATCGCTACTGGCTGCAGGTTTAACTTTAATATTGATTGTTTTACACAGGATTTAGAATCTATTGAGCGGATGAGCCCCAGTGTAGGTGCATTGCTCTATCTCTGCCCATCAGGGACTCCCCATGACACAAGCTGATTACACCTACACAACTGCAGAGGCCCTTATGCTACACGTCCCACTCATTTAGCCAATTGGCATCTTATTTATTGATGGGTTTTTAGCAAGCCTCTTTATTTCATTTTTGGCATAGAACGTCTTTGGCTTTATGGCAGCTCCTGCAATCTGTTCTTTAGCAAAAGCTACATGTCAGTGGTGTAACTATAGGGGGGCAGACCCTGGGGGCGAGGGGGGGGGCTCTGGGATATATGTTTCTTTTTCTATACTACTTTTTCCCAACTACCTCTTGCCGTTCCCACTGACTCCCAGGGATACTGCGAAAAGGAATTCATTCATAGACTGGTTTAATTTTCAGGGTTGGACTGGCCCACTGGTATGCTGTAAAAAATCCCAACTAAGATATAATTACCCCTTATTGGGGGCAGAACAATTACAGAAAGATCCATTTTTCAAGCATTCTGGATAACAGGTCCCATAGCTGTACTGGGTTATAACACAGGGAATGCTGGATTACTAGATTCCTGAACCCCTATAACTCAGATATTACTTTCAAAAATTGGCTAAAAGATCCCCCCATTAATGAGTGAAACCCACCAAATCAAACCCACACACATCCCATTCAGAGACCCAATACCCCGCTCACCAGTAATGAGTCTCAGGGGCAAGAAATGGGCCAAACCTGCCCCTCAGGCAAACAACTCCCCAGTGCCCAGTACTTACAGACAAAAGCTCCCCATCAGGTAAATAATAAAAAGAGAGACGCTGCCTGATTTAAAACTAAAAACCGCCAACACACATTTCCCCCCTTACACTGGGGATTTATCAAAGCAAATGCACTTCCATGTTGCACCTATATTTATAACCGAATGGCAATTCAAATGCACCACTAAAAAAGAAGCAAGTATCCTGTACTACTATCCTGTATTACTGTACTGCAACTCCCAGCATGCCCTGTGCCTCCATACCGTGCCCCTTGTATGTAGCTCACAGGGCGCTTTATTGTACTACAACTCCCAGCATGCCCTGTGCCTCCATACTGTGCCCCTTGTATGTAGCTCAGTTCACAGGGCGCTTTACTGTACTGCAACTCCCAGCATGCCCTGTGCCTCCATACTGTGCCCCTTCTATGTAGCTTAGCTCACAGGGCGCTTTACTGTACTACAACTCCCAGCATGCCCTGTGCCTCCATACCGTGCCCCTTGTATGTAGCTTAGCTCACAGGACGCTTTACTGTACTACAACTCCCAGCATGCCCTGTGCTTCCATACTGTGCCCCTTGTATGTAGCTCATTTCACAGGGCGCATTACTGTACTGCAACTCCCAGCATGCCCTGTGCCTCCATACCGTGCCCCTTGTATGTAGCTCAGCTCACAGGGCGCTTTACTGTACTACAACTCCCAGCATGCCCTGTGCCTCCATAGTGTGCCCCTTGTATGTAGCTCAGCTCACAGGGCGCTTTACTGTACTACAACTCCCAGCATGCCCTGTGCCTCCATACTGTGCCCCTTGTATGTAGCTAAGCTCATAGGGCGCTTTACTGTACTACAACTCCCAGCATGCCCTGTGCCTCCATACTGTGCCCCTTGTATGTAGCTAAGCTCATAGGGCGCTTTACTGTACTACAACTCCCAGCATGCCCTGTGCCTCCATACTGTGCCCCTTGTATGTAGCTAAGCTCATAGGGCGCTTTACTGTACTACAACTCCCAGCATGCCCTGTGCCTCCATAGTGTGCCCCTTGTATGTAGCTCAGCTCACAGGGCGCTTTACTATACTGCAACTCCCAGCATGCCCTGTGCCTCCATACCGTGCCCCTTGTATGTAGCTCAGCTCACAGGGCGCTTTACTGTACTACAACTCCCAGCATGCCCTGTGCCTTCATACCGTGCCCCTTGTATGTAGCTAAGCTCATAGGGCCCTTTACTGTACTACAACTCCCAGCATGCCCTGTGCCTTCATACCGTGCCCCTTGTATGTAGCTCAGTTCACAGGGCGCTTTACTGTACTGCAACTCCCAGCATGCCCTGTGCCTCCATACTTTGCCTCTTGTATGTAGCTCGGTTCACAGGGCGCTTTACTGTACTACAACTCCCAGCATGCCCTGTGCCTCCATACCGTGCCCCTTGTATGTAGCTCAGCTCACAGGGCGCTTTACTGTACTACAACTCCCAGCATGCCCTGTGCCTCCATAGTGTGCCCCTTGTATGTAGCTCAGCTCACAGGGCGCTTTACTGTACTACAACTCCCAGCATGCCCTGTGCCTCCATACTGTGCCCCTTGTATGTAGCTAAGCTCATAGGGCGCTTTACTGTACTACAACTCCCAGCATGCCCTGTGCCTCCATACTGTGCCCCTTGTATGTAGCTAAGCTCATAGGGCGCTTTACTGTACTACAACTCCCAGCATGCCCTGTGCCTCCATACTGTGCCCCTTGTATGTAGCTAAGCTCATAGGGCGCTTTACTGTACTACAACTCCCAGCATGCCCTGTGCCTTCATACCGTGCCCCTTGTATGTAGCTCAGTTCACAGGGCGCTTTACTGTACTGCAACTCCCAGCATGCCCTGTGCCTCCATACTTTGCCTCTTGTATGTAGCTCGGTTCACAGGGCGCTTTACTGTACTACAACTCCCAGCATGCCCTGTGCCTCCATACTGTGCCCCTTCTATGTAGCTTAGCTCACAGGGCGCTTTACTGTACTACAACTCCCAGCATGCCCTGTGCCTCCATACCGTGCCCCTTGTATGTAGCTCAGCTCACAGGGCGCTTTACTGTACTACAACTCCCAGCATGCCCTGTGCCTCCATAGTGTGCCCCTTGTATGTAGCTCAGCTCACAGGGCGCTTTACTGTACTACAACTCCCAGCATGCCCTGTGCCTCCATACTGTGCCCCTTGTATGTAGCTAAGCTCATAGGGCGCTTTACTGTACTACAACTCCCAGCATGCCCTGTGCCTCCATACTGTGCCCCTTGTATGTAGCTAAGCTCATAGGGCGCTTTACTGTACTACAACTCCCAGCATGCCCTGTGCCTCCATACTGTGCCCCTTGTATGTAGCTAAGCTCATAGGGCGCTTTACTGTACTACAACTCCCAGCATGCCCTGTGCCTCCATAGTGTGCCCCTTGTATGTAGCTCAGCTCACAGGGCGCTTTACTATACTGCAACTCCCAGCATGCCCTGTGCCTCCATACCGTGCCCCTTGTATGTAGCTCAGCTCACAGGGCGCTTTACTGTACTACAACTCCCAGCATGCCCTGTGCCTTCATACCGTGCCCCTTGTATGTAGCTAAGCTCATAGGGCCCTTTACTGTACTACAACTCCCAGCATGCCCTGTGCCTTCATACCGTGCCCCTTGTATGTAGCTCAGTTCACAGGGCGCTTTACTGTACTGCAACTCCCAGCATGCCCTGTGCCTCCATACTGTGCCTCTTGTATGTAGCTCGGTTCACAGGGCGCTTTACTGTACTACAACTCCCAGCATGCCCTGTGCCTCCATACTGTGCCCCTTCTATGTAGCTTAGCTCACAGGGCGCTTTACTGTACTACAACTCCCAGCATGCCCTGTGCCTCCATACCGTGCCCCTTGTATGTAGCTCAGCTCACAGGGCGCTTTACTGTACTACAACTCCCAGCATGCCCTGTGCCTCCATAGTGTGCCCCTTGTATGTAGCTCAGCTCACAGGGCGCTTTACTGTACTACAACTCCCAGCATGCCCTGTGCCTCCATACTGTGCCCCTTGTATGTAGCTAAGCTCATAGGGCGCTTTACTGTACTACAACTCCCAGCATGCCCTGTGCCTCCATAGTGTGCCCCTTGTATGTAGCTCAGCTCACAGGGCGCTTTACTATACTGCAACTCCCAGCATGCCCTGTGCCTCCATACCGTGCCCCTTGTATGTAGCTCAGCTCACAGGGCGCTTTACTGTACTACAACTCCCAGCATGCCCTGTGCCTTCATACCGTGCCCCTTGTATGTAGCTAAGCTCATAGGGCCCTTTACTGTACTACAACTCCCAGCATGCCCTGTGCCTCCATACCGTGCCCCTTGTATGTAGCTCAGTTCACAGGGCGCTTTACTGTACTGCAACTCCCAGCATGCCCTGTGCCTCCATACTGTGCCTCTTGTATGTAGCTCGGTTCACAGGGCGCTTTACTGTACTACAACTCCCAGCATGCCCTGTGCCTCCATACTGTGCCCCTTCTATGTAGCTTAGCTCACAGGGCGCTTTACTGTACTACAACTCCCAGCATGCCCTGTGCCTCCATACCGTGCCCCTTGTATGTAGCTCAGCTCACAGGGCGCTTTACTGTACTACAACTCCCAGCATGCCCTGTGCCTCCATAGTGTGCCCCTTGTATGTAGCTCAGCTCACAGGGCGCTTTACTGTACTACAACTCCCAGCATGCCCTGTGCCTCCATACTGTGCCCCTTGTATGTAGCTAAGCTCATAGGGCGCTTTACTGTACTACAACTCCCAGCATGCCCTGTGCCTCCATACTGTGCCCCTTGTATGTAGCTAAGCTCATAGGGCGCTTTACTGTACTACAACTCCCAGCATGCCCTGTGCCTCCATACTGTGCCCCTTGTATGTAGCTAAGCTCATAGGGCGCTTTACTGTACTACAACTCCCAGCATGCCCTGTGCCTTCATACCGTGCCCCTTGTATGTAGCTCGGTTCACAGGGCGCTTTACTGTACTACAACTCCCAGCATGCCCTGTGCCTCCATACTGTGCCCCTTGTATGTAGCTCGGTTCACAGGGCGCTTTACTGTACTACAACTCCCAGCATGCCCTGTGCCTCCATACCGTGCCCCTTGTATGTAGCTCAGCTCACAGGGCGCTTTACTATACTGCAACTCCCAGCATACCGCTCCCATTTGACTAAATTTGGCAGGATATTTGTATGTATGTATGTATGTATGTATGTATGTATGTATGTATAACTTTATTTATAAAGCGCCACAAGAGTACGCAGTGCTGTACAATCTTACAAAATACAGAATTACACACAGGGAGGACAAGTTAACCTCCCAACTACCTCTTGCCGTTCCCACTGACTCCCAGGGATACTGTACAAAAGTGCGGGTGGGGGGGGGGTTTAACCCTAAAATGCTTAGGATGTAAAACTATCCATACAGGCACTTCTGTTAGGGGTTCTACATCCATTTGTGTTTGGGATCAGTTAGCTTAAAGGGGTAGTTCACCTTTAATTCACTATTAATATGATGTAGGCCAGGGATCCCCAACCTTTCTTACTCGTGAGCCACAGTCAGATGTAAAAAGACTTGGGGAGCAACACAAGCACCATAAAAGTTCATGGAGGAGCCAAATAAGGGCTGTGATTGGCTATTAGGGGCCTCTATGCACCCAATCAGCTTACAGGGGCTTTATTTGGTAGGAAATCTTGTTTTTATTCAACCAAAACTTGCCCCCAAGTCAGGAATTCAAAAATAACTCCCTGGTTTGGGGGCACTGAGAGCAACATCCAAGGGGTTGGGGAGCAACATGTTGCCCCTGAGCCACTGGTTGGGGATCAATGATGTAGACATTGATATTCTGAGACAATTTGCAATTGGTCTTCATTTTGTATTTTTTGCAGTGGCCCCCAGCAGCACATGTGAGTGGTACGGCTCTAGCAGCTTGTACTTTGCATGACTGGGTGAGAAGAATTGTGAAAAAGAAAGAATTTTATTGATTGGGGGATAAAAATGTGGGCACAACTCTTGTTGGTGCCATGCTGTGACTGCTATGTGAGCGGAGTGAGCACTCACCCAGCGCATGGGATGTCACTATCAGTGTCAGTGGGTGATGGATAGTGGCCATTGTGCTTGGCTGCAGCACAACAACCCCTAACATGGGGCACTGGGATTGTGTCCCATCTACCTTCAATACATTCCCCATGTGACAGCATAGCACCAACTGCCTCCCAGGCGAGTCGGCACAAACCAACTGACCAGTCCGGGGGTATTTATACCCCTGAATTGCTGACTGTTTTACCTTGTAGAGAGATTAGTATATAGTTGGCAATTTCAGTGCACAGCGTTGTGCGCGCCATCAATATTATCCCTGCGCGTTCCTCGGGTTTCTTAATCAGAGCACAAACGAGCATATTTCTCTCTCTGTAACAGAAACTGGCACCATAACTGATATGCCAATGAGCTGCCCCAACGGCTGCTGGGTATCTCCTTGCCCAATAGGAACAGCTCTACTGCTGCTGTGGGAGAGGGAACTGTTATGTAATGGGGGGGGGCATCGCTACTGGCTGCAGGTTTAACTTTAATATTGATTGTTTTACACAGGATTTAGAATCTATTGAGCGGATGAGCCCCAGTGTAGGTGCATTGCTCTATCTCTGCCCATCAGGGACTCCCCATGACACAAGCTGATTACACCTACACAACTGCAGAGGCCCTTATGCTACACGTCCCACTCATTTAGCCAATTGGCATCTTATTTATTGATGGGTTTTTAGCAAGCCTCTTTATTTCATTTTTGGCATAGAACGTCTTTGGCTTTATGGCAGCTCCTGCAATCTGTTCTTTAGCAAAAGCTACATGTCAGTGGTGTAACTATAGGGGGGCAGACCCTGGGGCGAGGGGGGGGGGCTCTGGGATATATGTTTCTTTTTCTATACTACTTTTCCCAACTACCTCTTGCCGTTCCCACTGACTCCCAGGGATACTGCGAAAAGGAATTCATTCATAGACTGGTTTAATTTTCAGGGTTGGACTGGCCCACTGGTATGCTGTAAAAAATCCCAACTAAGATATAATTACCCCTTATTGGGGGCAGAACAATTACAGAAAGATCCATTTTTCAAGCATTCTGGATAACAGGTCCCATAGCTGTACTGGGTTATAACACAGGGAATGCTGGATTACTAGATTCCTGAACCCCTATAACTCAGATATTACTTTCAAAAATTGGCTAAAAGATCCCCCCATTAATGAGTGAAACCCACCAAATCAAACCCACACACATCCCATTCAGAGACCCAATACCCCGCTCACCAGTAATGAGTCTCAGGGGCAAGAAATGGGCCAAACCTGCCCCTCAGGCAAACAACTCCCCAGTGCCCAGTACTTACAGACAAAAGCTCCCCATCAGGTAAATAATAAAAAAGAGAGACGCTGCCTGATTTAAAACTAAAAACCGCCAACACACATTTCCCCCCTTACACTGGGGATTTATCAAAGCAAATGCACTTCCATGTTGCACCTATATTTATAACCGAATGGCAATTCAAATGCACCACTAAAAAAGAAGCAAGTATCCTGTACTACTATCCTGTATTACTGTACTGCAACTCCCAGCATGCCCTGTGCCTCCATACCGTGCCCCTTGTATGTAGCTCACAGGGCGCTTTATTGTACTACAACTCCCAGCATGCCCTGTGCCTCCATACTGTGCCCCTTGTATGTAGCTCAGTTCACAGGGCGCTTTACTGTACTGCAACTCCCAGCATGCCCTGTGCCTCCATACTGTGCCCCTTCTATGTAGCTTAGCTCACAGGGCGCTTTACTGTACTACAACTCCCAGCATGCCCTGTGCCTCCATACCGTGCCCCTTGTATGTAGCTTAGCTCACAGGACGCTTTACTGTACTACAACTCCTAGCATGCCCTGTGCTTCCATACTGTGCCCCTTGTATGTAGCTCATTTCACAGGGCGCATTACTGTACTGCAACTCCCAGCATGCCCTGTGCCTCCATACCGTGCCCCTTGTATGTAGCTCATTTCACAGGGCGCATTACTGTACTGCAACTCCCAGCATGCCCTGTGCCTCCATACTGTGCCCCTTGTATGTCGCTAAGCTCATAGGGCGCTTTACTGTACTACAACTCCCAGCATGCCCTGTGCCTTCATACCGTGCCCCTTGTATGTAGCTCAGCTCACAGGGCGCTTTACTGTACTACAACTCCCAGCATGCCCTGTGCCTCCATACTGTGCCCCTTGTATGTAGCTCAGTTCACAGGGCGCTTTACTGTACTGCAACTCCCAGCATGCCCTGTGCCTCCATACTGTGCCCCTTGTATGTAGCTCGGTTCACAGGGCGCTTTACTGTACTACAACTCCCAGCATGCCCTGTGCCTCCATATTGTGCCCCTTGTATGTAGCTCAGCTCACAGGGCACTTTACTGTACTACAACTCCCAGCATGCCCTGTGCCTCCATACCGTGCCCCTTGTATGTAGCTCAGCTCACAGGGCGCTTTACTGTACTGCAACTCCCAGCATGCCCTGTGCCTCCATACTGTGCCCCTTGTATGTAGCTCGGTTCACAGGGCGCTTTACTGTACTACAACTCCCAGCATGCCCTGTGCCTCCATATTGTGCCCCTTGTATGTAGCTCAGCTCACAGGGCGCTTTACTGTACTACAACTCCCAGCATGCCCTGTGCCTCCATACCGTGCCCCTTGTATGTAGGTCAGCTCACAGGGCGCTTTACTGTACTGCAACTCCCAGCATGCCCTGTGCCTCCATACTGTGCCCCTTGTATGTAGCTCGGTTCACAGGGCGCTTTACTGTACTACAACTCCCAGCATGCCCTGTGCCTCCATATTGTGCCCCTTGTATGTAGCTCAGCTCACAGGGCGCTTTACTGTACTACAACTCCCAGCATGCCCTGTGCCTCCATACTGTGCCCCTTGTATGTAGCTCAGTTCACAGGGCGCTTTACTGTACTGCAACTCCCAGCATGCCCTGTGCCTCCATACTGTGCCCCTTGTATGTAGCTCGGTTCACAGGGCGCTTTACTGTACTACAACTCCCAGCATGCCCTGTGCCTCCATATTGTGCCCCTTGTATGTAGCTCAGCTCACAGGGCGCTTTACTGTACTACAACTCCCAGCATGCCCTGTGCCTCCATACCGTGCCCCTTGTATGTAGGTCAGCTCACAGGGCGCTTTACTGTACTGCAACTCCCAGCATGCCCTGTGCCTCCATACTGTGCCCCTTGTATGTAGCTCGGTTCACAGGGCGCTTTACTGTACTACAACTCCCAGCATGCCCTGTGCCTCCATATTGTGCCCCTTGTATGTAGCTCAGCTCACAGGGCGCTTTACTGTACTACAACTCCCAGCATGCCCTGTGCCTCCATAGTGTGCCCCTTGTATGTAGCTCAGCTCACAGGGCGCTTTACTGTACTACAACTCCCAGCATGCCCTGTGCCTCCATACTGTGCCCCTTGTATGTAGCTAAGCTTATAGGGCGCTTTACTGTACTACAACTCCCAGCATGCCCTGTGCCTCCATACCGTGCCCCTTGTATGTAGCTCAGCTCACAGGGCGCTTTACTGTACTACAACTCCCAGCATGCCCTGTGCCTCCATACTGTGCCCCTTGTATGTAGCTCAGCTCACAGGGCGCTTTACTGTACTACAACTCCCAGCATGCCCTGTGCCTCCATACTGTGCCCCTTGTATGTAGCTCAGTTCACAGGGCGCTTTACTGTACTGCAACTCCCAGCATGCCCTGTGCCTCCATACTGTGCCCCTTGTATGTAGCTCAGTTCACAGGGCGCTTTACTGTACTACAACTCCCAGCATGCCCTGTGCCTCCATATTGTGCCCCTTGTATGTAGCTCAGCTCACAGGGCGCTTTACTGTACTACAACTCCCATAATGCCCTGTGCCTCCATACCGTGCCCCTTGTATGTAGCTCAGCTCACAGGGCGCTTTACTGTACTGCAACTCCCAGCATGCCCTGTGCCTCCATACTGTGCCCCTTGTATGTAGCTCAGCTCACAGGGCGCTTTACTGTACTGCAACTCCCAGCATGCCCTGTGCCTCCATACTGTGCCCCTTGTATGTAGCTCGGTTCACAGGGCGCTTTACTGTACTACAACTCCCAGCATGCCCTGTGCCTCCATACTGTGCCCCTTGTATGTAGCTCAGCTCACAGGGCGCTTTACTGTACTACAACTCCCAGCATGCCCTGTGCCTCCATATTGTGCCCCTTGTATGTAGCTCAGCTCACAGGGCGCTTTACTGTACTACAACTCCCAGCATGCCCTGTGCCTCCATACCGTGCCCCTTGTATGTAGCTCAGCTCACAGGGCGCTTTACTGTACTACAACTCCCAGCATGCCCTGTGCCTCCATAGTGTGCCCCTTGTATGTAGCTCAGCTCACAGGGCGCTTTACTGTACTACAACTCCCAGCATGCCCTGTGCCTCCATACTGTGCCCCTTGTATGTAGCTAAGCTTATAGGGCGCTTTACTGTACTACAACTCCCAGCATGCCCTGTGCCTCCATACCTTGCCCCTTGTATGTAGCTCAGCTCACAGGGCGCTTTACTGTACTACAACTCCCAGCATGCCCTGTGCCTCCATACTGTGCCCCTTGTATGTAGCTCAGTTCACAGGGCGCTTTACTGTACTGCAACTCCCAGCATACCGCTCCCATTTGACTAAATTTGGCAGGATATTTGTATGTATGTATGTATGTATGTATGTATGTATGTATGTATGTATGTATGTATGTAGGTATAACTTTATTTATAAAGCGCCACAAGAGTACGCAGTGCTGTACAATCTTACAAAATACAGAATTACACACAGGGAGGACAAGTTAACCTCCCAACTACCTCTTGCCGTTCCCACTGACTCCCAGGGATACTGTACAAAAGTGCGGGTGGGGGGGGGTTTAACCCTAAAATGCTTAGGATGTAAAACTATCCATACAGGCACTTCTGTTAGGGGTTCTACATCCATTTGTGTTTGGGATCAGTTAGCTTAAAGGGGTAGTTCACCTTTAATTCACTATTAATATGATGTAGGCCAGGGATCCCCAACCTTTCTTACTCGTGAGCCACAGTCAGATGTAAAAAGACTTGGGGAGCAACACAAGCACCATAAAAGTTCATGGAGGAGCCAAATAAGGGCTGTGATTGGCTATTAGGGGCCTCTATGCACCCAATCAGCTTACAGGGGCTTTATTTGGTAGGAAATCTTGTTTTTATTCAACCAAAACTTGCCCCCAAGTCAGGAATTCAAAAATAACTCCCTGGTTTGGGGGCACTGAGAGCAACATCCAAGGGGTTGGGGAGCAACATGTTGCCCCTGAGCCACTGGTTGGGGTTCAATGATGTAGACATTGATATTCTGAGACAATTTGCAATTGGTCTTCATTTTGTATTTTTTGCAGTGGCCCCCAGCAGCACATGTGAGTGGTACGGCTCTAGCAGCTTGTACTTTGCATGACTGGGTGAGAAGAATTGTGAAAAAGAAAGAATTTTATTGATTGGGGGATAAAAATGTGGGCACAACTCTTGTTGGTGCCATGCTGTGACTGCTATGTGAGCGGAGTGAGCACTCACCCAGCGCATGGGATGTCACTATCAGTGTCAGTGGGTGATGGATAGTGGCCATTGTGCTTGGCTGCAGCACAACAACCCCTAACATGGGGCACTGGGATTGTGTCCCATCTACCTTCAATACATTCCCCATGTGACAGCATAGCACCAACTGCCTCCCAGGCGAGTCGGCACAAACCAACCGACCAGACCGGGGGTATTTATACCCCTGAATTGCTGACTGTTTTACCTTGTAGAGAGATTAGTATATAGTTGGCAATTTCAGTGCACAGCGTTGTGCGCGCCATCAATATTATCCCTGCGCGTTCCTCGGGTTTCTTAATCAGAGCACAAACGAGCATATTTCTCTCTCTGTAACAGAAACTGGCACCATAACTGATATGCCAATGAGCTGCCCCAACGGCTGCTGGGTATCTCCTTGCCCAATAGGAACAGCTCTACTGCTGCTGTGGGAGAGGGAACTGTTATGTAATGGGGGGGCAGCATCGCTACTGGCTGCAGGTTTAACTTTAATATTGATTGTTTTACACAGGATTTAGAATCTATTGAGCGGATGAGCCCCAGTGTAGGTGCATTGCTCTATCTCTGCCCATCAGGGACTCCCCATGACACAAGCTGATTACACCTACACAACTGCAGAGGCCCTTATGCTACACGTCCCACTCATTTAGCCAATTGGCATCTTATTTATTGATGGGTTTTTAGCAAGCCTCTTTATTTCATTTTTGGCATAGAACGTCTTTGGCTTTATGGCAGCTCCTGCAATCTGTTCTTTAGCAAAAGCTACATGTCAGTGGTGTAACTATAGGGGGGCAGACCCTGGGGGCGAGGGGGGGGGGGCTCTGGGATATATGTTTCTTTTTCTATACTACTTTTTCCCAACTACCTCTTGCCGTTCCCACTGACTCCCAGGGATACTGCGAAAAGGAATTCATTCATAGACTGGTTTAATTTTCAGGGTTGGACTGGCCCACTGGTATGCTGTAAAAAATCCCAACTAAGATATAATTACCCCTTATTGGGGGCAGAACAGCCCTATTGGGTTTATTTCATGGTTAAATGATTCCCTTTTCTCTGTAATAATAAAACAGTACCTGTACTTGATCCCAACTAAGATATAATTACCCCTTATTGGGGCAGAACAGCCCTATTAGGTTTATTTCATGGTTAAATGATTCCCTTTTCTCTGTAATAATAAAACTGTACCTGTACTTGATCCCAACTAAGATATAATTACCCCTTATTGGGGGCAGAACAATTACAGAAAGATCCATTTTTCAAGCATTCTGGATAACAGGTCCCATAGCTGTACTGGGTTATAACACAGGGAATGCTGGATTACTAGATTCCTGAACCCCTATAACTCAGATATTACTTTCAAAAATTGGCTAAAAGATCCCCCCATTAATGAGTGAAACCCACCAAATCAAACCCACACACATCCCATTCAGAGACCCAATACCCCGCTCACCAGTAATGAGTCTCAGGGGCAAGAAATGGGCCAAACCTGCCCCTCAGGCAAACAACTCCCCAGTGCCCAGTACTTACAGACAAAAGCTCCCCATCAGGTAAATAATAAAAAAGAGAGACGCTGCCTGATTTAAAACTAAAAACCGCCAACACACATTTCCCCCCTTACACTGGGGATTTATCAAAGCAAATGCACTTCCATGTTGCACCTATATTTATAACCGAATGGCAATTCAAATGCACCACTAAAAAAGAAGCAAGTATCCTGTACTACTATCCTGTATTACTGTACTGCAACTCCCAGCATGCCCTGTGCCTCCATACCGTGCCCCTTGTATGTAGCTCACAGGGCGCTTTACTGTACTGCAACTCCCAGCATGCCCTGTGCCTCCATACCGTGCCCCTTGTATGTAGCTTAGCTCACAGGGCGCTTTACTGTACTGCAACTCCCAGCATGCCCTGTGCCTCCATACTGTGCCCCTTGTATGTAGCTCACAGGGCGCTTTACTATACTGCAACTCCCAGCATGCCCTGTGCCTCCATACCGTGCCCCTTGTATGTAGCTAAGCTCACAGGGCGCTTTACTGTACTGCAACTCCCAGCATGCCCTGTGCCTCCATACTGTGCCCCTTGTATGTAGCTCACAGGGCGCTTTACTATACTGCAACTCCCAGCATGCCCTGTGCCTCCATACTGTGCCCCTTGTATGTAGCTCGGTTCACAGGGCGCTTTACTGTACTACAACTCCCAGCATGCCCTGTGCCTCCATACTGTGCCCCTTCTATGTAGCTTAGCTCACAGGGCGCTTTACTGTACTACAACTCCCAGCATGCCCTGTGCCTCCATACCGTGCCCCTTGTATGTAGCTCAGCTCACAGGGCGCTTTACTGTACTACAACTCCCAGCATGCCCTGTGCCTCCATACTGTGCCCCTTGTATGTAGCTCAGTTCACAGGGCGCTTTACTGTACTACAACTCCCAGCATGCCCTGTGCCTCCATACCGTGCCCCTTGTATGTAGCTTAGCTCACAGGACGCTTTACTGTACTGCAACTCCCAGCATGCCCTGTGCCTCCATACTGTGCCCCTTGTATGTAGCTCACAGGGCGCTTTATTGTACTACAACTCCCAGCATGCCCTGTGCCTCCATACCGTGCCCCTTGTATGTAGCTCATTTCACAGGGCGCATTACTGTACTGCAACTCCCAGCATGCCCTGTGCCTCCATACTGTGCCCCTTGTATGTAGCTCAGTTCACAGGGTGCTTTACTGTACTGCAACTCCCAGCATGCCCTGTGCCTCCATACTGTGCCCCTTGTATGTAGCTCAGTTCACAGGGCGCTTTACTGTACTGCAACTCCCAGCATGCCCTGTGCCTCCATACTGTGCCCCTTGTATGTAGCTCACAGGGCGCTTTATTGTACTACAACTCCCAGCATGCCCCGTGCCTCCATACTGTGCCCCTTGTATGTAGCTTAGCTCACAGGGCGCTTTACTGTACTACAACTCCCAGCATGCCCTGTGCCTCCATACCGTGCCCCTTGTATGTAGCTCAGTTCACAGGGCGCTTTACTGTACTACAACTCCCAGCATGCCCTGTGCCTCCATACCGTGCCCCTTGTATGTAGCTCAGCTCACAGGGCGCTTTACTGTACTGCAACTCCCAGCATGCCCTGTGCCTCCATACTGTGCCCCTTGTATGTAGCTCACAGGGCGCTTTATTGTACTACAACTCCCAGCATGCCCCGTGCCTCCATACTGTGCCCCTTTTATGTAGCTTAGCTCACAGGGCGCTTTACTGTACTACAACTCCCAGCATGCCCTGTGCCTCCATACCGTGCCCCTTGTATGTAGCTCAGCTCACAGGGCGCTTTACTGTACTACAACTCCCAGCATGCCCTGTGCCTTCATACAGCTCCTGTTGCAAATAGAAAAGGCTGCTAGTTTGGGGCAAGTGATAATAATGGGGGATTTTAATTACCCTGATATTGACTGGGGCAATAGTACTGCCAGGACAGTAAATGGGAACAAGTTTATAAACTTGCTGCATGACAACTTTATGTCACAGGTTGTTGAGGAGCCAACCAGGAACCATGCTATACTAGATCTAGTGATCTCTAATGACCCAGAACGTATAGCAAATGTGCAAGTGGTTGAACCCCTGGGTAATAGTGACCATAATGTTATTTCATTTAATGTTTGGTGCAGGAAACAAATTTACACGGGGGCAACAAAGACACTGAATTTTAGGAAGGCAAATTTTAGCTCCTTAAGGGCAGCGCTTCAGGGCATAGATTGGGGCATTATGTTTTCTGATAAAAACACAGAGCAGAAATGGTTGTCATTTAAAATGATATTAAATCATTACTGTTCTCAATTCATTCCATTAATAAGAAAAAGTAGAAGTGTTAAGAATCACCCTATGTGGCTTAACTCTGAGGTAAAGAAGTTAATAGGGAGAAAAAGGAAAGCTTTTAAGAAATATAAGTCAGAGGGGACAGTAGCTGCGTTTAATGAATATAAACACTATAACAAGTGTTGTAAAACAGCAATCCGGAAGGCAAAGATAGAAAATGAGGAGCGCATCACGGCCGAGGCCAAGACTAACCCCAAAAAGTTTTTTAAGTATATTAATAGTAAAAAGATGCAGGTTGAGGGTGTGGCCCCATTGAGTTATAATAACAATATGGTTACAGCGGATACAGAAAAGGCAGATGTGCTTAACCAGTTCTTTTCTTCTGTGTATACAGTAGGGGGAGCCAGTGGGCCAAGTCCCACCCAATAGCTGCACTGTTGCCTCAGCTCCAACTACACAGTGGTTGGCACAGGATATGGTGCTTAAAGGGTTACACACGATAAATGTAAACAAGGCACCTGGGCCAGATGGAATACACCCTCGGGTACTGAGAGAGCTAGGGGCAGAATTGCAGTGGCCCTTGTTTCTGATATTCTCAGACTCTCTTTCATCAGGTATGGTACCTAGGGATTGGAAGAAGGCGAATGTCACTCCCATATTTATACAGGGAGTAAGATCTCAGCCTGGCAATTATAGGCCTGTAAGTTTGACATCCGTGGTGGGCAAGTTATTTGAAGGCTTGTTAAGGGATCACATTCAAAATTATGTAGTGGAGAATGGTATTATGGGTAGTAATCAGCATGGCTTTATGAAGGACAGGTCATGTCAGACCAATTTAATTGCTTTTTATGATGAGGTAAGTAAGAAGCTGGACAGTGGGGGGCAGTAGATATCATCTATTTGGATTTTGCCAAAGCATTTGATACCGTTCCCCACAAACGACTGCTTTCTAAGCTAAGGTCTATTGGTCTTAGTGAAGTCGTTTGCACATGGATAGAAAACTGGCTACAGGATCGGGTACAGAGGGGGGTTGTTAATGGTACATTCTCTACTTGGAGTAAGGTTCTCAGTGGGGTCCCTCAGGGTTCTGTACTGGGTCCACTTTTGTTTAATTTGCTCATAAATGACTTAGGGGAGGGTATTATGAGTAATGTATCAGTGTTTGCAGATGACACAAAACTCTGCAGCCCAGTCAATTCTATCCAGGATGTGACATCCCTGCAGCAGGATCTTGTCCAACTGGCAATCTGGGCAGCTAAGTGGCAGATGAGATTTAATGTGGATAAATGTAAGGTCATGCACCTGGGATGTAAAAATATGCCCCCACTTATACCCTTAATGGGACTGCACTAGGCAAATCCATAATGGAGAAGGACCTTGGAGTCCTTGTAGATAATAAACTTGGCTGTAGCAAGCAATGCCAGGCAGCAGCTGCAAGGGCAAACAGGGTTTTGAGCTGTATTAAAAGGGGTATAGATTCACGGGAGGAGGGGGTTATTCTTCCCCTTTACAGAGCGCTGGTAAGGCCCCATCTAGAATATGCTGTTCAGTTCTGGTCTCCAGTGCTCAAACGGGACATTATTGAGTTAGAGAGGGTCCAGAGAAGGGCAACTAAGCTGGTAAAGGGTATGGAAAGTCTCAGTTATGGGGAAAGACTGGCCCAGTTGGGTTTGTTTACACTGGAGAAGAGGCGCTTAAGAGGTGACATGATAACTATGTATAAATATATAAAGGGATCATATAATAACCTTTCTAATGTTTTATTTACCAGTAGGTCCTTCCAACCGACACGAGGGCACCCACTCCGTTTAGAAGAAGGGAGGTTCCATTTAAACATTCGGAAAGGATTTTTTACAGTGAGAGCTGTGAGGTTGTGGGATTCCCTCCCCGAATCAGTCGTGCTGGCTGATACATTATATAACTTTAAGAAGGGGCTGGATGGATTCTTAGCAAGTGAGGGAATACAGGGTTATGGGAGATAGCTCTCAGTACTAGTTGATACAGGGACTGGTCCGATTGCCATCTTGGAGTCAGGAAGGAATTTTTTCCCCTCTGTGGCAAATTAGAGAGGCTTCAGATGGGGTTTTTTTGCCTTCCTCTGGATCAACTTGTAGTTAGGCAGGTTATATATAGGCATTATGGTTGAACTTGATGGACGTATGTCTTTTTTCAACCCAACTTACTATGTTACTATGTTACTGTGCCCCTTGTATGTAGCTCGGTTCACAGGGCGCTTTACTGTACTGCAACTCCCAGCATGCCCTGTGCCTCCATACTGTGCCCCTTGTATGTAGCTCAGCTCACAGGGCGCTTTACTGTACTACAACTCCCAGCATGCCCTGTGCCTCCATACCGTGCCCCTTCTATGTAGCTTAGCTCACAGGGCGCTTTACTGTACTACAACTCCCAGCATGCCCTGTGCCTCCATACCGTGCCCCTTGTATGTAGCTCAGCTCACAGGGCGCTTTACTGTACTACAACTCCCAGCATGCCCTGTGCCTCCATACCGTGCCCCTTGTATGTAGCTCAGCTCACAGGGCGCTTTACTGTACTACAACTCCCAGCATGCCCTGTGCCTCCATACTGTGCCCCTTGTATGTAGCTAAGCTCATTGGGCGCTTTACTGTACTACAACTCCCAGCATGCCCTGTGCCTTCATACCGTGCCCCTTGTATGTAGCTCAGCTCACAGGGCGCTTTACTGTACTGTAACTCCCAGCATGCCCTGTGCCTCCATACCGTGCCCCTTGTATGTAGCTCAGCTCACAGGGCGCTTTACTGTACTACAACTCCCAGCATGCCCTGTGCCTCCATACTGTGCCCCTTGTATGTAGCTCAGCTCACAGGGCGCTTTACTATACTGCAACTCCCAGCATACCGCTCCCATTTGACTAAATTTGGCAGGATATTTGTATGTATGTATGTATATATGTATGTATGTATGTATGTATGTATGTAGGTATAACTTTATTTATAAAGCGCCACAAGAGTACGCAGTGCTGTACAATCTTACAAAATACAGAATTACACACAGGGAGGACAAGTTAACCTCCCAACTACCTCTTGCCGTTCCCACTGACTCCCAGGGATACTGTACAAAAGTGCGGGTGGGGGGGGGGTTTAACCCTAAAATGCTTAGGATGTAAAACTATCCATACAGGCACTTCTGTTAGGGGTTCTACATCCATTTGTGTTTGGGATCAGTTAGCTTAAAGGGGTAGTTCACCTTTAATTCACTATTAATATGATGTAGGCCAGGGATCCCCAACCTTTCTTACTCGTGAGCCACAGTCACATGTAAAGAGACTTGGGGAGCAACACAAGCACCATAAAAGTTCATGGAGGAGCCAAATAAGGGCTGTGATTGGCTATTAGGGGCCTCTATGCACCCAATCAGCTTACAGGGGCTTTATTTGGTAGGAAATCTTGTTTTTATTCAACCAAAACTTGCCCCCAAGTCAGGAATTCAAAAATAACTCCCTGGTTTGGGGGCACTGAGAGCAACATCCAAGGGGTTGGGGAGCAACATGTTGCCCCTGAGCCACTGGTTGGGGATCAATGATGTAGACATTGATATTCTGAGACAATTTGCAATTGGTCTTCATTTTGTATTTTTTGCAGTGGCCCCCAGCAGCACATGTGAGTGGTACGGCTCTAGCAGCTTGTACTTTGCATGACTGGGTGAGAAGAATTGTGAAAAAGAAAGAATTTTATTGATTGGGGGATAAAAATGTGGGCACAACTCTTGTTGGTGCCATGCTGTGACTGCTATGTGAGCGGAGTGAGCACTCACCCAGCGCATGGGATGTCACTATCAGTGTCAGTGGGTGATGGATAGTGGCCATTGTGCTTGGCTGCAGCACAACAACCCCTAACATGGGGCACTGGGATTGTGTCCCATCTACCTTCAATACATTCCCCATGTGACAGCATAGCACCAACTGCCTCCCAGGCGAGTCGGCACAAACCAACCGACCAGACCGGGGGTATTTATACCCCTGAATTGCTGACTGTTTTACCTTGTAGAGAGATTAGTATATAGTTGGCAATTTCAGTGCACAGCGTTGTGCGCGCCATCAATATTATCCCTGCGCGTTCCTCGGGTTTCTTAATCAGAGCACAAACGAGCATATTTCTCTCTCTGTAACAGAAACTGGCACCATAACTGATATGCCAATGAGCTGCCCCAACGGCTGCTGGGTATCTCCTTGCCCAATAGGAACAGCTCTACTGCTGCTGTGGGAGAGGGAACTGTTATGTAATGGGGGGGGGGCATCGCTACTGGCTGCAGGTTTAACTTTAATATTGATTGTTTTACACAGGATTTAGAATCTATTGAGCGGATGAGCCCCAGTGTAGGTGCATTGCTCTATCTCTGCCCATCAGGGACTCCCCATGACACAAGCTGATTACACCTACACAACTGCAGAGGCCCTTATGCTACACGTCCCACTCATTTAGCCAATTGGCATCTTATTTATTGATGGGTTTTTAGCAAGCCTCTTTATTTCATTTTTGGCATAGAACGTCTTTGGCTTTATGGCAGCTCCTGCAATCTGTTCTTTAGCAAAAGCTACATGTCAGTGGTGTAACTATAGGGGGGGCAGACCCTGGGGGCGAGGGGGGGGCTCTGGGATATATGTTTCTTTTTCTATACTACTTTTTCCCAACTACCTCTTGCCGTTCCCACTGACTCCCAGGGACACTGTACAAAAGTGCGGGTGGGAGTGTTTTTTTTAACCCTAAAATGCTTAGGATGTAAAACTATCCATACAGGCACTTCTGTTAGGGGTTCTACATCCATTTGTGTTTGGGATCAGTTAGCTTAAACGGGTAGTTCACCTTTAATTCACTTTTAATATGATGTAGACATTGATATTCTAAAACAATTTGCAATCGGCCCTCTTATTTTTTATGGTTTTTCAGTTATTTAGCTTTTTCTTCAGCTCTCCATTTGGTATTTCAGCAGCTATCTGGTTGCTAGGATCTTATTTACCCTAGCAACCAGGTAGTGATTTAAACAAGAGATGGGAATATGAATAGTTAAGGGGTCTGCATGGAAAAATAAAACTGTAGCCTCGCAGAGCAATACTTTTTGACTGCCGGGGTCAGTGACGCCCATTTGAAAGCTGGAAAGAGGCAGAAGAGAAAGGCAAATTATTCAAAAACCATAAAAAATTAATTAGGAAGACCAATTGCAAAGTTGCTAGGAATAGGCCATTCAATAACATAATAAAACTCAACTTAGAAGTGAACCTCCCCTTAAGATGTGTTTAAGCTTTATAGAGAGGCAGTGGGTACTGACAACCCAGGCACATTATATACAGTGAGATGCAATCTGTATGTACAAACCCAGCACATTATATACAGTGAGACGCAGTCTGTATGTACAAACCTAGCACATTATATACAGTGAGAAGCAGTCTGTATGTACAAACCTAGCACATTATATACAGTGAGAAGCAGTCTGTATGTACAAACCTAGCACATTATATACAGTGAGACGCAGTCTGTATGTACAAACCTAGCACATTATATACAGTGAGAAGCAGTCTGTATGTACAAACCTAGCACATTATATACAGTGAGAAGCAGTCTGTATGTACAAACCTAGCACATTATATACAGTGAGACGCAGTCTGTATGTACAAACCTAGCACATTATATACAGTGAGAAGCAGTCTGTATGTACAAACCTAGCACATTATATACAGTGAGAAGCAGTCTGTATGTACAAACCTAGCACATTATATACAGTGAGACGCAGTCTGTATGTACAAACCCAGCACATTATATACAGTGAGACGCAGTCTGTATTTACAAAGGCAGCACATTATATACAGTGAGACGCAGTCTGTATGTACAAACCTAGCACATTATATACAGTGAGACGCAGTCTGTATGTACAAACCCAGCACATTATATACAGTGAGAAGCAGTCTGTATTTACAAAGGCAGCACATTATATACAGTGAGACGCAGTCTGTATGTACAAACCCAGCACATTATATACAGTGAGACGCAGTCTGTATTTACAAAGGCAGCACATTATATACAGTGAGACGTAATCTGTATGTACAAACCTAGCACATTATATACAGTGAGACGCAGTCTGTATTTATGTAACCAGCACATTATATACAGTGAGAAGCAGTCTGTATTTACAAAACCAGCACATTATATACAGTGAGAAGCAGTCTGTATTTACAAAACCAGCACTCAGGTAAAGTTACAACCTGCAGATCCTTCTTTTCAGCCTTCAATTCTGTACTGCCTTCAGTTTGTAATATCTCCCGAGCCCTGTGTGCATCTGTGCCTTGATTGGTCAATTTTACTGTCTGTCAAGAAAGCTGTGCTCTGATTGGAGAATCCACAAGAAAGATCCAATCAGAGCACAGCTGATTACAACAGAACCGGAGCTTGCAGGAACAGGAGAAGATTTCCCGCACAGTGCAGAAACACTGAAGCGAGGTGTTTTTTTTTAAGGTGCCAAAGCAGGTTTGGGGAGGCTTAGCCCCGCTTAGCCTTATTGAAAATCCTCGTATAACTGCGGGCTGAGCTGTCAAAAATCAGCCCAGTTGGGAGGCATGTCTCAGCTAGAAGCCCCTCTCCTTACAGGATGATATTAGGGAATCCTGCAGCACAGCTCGTACCAGGGTTGCCACCTTCTCTGGAAAAAAGAATACCAGCCTTCCTATATTCTTTGATTTCTACCCTATTAATAACACTGGAAGCAGGCAGGCCTAACTGGTACTAAGCTTCTTATAGTCCTTTGAGGTGGGAGTAATACTACAGGCAGATAATACGTTGCCCCTAGAGACAAGCTGGTACCATGCACACGTACCTAGTATTAATGCTATAGTTTTTGGCCTGGACAGCCTGGTTTTCGGTAGGTCACTCTGGATCCAAACTACTTGTATTCTCTAAGATTGATGCATCAGAGCCCACCCCTGTGATGGTGAGCCCCGCCCCATGACTTAACACCCCGCCTCCCCACATGGAGTTCCCAGGCAGGAGAGGTGGCAACTCTAAGGGTAGTGGCAGATGGGAAGATTAGTCGCCCAGCGACAAATCTTCGTTGACACAGCCGACTAATATCCCCACAGTGCCATCCCACCGGCAACAATGTAAATCGCCAGTGGGATGGCATAAGCGTCACTACAATTTCCGGAAGTCGCCGGAAGTTTCCTCTCAAGGCAACATCGGCCAATGCGATGCCATCCCACCGACTAATCTCCCCCTTCCCTTTGCCTAACACAAATAACATGGCCAATAACAGTCCTTTTTGGTACCCCCAGGAACCTTTTTCAAGCTTGTGTTGCTCTCCAATAGTGATGAGCGAATCCGTTCCATTCCCTACACCGTAAAATTCACAAATCTTTCAAAAGATCCACGAAACTGCAAAAATTCGCAAAACGGCGAAAATGTCATGTGGGAAAAAAAAAAATTGTCGCCCGCAGCTATTCTTTTTTTTGATGCCGGCGACAATTTTTGGACGTGCGGCAAATTTCTTCATCCGTTTCACGAAACAATCCGCCAATGGCGAAACGCGGAAATTCACTGCGAATCCATGCCTGGTAAAACATTTCGCCCATTACTATTCTCCAACTCTTTTTATACTTAAATGTGTCTCACTGGGAAAAAAAGGTCGGGGACCCCTGGTGTAGAGAGTGCTATTCTGAGACAACTTGCAATTGGTCTTCACATTTAATTTTTGCAGTTTTTGTATTATTTAGCTTGTTGTTCAGCAGCTCTCCAGGTTGGAATTTCAGCAGCTTTGTGGTTGCTAGGACCCAATTTAATCTAGTAACCAGGCACTGGCTTGTAAAAAAGAACAAGAATATGAATAGAGGAGGGCCTACATAGAAACAGAATATAAAGTAACAATACATTTGTAGCCTCATAGAGCAATAGTTGTTTGGCTGCCGGGTCAGTGACCCCCATCTGAAACCTGACAAGAGTGTGAAGGTGGTGGCAAAAAAAACAATGAAAAATAAAAAACAAAGACCAATTGAAAACTTACTAAGAATAGGCCATTCTATAACAAAGGTTAACCTGAAGGTGAACCACCCCTTCATTTTCAGACCCATTAGGGCTATAGCAACAAATAGATGAAAACCAAGTGAATGGAAGAGGCAGTACTGGGCAGACACTGGCATTGCTAGTCATAGAATAGGTGGCTACCATATGGGGGAACACACTTGCCCACCCATTGTAATCCTCTAGCCCTGTTCTGGCCACAAAGATACCAAATACTCAAACAATAAACATTGGATCACATCACTGCAAGGATGGTGTTGAAAGGTATAGGCCCATCCCTATGTGTCTCATTTGAACTGCTCCCCCACAGCAAGTCCCATACTTATATAAACTATGTTCCAAGCTTGCCCCCAGTGTAGGGTAATATGTGTAACCACATACCAGCAAAATAATAAACCAAATGTATTATCAGTCATTGCTGTTCAGAGATGAATTCAGTCCATGACTTTATCTGCACTGTTGGTCCTCGCTACATGTACCATTGCAACAAAGTAGTCCGTATTAATAGCTGTAATATTGGTGTGTAGGCACCATCTCAGTGCCTTGTGCCTGAGTCTGAGTTTTCAGCCAGCGCTACACATTAGAACTGCTTTCAGCTAACCTATTGTTTCTGGAGGAGTCCCAAGTCAGACTTGGATTTTTTATTATTGAGTGCTATTCTGATACCTACTGGGAGCTGCTATCTTGCTCCCTTCCCATTGTTCTGCTGATCGGTTGCCGGGGGTAAGGGGGGGGGGATATCACTCCAACTTGCAGCGCAGCAGTAAAGTGTGACTAAAGTTTATTAGAGCACAGGTCACATGGCTGTGGCACCCTGGGAAATGAAGAATATGGCTAGCCCCATGTGAAAAACAGATTACAATGCAGGATTCTGCTGGAGAAGCTCTTTAAAAAGACATTTAAACATTACTGAAACCCAACAGGATTGTTCTGCCTCCAATAAGAATACCTTAGTGGGATTATGTACCAGGTACTGTCTCATTATAACAGAATAAGGAAAGCATTTTTTATAAAATAGAATTTGCTTATAATTGAGCCTATGGGAGATGGCCTTCCCGTAGTTTGTAACTGTGGATAAACAGTTTCTAGATAACAGATTCCATATCTGTACTAACAAAAGCAGTGAAAATCAACATGAACTATAGGTAATGTTAAATGTACATTAATATTTTTAAAGAGTAATTTTTTGTGTCACCAACACGTTAAGCTTGGGCTGAAGTAACTTGCATGGATTTGGTACTCTCTTGGGGAGTCTTTTTCCCAGCATTCAGTTGAAGTTGGTGGACTTTTTACCAGTTGTGATAAGATACAGGAATAATACAAATCACCCTATCATACCAAGGTCTAAGGGCAGGCTTCTCTAAGGCTGCAATACCAGATCACAAGTCAAACAATAGTCTTTGGCCACAATTCCATTTTACACACATGGTCTAACATTAAAGAGCAGACAAAACTATGCAGCCTTTAAAACTAACCCCACAGGAAATTCTCACCATGATCTTCAGATCTAGACTAGTTCCAAAAGCGTAAACTGCCAATTCACAAGTTAAAGAATGAGGCGTAGAAGCAAATGAACAGTTTTTTGGGACTTTATTTCTGTACAGGTTGTATTTATTCCCGAGCCATGAGTTTCTGCTTTTTCAGCTTCTTCTGAGAGATCTAAAGAAGAAATTACCAGTTTAGTAACAGTTCTCATCCATTTTACATACACATTGGCCACACTGTATACATGGGAGGGGGGCAGTAAATACACAAGCAGCAATATTGGTCTGTATGCAGCCGATATCTTTTGGTCAAGGTCTAAAGTAAAAGGATGCACAAAAACATAACGTGCTACTTTATCAGTGGGGTACGGTATTAAAGTGGCTCAGAATGAAGTTTGGTTTCATGTTTGATTCCAAAGGTGTCCTAAGATAGTCATCATTGCCACCAATAAATGCTTCACGGCAACACGGCTATGTATGTAGTGCCTTTAAACCCCCTCCTCCATGTCTATGGTACGCACCAGAGAAACGAAGTTCAAGGCAGACTAGGCACCAAAACGCATGGCATGCCAACGTGAGCCATGTACAAAGCCCTGGAGGTAGCGAGGGGCACGGAGAAACATGGGGACGCAGTACTGCAGCTCTATGAACTGCTATATTGTATCGGTTTGATAGTTTAATATTCTCATTAAAGAGGTTCTATAGCAGTGTTATTACCTTTTTCTTTTGAGCGACTTCCTCCTCAGGTTTTGGTACGATCTGTTCCTTCTCAGTAAGGATCAATTCGATGTGGCATGGGGAGCTCATATAGGGATTGATACGACCATGAGCACGGTAGGTACGCCTGCGCATCTTGGGGGCCTTATTCACCTGGATGTGCTCAATGACCAAAGAATCAACATCCAAACCCTAAAGCAGATGGATAAAGTTATAGTCGCACAGTGCCAACAAAAACACAATTTAGGAAAATACATCACTTGTATTGTTGTATTGTCTCAAAATATGTCACGAGAGAATGAGATCTGACAACCAGCCTCTTTTTAATACAATGGATACAATAAATGTTTCAAAATTCCCCTCATAGAAGAGTTCTACTTACATTAGGAAAATAGTGGCTCAGAATTAAGGTTGGTTTCATGTTTGATTCCAAAGGTGTCCTAAGATAGTCATCATTGCCACAATTTAATGTTCTACAATAACACAATCACAGGAGACCGGCTACAAGACAGAAGCTTATGGTCTCAGCCTATAATGGTTGGGTTGGCCTAAGGGCAAGGGCAGACACAGCGTTAAGCTCAGGGCTGAGAAAAGGCGGCTTTTCTGTCTGACTCAGAGAAGCGGATCCGCTTAGTTATGCTACCCCGTGTGTGCGCATTAAACCGAATCCAGGATTCGGTTCGGTATTTGGCCAGGATTCGGCTTTTTTTGGCAGGGTTCAACTTTGGCTGAATCCACAGTCCTGGCCAAACTGAATCAGAATTAGTAAATACATTGGGGATGGGTTGGGGCAAACCTAAAAAACTGGGCTCAGTGCATCCCTATTAAAAGTTATGGCAACAGCCAGTGTGAGCGCACAGAGCAGAGCGGATCGGCGGTTGGCCTAGAAACCATGAAAGTGGATCTGTTTCTCTCAGCCAGGCAGAAAAGCGCAGGGCCGAGAGAAGCGTATTAATGCTTTGTCTGCCCTCGCCCTAAGGAATAGGCACACAAAACCCTGGCCAGACTAGCAACAGAGGCTGAAGTGATCTAAGGAGTCAATGCATTCTGTCTCCAGTAATCAGCCATTGAATACTAGGGATGCACTGAATTCTCTACTTTAGGATTCGGCTTAACCACAAAACCCAAACCCTAATTTGTATATATAAATAAGGATAAGGAAGCATTAAACTGCATACTGAAAAACTTCTGCTTGTGACAAAAAAAGTCATGTGATTTTAGGA
Organism: Xenopus tropicalis; assembly: GCF_000004195.4. Taxonomy (NCBI): domain Eukaryota; kingdom Metazoa; phylum Chordata; class Amphibia; order Anura; family Pipidae; genus Xenopus; species Xenopus tropicalis. Next base: position 205,948,569 of record NC_030677.2, read on the forward strand.
ATGTGGCCAAATTCTGGATTCGGTGCATCCCTATAACTCATGTACTGCATGCCACACACTATTTAGGATGTCAAAAAAAAAAAAAAAAGGAAAAGCTAAGACTGCTATGCAACTGGGCTTCCTAACTATTTGTGCAAGGTAGGTTACAAAGTAGGAACACAACCCCAGTATTAAGATACCTCCATACCTTGACTTCTGCATTGCTTTCAGCATTTTTCAGTATGTGCAGGAGGAAGTTTGCGCTCTTTTTTGGCCAACGTCCCTGTGTCCAGTCCCACTGCTTAGCCTGTATGCAAGGAGAAAAAAAAAAAGTTAAAATATAAAACAAAGAAGCAAAGTTCCAAGGTTATCAATGTCCATATTGAAACATCTGTGCTCCAGGCATGGAGAGAATTGTGTGTGGAGTATATGCATTGCCCCACTACAGATACACAAATATAAATTCTAAATTGAAGGATATCAAGGTCGCTCAGAATAAAATTTTTTGTTTCATGGGTTTTCCAAAGGTGTCCTAAGATAGTCATCACTGCAACCAGTAGTCATTGCTCCACACCCCCCACCAAATCCGCCATTTTGAAAAACACAACACATACCTGGGCACACCTTCCAACACCCCCGTTGTAGCGGCGGAAAGGAACGCACTGCTTCTTCAGGGTGACGTCTTTCAGGTATTTGGTGGCCTTACGGATGTGCATGCCTTTGATAGCTTGAGCAGTTTCACGAGTGTTCTAGGGAAGACAAATCCAAATCTGAGAAACATCCACGGGCAAATAAATGAGTCTCTCACCCCATAAAGAAACCCATCTTACCCACTAAAGCCTAAGGCCAATTACCCAAAGGAACACCAACCCAAGCACTGAAACCTAAGTAACAAAAATATTACATTTAAATAAGTGAAACAAAGTAAACACTTAAGGGGAAATAAACCATTTGCTCTAAGTCTAGTAACCCAGGGAGATACTGGCATCTAAAAATCTTTGATAAATTAGCGAGGAGCCTAAAAAAGAAAAGATCATTTTGGGCCCAGTCTCAAACCTGCCTGGGGATATAACACTTCTATTACCAGACAGGTTGGAGAAAGGGCCCAAAACGTTGCCTATTTGACCCAAATAAACCTATTTTGCCACCTCGTGTTTCTATCGGGGCCATTTAACAGCCTCCCACTAGATGTTAGTACATTGTTGCTTGGAGTTGCTTTAAGTTCAACTGAAAATGAACTTACTATAATGTAGAGCTAGATATTCTGAGACAATTTGCCATTGGTCTTCACTTTTTATTTTCAGTGGATTTTGAAATATTTGGCTTTTGTTCAGCAGCTATCTGGTTGTTAGGTTTCAAGTTATCTTAGCAACCAGGCAGTGGTTCGAATGATACTGGAATATAGGCATTGACTTAACGGAAAGATAATACAAAATTAGTGATTAAATTGTAGCTTCACGGAGCAACAGTTTTTGGCTGCCGGGGTCAGTGACCGTGAATTGAAAGTTAGAAGAGAAATGCAAATAATTCAAAAACTGCATGTAGTAAAAAAGGAAGACCAGTTGAAAAGTTGCTCAGGTACGAGGCACTGGCAGAGAGCAGGTCTATTCCAGCCCCACATGTTACATACTAACTGGGCATCAGCGTGAGATCAACATGGCTGCTCAGAATTCTTTATTTCTTTTCATCTATAAATCTGAAGGTCTCCTAAGAATAACAACATCATTGCAGCCATGCAGATCCCATTACCCCCCCCAAACCAAGGGTAAGTAAAGCCTACAAGCTTACCTTAAAGTGCACTCGAAGGTTTGAGCCCCGTGCCTTGCATGCTGTCGGGAATAATAATAATAATAATAATAATAATAATGTTGTTAGAAGGAACTTACAGACATTGTTATAATAAATTCAGTTATGACTGTCACCTTACTTACATTTTGTGGGGTTCTCCGGGTCGAGAGAATAGCGCACCATTGTTCCGAGAGAATCTGCCACAAAGTAGAGAGAAATATTCAGAATAGAAGTAGAGATCAAAGCAACCAAAGGGAAACTTATCAGCTGAAACTGCTCAGTATTATAAGTGTTATTTTCATCTTTTATTTCCAAAGGTGTCCTAAGAAAGTCATCATTGCAGTTCCATAAAAGTCACAATCATTAAGGGTGAAGACACATGGAGCTACTAGTAGCAGCTACTAAATGCCAGAAAATCCCCTGCCATAGACAATACTGAGAATTGCCTCTGCTAAAACAGACAATTATCAGTAAACGATCAGCATTATCCATTTCTGTAGCTGCTACTAGCAGTTACACCCTAAGGGTGAAGACACATGGAGCTACTTAGTAGCACTACTAAACTCCAGAAAATCCCCTGCCATAGACAATACTGAGAATTGCCTCTGCTAAAACACACAGACAATACTGAGAATCGCCTCTACTAAAACACACAGACTAAATGATCACCATTGTTTATTTCTGTAGCTGCTACTAGTAGCTACACCCTAAGGGTGAAGATACATTGAGCTACTAGTAGCAGCTACTTTTTCACAGCTACTAAACTCCAGAAAATACCCTGCCATAGACAATACTGATAATTGCCTCTGCTAAAAACACAGACAATTATCAGTAAATGATCAGCATTGTCTATTTCTGTAGCTGCTACTAGCAGTTACACCCTAAGGGTGAAGACACATGGAGCTACTTAGTAGCACTACTAAACTCCAGAAAATCCCCTGCCATAGACAATACTGAGAATTGCCTCTGCTAAAACACACAGACAATACTGAGAATCGCCTCTACTAAAACACACAGACTAAATGATCACCATTGTTTATTTCTGTAGCTGCTACTAGTAGCTACACCCTAAGGGTGAAGATACATTGAGCTACTAGTAGCAGCTACTTTTTCACAGCTACTAAACTCCAGAAAATACCCTGCCATAGACAATACTGATAATTGCCTCTGCTAAAAACACAGACAATTATCAGTAAATGATCAGCATTGTCTATTTCTGTAGCTGCTACTAGCAGTTACACCCTAAGGGTGAAGACACATGGAGCTACTTAGTAGCACTACTAAACACCATAAAATCCCCTGCCATAGACAATACTGAGAATTGCCTCTGCTAAACACACGTAGGGACAATTATCAGTAAACGATCAGCATTGTCTATTTCTGTAGCTGCTACTAATAGTTACACCCTAAGGGTGAAGACACTGTACTACTAGTAGCAGCTACTAAACCCCAGAAAATACCTTTCCACACAATACAGAGAATCGCCTCTACTAAAACACAGACTAAATGATCACCATTGTCTATTTCTGTAGCTGCTACTAGTAGCTACACCCGAAGGGTGAAGACACATTGAGCTACTAGTAGCAGCTACTTTTTCACAGCTACTAAACTCCAGAAAATACCTTTACATAGACAATACTGAGAATTGCATCTGCTAAAACACAGACATATCAGTAAATAATCAGCATTGTCTATTTTAGTAGTCACAATTAGCTGCTTCTAGTAGCTCCGTGTGTCTTCATCCTAAGGGCAAAGACACACAAGGTGATCAGTCACCACAACTTTTAACTAAGACAGTTGCAGCAACATTTCACCCATAGGTTATAATGGGAATCGCAGTGACTAATCGCCCCGTGTGTCTAAGCCCTATAGTGTGGCTATGAGACAAGGCAGCCAATAGTAAGGCAACACTGGGCACCCATAGACAGGCAAACCTCCTGAGCTGCACATTTACAGGCAGCAGCACTGCTCTAAAAGTATAATCAAGAGGGACAAAAAAAAATAAAAAATAAAGACGAAAGCCTGACATAGAACTACAACTCCCAACATTCTTCTGGTTAAAGCAATACTGGGAGCTGCAGTCGCACAGCATGATGGGTAATGTTCCCGGCCAATACCTGTTGCTGCCTTAGGGATGCGACTAAACAGGAGGCGGCCACACCGGGGCAAGTGAGGAAGGAAAGCGGCTACTGACAGGTCGCGGTGCTGCCCGTATAAAGCCCCGGTCCCTAGGCCGCGTCCCCGGCATCTCCAACAGCCCACAAACCGCTTCCCACCGCACAGCTAGCCGCAATAACAGCGCCTCCCCCATACTAGCGCCTCCACAGATTCTCCCGGATGGAAACAGACACCGTGAGGGAAGGGATGGCGGAGATAGCAAGCGGATTGTGCCCCAAGCCCGCACCCAGCATCGGCAGCCATGTCTCACTCACCTCAGGCCGCGCAGGAAGAGGGACAGCAAGGCATTCTGGGAGCGGTATCACAGCTTACACTCTCGCGAGATCAACGGCGAGATTTCGCGCCTCTTATTGGGCGGCCATGTTGCCAACCAGCTGCCAACCAGGGTCTCTAATTACAACGTACGGCTGTGGGTTAGTTCTTTTACATAGCGTGTGCTACATAAACAGAAAGCAATACCCTGAGGAGTCAATAGAATGACACAAGAACTGAATGTTCTGTAGTGATGTTGTATAACGAGATTATAGACCGGAAGTAGATACATACATCTGTGTGGTAGATATTGTCTTCATGTAACTGTTATTATTATTATTAACATTTATTTATAAAGCGCCAACATATCCCGCAGCGCTGTACAATAAGTTGGTTCCATACATTGGGCATACAGAGTAACATATAAAGCAATCAGTAACCGATACAGGAGGGGAAGAGAGCCCTGCCCAAAAGAGCTTACACTCTACAAGGAGTAACATATAAAGCAATCAATAACCGATACAAGAGGGGAAGAGAGCCCTGCCCAAAAGAGCTTACACTCTACAAGGAGTAACATATAAAGCAACCAATAACCGATACAAGAGGGGAAGAGAGCCCTGCCCAAAAGAGCTTACACTCTACAAGGAGTAACATATAAAGCAATCAGTAACCGATACAAGAGGGGAAGAGAGCCCTGCCCAAAAGAGCTTACACTCTACAAGGAGTAACATATAAAGCAATCAGTAACCGATACAGGAGGGGAAGAGAGCCCTGCCCAAAAGAGCTTACAATCTACAAGGAGTAAGATATAAAGCAATCAATAACCAATACAGGAGGGGAAGGGAGCCCTGCCCAAAAGAGCTTACACTCTACAAGGAGTAACATATAAAGCAATCAATAACCAATACAGGAGGGGAAGGGAGCCCTGCCCAAAAGAGCTTACACTCTACAAGGAGTAACATATAAAGCAACCAATAACCGATACAAGAGGGGAAGAGAGCCCTGCCCAAAAGAGCTTACACTCTACAAGGAGTAACATATAAAGCAATCAGTAACCGATACAAGAGGGGAAGGGAGCCCTGCCCAAAAGAGCTTACAATCTACAAGGAGTAACATATAAAGCAACCAGTAACCGATACAAGAGGGGAAGAGAGCCCTGCCCAAAATAGCTTATAATCTATATGAATCTATTATTATTATTATTATTAACATTTATTTATAAAGCGCCAACATACCCCGCAGCGCTGTACAATAAGTGGGTTTCATACATTCGACATACAGAGTAACATATAAAGCAATCAGTAACCGATACAAGAGGTGAAGAGAGCCCTGCCCAAAAGAGCTTACAATCTACAAGGAGTAACATATAAAGCAATCAATAACCAATACAAGAGGTGAAGAGAGCCCTGCCCAAAAGAGCTTACAATCTACAAGGAGTAACATATAAACCAATCAATAACCAATACAAGAGGTGAAGAGAGCCCTGCCCAAAAGAGCTTACAATCTACAAGGAGTAACATATAAAGCAATCAATAACCAATTCAAGAGGGGAAGAGAGCCCTGCCCAAAAGAGCTTACACTCTACAAGGAGTAACATATAAAGCAATCAGTAACCGATACAAGAGGGGAAGAGAGCCCTGCCCAAAAGAGCTTACACTCTACAAGGAGTAACATATAAAGCAACCAATAACCGATACAAGAGGGGAAGAGAGCCCTGCCCAAAAGAGCTTACACTCTACAAGGAGTAACATATAAAGCAATCAATAACCAATACAAGAGGTGAAGAGAGCCCTGCCCAAAAGAGCTTACAATCTACAAGGAGTAACATATAAAGCAATCAATAACCAATACAAGAGGTGAAGAGAGCCCTGCCCAAAAGAGCTTACAATCTACAAGGAGTAACATATAAAGCAATCAATAACCAATACAAGAGGTGAAGAGAGCCCTGCCCAAAAGAGCTTACAATCTACAAGGAGTAACATATAAAGCAATCAATAACCAATTCAAGAGGGGAAGAGAGCCCTGCCCAAAAGAGCTTACACTCTACAAGGAGTAACATATAAAGCAACCAATAACCGATACAAGAGGGGAAGAGAGCCCTGCCCAAAAGAGCTTACACTCTACAAGGAGTAACATATAAAGCAACCAATAACAGATACAAGAGGGGAAGAGAGCCCTGCCCAAAAGAGCTTACACTCTACAAGGAGTAACATATAAAGCAACCAATAACCAATTCAAGAGGGGAAGAGAGCCCTGCCCAAAAGAGCTTACAATCTACAAGGAGTAACATATAAAGCAATCAGTAACCGATACAAGAGGGGAAGGGAGCCCTGCCCAAAAGAGCTTACACTCTACAAGGAGTAACATATAAAGCAACCAATAACCGATACAAGAGGGGAAGGGAGCCCTGCCCAAAAGAGCTTACAATCTACAAGGAGTAACATATAAAGCAATCAATAACCGATACAAGAGGTGAAGAGAGCCCTGCCCAAAAGAGCTTACACTCTACAAGGAGTAACATATAAAGCAACCAATAACCGCTTCAAGAGGGGAAGAGAGCCCTGCCCAAAAGAGCTTACAATCTACAAGGAGTAACATACAAAGCAATCAATAACTGATACAAGAGGGGAAGAGAGCCCTGCCCAAAAGAGCTTACAATCTACAAGGAGTAACATATAAAGCAATCAGTAACCGATACAGGAGGTGAAGAGAGCCCTGCCCAAAAGAGCTTACACTCTACAAGGAGTAACATATAAAGCAATCAATAACCGATACAAGAGGTGAAGAGAGCCCTGCCCAAAAGAGCTTACACTCTACAAGGAGTAACATATAAAGCAATCAGTAACCGATACAAGAGGGGAAGAGAGCCCTGCCCAAAAGAGCTTACAATCTACAAGGAGAAAGGGTTGAGACACAAGGGGGCACTATGATAACTCAAAGGTCTTTTAAAACCCTTAACATGTATGATTAAGGTGTGGATGTAAGAAAGGGCCTCCCAATGGGCCACACCACTCCCACATTGCAAATGTAATGTGATCAGATTGTAAGGTTGGCATGTCTGAGATATCTGCAGCACTGGATTTGTTATTTGGCTGCCCCTCCCACCACCCCTCAGGCTCCTCCCCTCTTACCAATAAATTCCCCCCCCCGCCTTGCTACCTGTGCTACACAGCCAGCAGCAGTGGGCGCAAGTTGCAGGAGGCAGCAGCAACAGGTGGGTCAAGGAGCAGGAAGAGCAGGGATGGCGGCTGGCAGAAGATTTACATGCCTAGTACCCCCCCCTAACGCTGAACCTTAGGCACGTGTCCTTATCCAATGGGTCTCTGTATTCTCCCCAACAGAGAGACATAATATGGCCCAGCAAGCGGATGTCCAAATCAGGCCTGGTTCTGCTTGCATGGTGACCTCGCCTACGAGCGGATGTGGCCATGTATGGCCTCCTTTCTGCCCAGAGAATGCCCTCGACAGCAATCTGATAAATCGTTGACATTTTCGGGTGAGAAAGTGCTCTCTCATTTCTGGTTTTAAGGCACTGTTATGTGTGTAACATTAGACATATGAATACTGTGTTTACTGTCATGATTTTTATGGGGTACTTTTTATTTCTAAATGACACTGTTACACAGCAAATAATTCCCTCTGCCATTTAACCTTTTATTCTTGAACCAACAAATGTATTTGTAGCTGTAATATTGGTGTGTAGGCGCCATCTCAGTGCCTTGTGCCTGAGTCTGAGCTTTCAGCCAGCGCTACACATTAGAACTGCTTTCAGCTAACCTATTGTTTCTCCTACTCCCATGTAACTGGAGGAGTCCCAAGCCGGACTTGGATTTCTTACTATTGAGTGCTATTCTGATACCTACTGGGAGCTGCTATCTTGCTCCCTTCCCATTGTTCTGCTGATCGGCTGCTGGGGGGGAGGGGGGGGGATATCACTCCAACTTGCAGCGCAGCAGTAAAGTGAGACTGAAGTTTATCAGAGCACAGGTCACATGGCTGTGGCACCCTGGGAAATGAAGAATATGGCTAGCCCCATGTGAAAAACAGATTACAATGCAGGATTCTGCTGGAGAAGCTCTATTAACTGATGGGGTTTGAAAAAAAAAAGTTTTCCCATGTCAGTTTTTCTTTAAACTAATGCCCCACAGAAAGATTAGTCTCCTGCAATATTTCTCTGCTACCGCAGGCAACTAATCGGGCCAACATGCCTTTCCACCAGCAATAAAGTGAATCGCCGGTGGAAAGGCATTTCGGGGAGATTAGTTGCCCGCAGTAGCAGAGATTCATCAATGGCAGTTAATCTCAGTGGGGCATTAGTTTTAAGAAGGCTTTTGGTGCAGGTCTTGCATTTGAGATGGGCTCTATTTAGCCCTTTTCACCCACCTTTCATTCGGACTTTTGTTAGTTTGCTAATATGCCACAAGATGGCAGCAATTTCTATATCCCCCATCCCTTTGTAACTTAAATAGTTATTATTAACATTTATGCCAACATATCCCGCAGCGCTGTACAATAAGTGGGTTTCATACATTGGACATACAGAGTAACATATAAAGCAATCAGTAACCAATACAAGGGGTGAAGTGAGCCCTGCCCAAAAGAGCTTAGTTATCTAATACCCATTGTAAGCAGCAGTCCAGCCCTGCTTTATGGCTGAGATTCTAGCTATCTGTATAACAGAGCATTCTGTCACAGTGGCACAGATCCTATCTGATCCCCCCCCATTGTAAGCAGCAGTCCTGCCCTGCTTTATGGCTGAGATTCTAGCTATCTGTATAACAGAGCATTCTGTCACAGTGGCACAGATCCTATCTGATCCCCCCCCCCCCCCCCCCATTGTAAGCAGCAGTCCTGCCCTGCTTTATGGCTGAGATTCTAGCTATCTGTATAACAGAGCATTCTGTCACAGTGGCACAGATCCTATCTGGTCCCCATTGTAAGCAGCAGTCCTGCCCTGCTTTATGGCTGAGATTCTAGCTATCTGTATAACAGAGCATTCTGTCACAGTGGCACAGATCCTATCTGATCCCCCCCATTGTAAGCAGCAGTCCTGCCCTGCTTTATGGCTGAGATTCTAGCTATCTGTATAACAGAGCATTCTGTCACAGTGGCACAGATCCTATCTGATCCCCCCATTGTAAGCAGCAGTCCTGCCCTGCTTTATGGCTGAGATTCTAGCTATCTGTATAACAGAGCATTCTGTCACAGTGGCACAGATCCTATCTGATCCCCCCCCCATTGTAAGCAGCAGTCTTGCCCTGCTTTATGGCTGAGATTCTAGCTATCTGTATAACAGAGCATTCTGTCACAGTGGCACAGATCCTATCTGATCCCCCCATTGTAAGCAGCAGTCCTGCCCTGCTTTATGGCTGAGATTCTAGCTATCTGTATAACAGAGCACTCCATTATAATGGAGTCTATAGGAGATGGCCTACGCCTACCTGTAATTCAGAACTTTATGGATAACAGCTTTCCGGATAGCAGATCCCATACATATAGTTGAACTGAAGTTACATATAAATTCCACTAGATGTCACTGTTCTGTTGCACTTCCTTACTTTTCCATTGGCTTTAGTGCAAATAAATTGCTCTTGAGTACGTATATATACAGTAAGTAGTGACGGCTTTTTATTTTATTCATAAAGCACTGCTTATTTACACAGCTGGGAGGCCACGGTAGTCTGGGCAGGGTAGGATGTAAGGTACAGATGTGGGTTCTAGCAGCACATATTTTATTTTTGTGATTAGAGAAGTAAAGAGTAGAGTTAGAGAAACTTTAGGAAACTTTAGGGCCCTGTACAAGTTATTTATATGGGGCCCCCGATGAACACATCGGCGCACAGTACCAAAAGTTTGGCCACGCCCCTTGTGTGTGCAATACAAACAGCTGATGTTACTTAATAATAAGCAGTTTATACAAAGAGTTCCATTAATTAATGTGCTAATGAGTCATTTAGTTTATTGGAGGTCATGGAGTTTGTGCTGTTTAACCCCTTCTCACCTACCTGCTCCTTCTCTGCGCTGTCATTGCTTGCTATAGAAGTTACGTAAGTTTTTGCATTAGTTACGTAAATTGTGTAAGCGCAGGGGTCCAATAATGTTGCTGTGGGGCACAATAACCAGTCATTCCCCTGCTGGAAAGCTCATGTAGGAGCCGCTCATATCATTCAGTAAATAGATCCCAAAACAAACAGCTGATGTGACTCTATAATAACCAGTCATTCCCCTGCTGGAAAGTTCATGTAGGAGCCGCTCATATCATTCAGTAAATAGATCCCAAAACAAACAGCTGATGTGACTCTATAATAACCAGTCATTCCCCTGCTGGAAAGTTCATATAGGAGACACTGATATAATTCAGTAAATAGATCCCAATACAAACAGCTGATGTGACTCTATAATAACCAGTCATTCCCCTGCTAGAAAGTTCATGTAGGAGCCGCTCATATCATTCAGTAAATAGATCCCAATACAAACAGCTGATGTGACTCTATAATAACCAGTCATTCCTCTGCTGGAAAGTTCATGTAGGAGCCGCTCATATCAGTCAGTAAATAGATCCCAATACAAACAGCTGATGTGACTCTATAATAACCAGTCATTCCCCTGCTGGAAAGTTCATGTAGGAGCCGCTCATATCATTCAGTAAATAGATCCCAATACAAACAGCTGATGTGACTCTATAATAACCAGTCATTCCCCTGCTGGAAAGTTCATGTAGGAGCCACTGATATCATTCAGTAAATAGATCCCACTACAAACAGCTGATGTGACTCTATAATAACCAGTCATTCCCCTGCTGGAAAGTTCATGTAGGAGCCGCTCATTTCACAGGGCCCGACACAACTGTACCCCCTCTTCCCCCCCGACAGCAGCCCTGGCAGTAAACCCTAATCATTAGGGTTAATGAACATGCCAGGACTAGTAATAGTAAAGTAATAGTAAAGCCTTCTGTGACCTTCTGGCTAAGTAAGTGCCTGAGAGCCAAGGAACCGTATGTGTGTCTGTGTTCTATCTCTCCGCTAATAACGAGGGTCCGGCCCGGCATCCCATCATCTCACAGAGCACAAGCTTCAAAGCCAGACTGGCATTTATTATTTAAGCGCCTCGCTACTTTCATTATGGCATCGCCGTGCCGCAGAGACATCCATTGATTTGGGCAGGGTTGGCATTGGCTTCCTTGCGCTTTTCTTTCTGATCATAATTAAAGGGGAAGTTCACCTTTTGGACAAATAGCCAAAAATAAAATGCTATTTAAATGACAGAGTTAAGCATTCTAAGCAACCTTGCAATTGGTCTGTGTTTTTTTTTTGAGTAATTCATTTTTTTTTTGTAAATTATTTGCATTCTGTTTTGACTGGAAGGCAAGTTTGGACCATTCTGCCATCCTGCTCCCTACTGACCCATTGCAGGGTTAGTAATAAAGCTGTTGGGGTTATATAATGAAAGCTGCAGATTTTGCTCAGGTCTTGTAACCTCTAGCAACCAATCAGATGCTTACTTTACTCATTATTGTAATACTGCTTATACCTGGGTTATTTTACCCTATGTCTGATGGCACAGAAGGATGGATATAGGTGCACACTGGCTGCAAACATTAACCTGTATGTCCTCCATGCATTGCCTGTTGCCTAGCAACCAAAACACCCACCAAATCATATCATCATCATCATCAAACTAAACATTATCTGTAATGATAAATGATTAAATGCCAGAGCTGCCATCAGAAATCATAAGTGCCCATTCACTAGTGATCCAGGACCCTGGGGAAATTGGCACTAGCAACAAAGCCAGTTAGGGGGGGATTTGGGGTGAGTGCTTATTTGTGCCCTGGGTACCCCTGGAACTATAGCAGGGTGACTGTTACCCCAATGTTTCTATATATCTGTAACCTTGTTATGGGCTAAGGGGGCCCAGCCTGAAGGCCAGTTAGGGGGGGATTTGGGGTGAGTGCTTATTTGTGCCCTGGGTACCCCTGGAACTATAGCAGGGTGACTGTTACCCCAATGTTTCTATATATCTGTAACCTTGTTATGGGCTAAGGGGGCCCAGCCTGAAGGCCAGTTAGGGGGGGATTTGGGGTGAGTGCTTATTTGTGCCCTGGGTACCCCTGGAACTATAGCGGGGTGACTGTTACCCCAATGTTTCTATATATCTGTAACCTTATTATGGGCTAAGGGGGCCCAGCCTGAAGGCCAGTTAGGGGGGGATTTGGGGTGAGTGCTTATTTGTGCCCTGGGTACCCCTGTAACTATAGCGGGGTGACTGTTACCCCAATGTTTCTATATATCTGTAACCTTGTTATGGGCTAAGGGGGCCCAGCCTGAAGGCCAGTTAGGGGGGATTTGGGGTGAGTGCTTATTTGTGCCCTGGGTACCCCTGTAACTATAGCGGGGTGACTGTTACCCCAATGTTTCTATATATCTGTAACCTTATTATGGGCTAAGGGGGCCCAGCCTGAAGGCCAGTTAGGGGGGGATTTGGGGTGAGTGCTTATTTGTGCCCTGGGTACCCCTGTAACTATAGCGGGGTGACTGTTACCCCAATGTTTCTATATATCTGTAACCTTGTTATGGGCTAAGGGGGCCCAGCCTGAAGGCCAGTTAGGGGGGATTTGGGGTGAGTGCTTATTTGTGCCCTGGGTACCCCTGGAACTATAGCAGGGTGACTGTTACCCCAATGTTTCTATATATCTGTAACCTTGTTATGGGCTAAGGGGGCCCAGCCTGAAGGCCAGTTAGGGGGGGATTTGGGGTGAGTGCTTATTTGTGCCCTGGGTACCCCTGGAACTATAGCGGGGTGACTGTTACCCCAATGTTTCTATATATCTGTAACCTTGTTATGGGCTAAGGGGGCCCAGCCTGAAGGCCAGTTAGGGGGGGATTTGGGGTGAGTGCTTATTTGTGCCCTGGGTACCCCTGGAACTATAGCAGGGTGACTGTTACCCCAATGTTTCTATATATCTGTAACCTTGTTATGGGCTAAGGGGGCCCAGCCTGAAGGCCAGTTAGGGGGGGATTTGGGGTGAGTGCTTATTTGTGCCCTGGGTACCCCTGGAACTATAGCGGGGTGACTGTTACCCCAATGTTTCTATATATCTGTAACCTTATTATGGGCTAAGGGGGCCCAGCCTGAAGGCCAGTTAGGGGGGGATTTGGGGTGAGTGCTTATTTGTGCCCTGGGTACCCCTGGAACTATAGCGGGGTGACTGTTACCCCAATGTTTCTATATATCTGTAACCTTATTATGGGCTAAGGGGGCCCAGCCTGAAGGCCAGTTAGGGGGGGATTTGGGGTGAGTGCTTATTTGTGCCCTGGGTACCCCTGGAACTATAGCGGGGTGACTGTTACCCCAATGTTTCTATATATCTGTAACCTTATTATGGGCTAAGGGGGCCCAGCCTGAAGGCCAGTTAGGGGGGGATTTGGGGTGAGTGCTTATTTGTGCCCTGGGTACCCCTGTAACTATAGCGGGGTGACTGTTACCCCAATGTTTCTATATATCTGTAACCTTGTTATGGGCTAAGGGGGCCCAGCCTGAAGGCCAGTTAGGGGGGATTTGGGGTGAGTGCTTATTTGTGCCCTGGGTACCCCTGGAACTATAGCGGGGTGACTGTTACCCCAATGTTTCTATATATCTGTAACCTTGTTATGGGCTAAGGGGGCCCAGCCTGAAGGCCAGTTAGGGGGGGATTTGGGGTGAGTGCTTATTTGTGCCCTGGGTACCCCTGGAACTATAGCAGGGTGACTGTTACCCCAATGTTTCTATATATCTGTAACCTTGTTATGGGCTAAGGGGGCCCAGCCTGAAGGCCAGTTAGGGGGGGATTTGGGGTGAGTGCTTATTTGTGCCCTGGGTACCCCTGGAACTATAGCGGGGTGACTGTTACCCCAATGTTTCTATATATCTGTAACCTTATTATGGGCTAAGGGGCCCAGCCTGAAGGCCAGTTAGGGGGGATTTGGGGTGAGTGCTTATTTGTGCCCTGGGTACCCCTGGAACTATAGCGGGGTGACTGTTACCCCAATGTTTCTATATATCTGTAACCTTATTATGGGCTAAGGGGGCCCAGCCTGAAGGCCAGTTAGGGGGGGATTTGGGGTGAGTGCTTATTTGTGCCCTGGGTACCCCTGGAACTATAGCGGGGTGACTGTTACCCCAATGTTTCTATATATCTGTAACCTTATTATGGGCTAAGGGGGCCCAGCCTGAAGGCCAGTTAGGGGGGGATTTGGGGTGAGTGCTTATTTGTGCCCTGGGTACCCCTGGAACTATAGCGGGGTGACTGTTACCCCAATGTTTCTATATATCTGTAACCTTGTTATGGGCTAAGGGGGCCCAGCCTGAAGGCCAGTTAGGGGGGGATTTGGGGTGAGTGCTTATTTGTGCCCTGGGTACCCCTGGAACTATAGCGGGGTGACTGTTACCCCAATGTTTCTATATATCTGTAACCTTGTTATGGGCTAAGGGGGCCCAGCCTGAAGGCCAGTTAGGGGGGGATTTGGGGTGAGTGCTTATTTGTGCCCTGGGTACCCCTGGAACTTTAGCAGGGTGTCTGTAATTACCATATTTTCCATAAATCTATAACCTTTTTTAACTTAAGGATTAAGACCCAAAAAGCCTACAAATCACAGCTATATAAAATCATTATATTGATGCCCAGTTAGCACAGGCTATGGCAGGTTGCACATATATTGATGGAATTCTCTGGTACAATGATCTTTAGCTTGAGACTCTTGGGTACTTGTGTGTGACTGCAGGGAGTAGTTGCTCAGCGGGGGGCGCTCCAGTGCTCCTGTTTGCTGAGAATTGCACCGGCCTGGGGTACTTTTGTACAAGCACCACATTGGGATCTGCCTCATTCTTTTTTATTCTGTTGTCCCAGGCCATTGCATGCACCCCCAATATAAGTCTTGGCATTATACCCATAGCAACCATCTGATCTTTTTTTTGTTTTCTAACTCATATGTGACCATTCAGTTCCAATTTCTTATTGGTTGCTATGGGCAATGTCACCAGTGATGTTGGCTTACACACTATAATAAATATGCCCTAGAATGCATTTTGCTACAAGAGCTCTCTCTCTATGGGAATCCCTTGCTGAATCCCATATCACAATCTGATATAATGAGGACAGACAGGATTTGCATTGGCAACGGCAGCACTTTTTCCCTGACAGAGTAAATATATTACAAATGTCACTTCATTGTATCTATTTCCTGCTTCTGTTGATCTATATTCTCCAGTTATTAATATACAGTACAGGAGAAGTGTTTTAATTCTTACAATCAGTATATGATTGTACAAAAGCACTGGGCCTTTGGCCGTCTTTTATATCCCCTTCAGGCTTGAGAGTAGACTGAGGAGGCAGATAGTGGATCATATTATGTGATTGATATTCAGAGTTCCCTGTATAACTCAGCCTGCAGGCTTGTGCCTTTATATGGGCACAGAACCCCTCAGTGACTGCTAATATCCTTATCATTTACAGTAGGGGGTACATTATCCCTTATAATACATGAGTGATACTCAGAGTTCCCTGTATAACTCAGCCTGCAGGCTTGTGCCTTTATATGGGCACAGAACCCCTCAGTGACTGCTAATATCCTTATCATTTACAGTAGGGGGTACATTATCCCTTATAATACATGAGTGATACTCAGAGTTCCCTGTATAACTCAGCCTGCAGCCTTGTGCCTTTATATGGGCACAGAACCCTTCAGTGACTGCTAATATCCTTATCATTTACAGTAGGGGGTAAGAGTATCCCTTATAATACATGAGTGATACTCAGAGTTCCCTGTATAACTCAGCCTGCAGCCTTGTGCCTTTATATGGGCACAGAACCCCTCAGTGACTGCTAATATCCTTATCATTTACAGTAGGGGGTACATTATCCCTTATAATACATGAGTGATACTCAGAGTTCCCTGTATAACTCAGCCTGCAGCCTTGTGCCTTTATATGGGCACAGAACCCTTCAGTGACTGCTAATATCCTTATCATTTACAGTAGGGGGTAAGAGTATCCCTTATAATACATGAGTGATACTCAGAGTTCCCTGTATAACTCAGCCTGCAGCCTTGTGCCTTTATATGCCTTTATATCCTTATCATTTACCGAAGGAGAATGATTATACCATAATTAACAAAACCCTTGGAATATACTATTTATATCAGAATAGATACCAATGATGTCCAACTTGTGGCCCCTTTTCTACTACTGGACAGGTTATTATTAAACTTAAACAATAGTAGAAGAATTGTGGTACCAGGGTCTCCTTCTGATTTTAAACTCAGCCTGTGTTGCTCCAGGAGTAAAGCAATATAGTCCCATTGTTGCACCTCCACTTGAAGAAGGGTCGGCTCTTGGCCCGTCGGACGCCTCTGAATAATCAAGTTTCATATGAAAGGATTTATTTTCCAAGGAGAAATAATAAGAGATAAGATGTAACCAGCTGTGAAAACATATCCATCTGCAGTGAAGTCTTGCGCGGAGACCGAGAGCCGAACGTGCAACCAGGGAGGAACGGAGTCTCCTGTGAGCGCTCTTTCCCTGGCATCGTAGTGGCGCGAAGAGCTTTGTTATATATTAAATGTCAGCAGAGGGTGATGCATTTCTGTATCAGATTATTTACTCTCTATTAAGAGCTGACTTAATGTACCATGGGATGCATGTACCCGGGTGTCAGAATTACGGAGTGATCCATTGCCTTAATAATCCCCGGAACTTATTTATTAATATAGGAAGCTGTACTTCCAAACTGGATAATCAGTAACAAATCAGCCGTAATAACGTGCCGGAGTATGTGGCGCCGAGGTGAGCAGATATGATATAGGGGGAGATGGAAGTCTGTACTGGGATTTCACTTCAGCCAGACTCAAGTAATGAAGATAATTCTGCAAAAAACATCTAATTGGTTTAGAGCGTGAAGTTCTGGGGCAGAGAGTGCTCCTGCGCTACGAGCAGAGAGAGACCTATTGAACGATCGGCCCAAGTGTAACGCTTCTCTATCCGGGCCGGGATTTCATTATCAGTAATAAGGTGGCTGCTCCCAGTACAATGGGCGTCTCTCTAACACACCGGCTTGGTGATGCTCCTCAAACAAACAGCAACAAGGGCTTCGGAACCCAGAGCAAACCCAAAGGTGATACAATAGGAACGTTCAGTTATATCCAAGGGATTAGGGATGTGTCGGCCCAGAAGTCAATCAAAGCATTTGTAGTTACACGTGTTTCTCGTTACTACATCATTTATTTTTGCACACGCGGCATTTACGTCAGGATGGAGATCAGAATCCACGGACAACACCATTCTTTCAAAACTGGGGGGAAATGGCTTTATGCATGTTCTTTGTGAAAATGTTGTGTTTTCATTTATCATAGTGATCTTCAAGCAGTGACTCAACATGTTCCTCCCCAACCTTGGTTGCATGAAAACCAGGTTTACTGACAAACAGAGCCTCCTATAGGCTGCCAGTCCACACAGGGGCTACCAGATAGCCAATCACGGCCCTTATATGGCACCCCCAGGAACTTTTTGCATGCTTGTGTTGCTCCCCAACTCATTTCACATTTGAGTGTGTCTCACAGGTCAAAAAGGTTGGGGATCCCTGAATTTTCACCTTCCCTAAGGAGATTAGAAGGGAGATAACTGTAGGGATGTGGGTGAAACTATTTGTAGTGGTCTTTTTGGGGCAGACTTGTCATTGTGTAACCCCCCTCAGCCCAATAAATAGTGACTGTCTGTGGCACCTTACAGCCCCCCTGGCATTCCCAGTACCCAGAGGCACAAACAGCCCCCCAGCCCAATAAATAGTGACTGTCTGTGGCACCTTACAGCCCCCCTGGCATTCCCAGTACCCAGAGGCACAAACAGCCCCCCCAGCCCAATAAATAGTGACTGTCTGTGGCACCTTACAGCCCCCCTGGCATTCCCAGTACCCAGAGGCACAAACAGCCCCCCCAGCCCGATAAATAGTGACTGTCTGTGGCACCTTACAGCCCCCCTGGCATTCCCAGTACCCAGAGGCACAAACAGCCCCCCCAGCCCAATAAATAGTGACTGTCTGTGGCACCTTACAGCCCCCCTGGCATTCCCAGTACCCAGGGGCACAAACAGCCCCCCCAGCCCAATAAATAGTGACTGTCTGTGGCACCTTACAGCCCCCCTGGCATTCCCAGTACCCAGAGGCACAAACAGCCCCCCCAGCCCGATAAATAGTGACTGTCTGTGGCACCTTACAGCCCCCCTGGCATTCCCAGTACCCAGATGCCCAAACAGCCCCCCCAGCCCAATAAATAGTGACTGTCTGTGGCACCTTACAGCCCCCCTGGCATTCCCAGTACCCAGAGGCACAAACAGCCCCCCAGCCCAATAAATAGTGACTGTCTGTGGCACCTTACAGCCCCCCTGGCATTCCCAGTACCCAGAGGCACAAACAGCCCCCCCCAGCCCAATAAATAGTGACTGTCTGTGGCACCTTACAGCCCCCCTGGCATTCCCAGTACCCAGAGGCACAAACAGCCCCCCCAGCCCAATAAATAGTGACTGTCTGTGGCACCTTACAGCCCCCCTGGCATTCCCAGTACCCAGAGGCACAAACAGCCCCCCCCCAGCCCAATAAATAGTGACTGTCTGTGGCACCTTACAGCCCCCCTGGCATTCCCAGTACCCAGAGGCACAAACAGCCCCCCCAGCCCAATAAATAGTGACTGTCTGTGGCACCTTACAGCCCCCCTGGCATTCCCAGTACCCAGAGGCACAAACAGCCCCCCCAGCCCAATAAATAGTGACTGTCTGTGGCACCTTACAGCCCCCCTGGCATTTCCAGTACCCAGAGGCACAAACAGCCCCCCCCAGCCCAATAAATAGTGACTGTCTGTGGCACCTTACAGCCCCCCTGGCATTCCCAGTACCCAGAGGCACAAACAGCCCCCCCCCAGCCCAATAAATAGTGAGTGTCTGTGGCACCTTACAGCCCCCCTGGCATTCCCAGTACCCAGAGGCACAAACAGCCCCCCCAGCCCAATAAATAGTGAGTGTCTGTGGCACCTTACAGCCCCCCTGGCATTCCCAGTACCCAGAGGCACAAACAGCCCCCCCAGCCCAATAAATAGTGACTGTCTGTGGCACCTTACAGCCCCCCTGGCATTTCCAGTACCCAGAGGCACAAACAGCCCCCCAGCCCAATAAATAGTGACTGTCTGTGGCAACTTACAGCCCCCCCTGGCATTCCCAGTACCCACAGCTTGCCAGTCCGGGCCTCCCTACGGGCCACAATCAGTGACTGAGAGGAGACCCTTCTGCGCTGCTCTGCCTGATTCCAGTGTATAAATGGACTTTACAGCTCCGCGTTCTCCCATGTTCAAGCAACGGGGCACTTTGTAATCAGAAGTTATTCACATTGGAGTGCAACTGAGCTGCTAATTAAACCTTGACTCCAAGTGATGAGACAATTCTTTTCCATTTAATACAGGAAGTTTGGAAAAAAAAAACATTTATGCCAAATGGTAAATTAGAAAGGTTGGGTTGATTTTAAAGGGGGCTGCTGTTAAAATGATGCCTTCTTATGTAGGAACTTACCCCCCCCCCCCCGTAACAGACAGTCATACTGAAATGGAGGGGCCTAGAGGGGAGCAGACCTTACGAAAATAGGGAGCATAAAGGATAGGGATCCTGGTAAGGGCCCTCATTTGCCCCCTCCTGATGTATATCGGAGTCGGCGGCCGGAAATGTTTTGTTGTGGGATGTATATACAGAAGACATTTTATAATGGAATTATATTTTTTTTGTGCCTTTATCTAGTCCTCTGGTCAAAATACACCTGTGATAATGGGGGCCCAGGGCCAATAACATTTTATAAACGGATTTTATCAGGCAGTTTGCACAGTTTAGTCGACAGTGCCTGACTGTCTGAGCCTCTATGGCACCTCTGGGGGCGGGGGCAAATTTGACAGATTTTCCTTTCATTTTGCAGTTGATCTTAAAAATGACATTTTTATTTCTTGATGTCCCTTTAGGGTGAAGACACATGGAGCTACTAGTAACAGCTACTTTGTCATGGCTACTAAACGCCAGAAAATCCCCTGCCATAGACAATACTGAGAATTGCCTCTGCTAAACACACGTAGAGACAATTATCAGTAATAATAAACGACAAGTAACTGCTACTAGTAGCTCTGTGTGTCTTCACCCTTAAGGTGGCCATACACGCACCGATATTATCGTACGAAACCTCGTTTCGTACGATAATCGGTGCGTGTATGGCATGTCAGCGAGCCGACCGATATCGCAGGAAGCTGCTGAAATCGGTCGGCTCGCCGATCGGCCAAGTTAGAAAATTTTGATCGGGCGCCATAGAAGGCGCCTGACCAAAATTCTCCCTTCAGAGCTGAATCGGCAGAAGGAGGTAGAAATCCTATTGTTTCTACCTCCTTACCTGCCGATTCAGCCCTGAATGGTGTGTGGCGGATCTGACGATGTTTCGTGCGACCGACGGTCGTACGAAACATCGTGAGATCGCCACGTGTATGGCCAGCTTTAGGGTGTGTTTGTGGTGTATCTGTAGATAAAGGGACAGTGTGTGAATGGCCAAATGGGGCCAATGGGGACTTTGGGGGATTTTTCTTTGGTTTGGGCTCTTTGACGCCAAAACCCAAGTTTGTTCGGAAAGAAACACGCAATTTTTCCATGGAAAAGCGTTTTTTTTTTTTCAAATCAGAAAACCATAAATATACGAATGTTCATAAATGGGCCTCCCCCTGTCTGTTCAACACTCGGACAGTGGCACTGTAAGATGCCACAGAAAATCCCTATATATTGGGTCAGTGAGGGGCTGTTTGGGCCTTTAGCAAACCCGTGTACTGTAACTATATAGAGGGCAGTTTCTGGTGTCGCTGTCCCTTTAATTCTGCAGCATGTACTGTATTCCGAATAACCTCCTGTTAAAAGGAAAAGTTCCTCTTTGGCCATTTCTCTGCCTCCCGTTCACATCCATCCTGGGTGGATTCAATTCATCTCTTTGATGCTTTGTGCTCGGAGATGTTGCGGAAATGAAATAAAATAAACAAGATTTATTAGTGCCTGAAAAGCCTCTTTGGGCTGAAAATGTTATGTATTACAGCTAAATTGTGGCATTATCATTCTATTGAGAGACTCGCCAATACGGGGAAATGGATCTGCGCTCAGAGCTAATACGTTAACTGTATTGTTACCATTTATACATTGTTTTATATATATTATTATTATATAGCTACTCTGCTCTCGCGTGATGGTTGCAGCATTTTATTTTTACTGTATTTATGGCAGCACTGTGCCGTAGGGACCAGAGAAATACGAGCTCCTAACCAATGAATGTGTTTGCTAGTTACAACCAACAGCTACATAGTAAATCAGGTTGGGAGAAGACAATGCCCACCGGCGACTGGATTATGCCCTGGATAAGGCAATACGAATGGGTAAGTTAATTCATATTAATATGCCCTCTCACATAGAGGATTTGTGGATAGGCTAAGCAATCTTGGGATTGTGAAGGCAGGGCCCTGTACAACACAATTATTAGGGCCCCCTCGGAGGCCTAATGGTTAAAAAACAAAATATACATTGGTGGCCAGGGACCCTAATGGTCTCAGGAAACCTATTTCCAATATCCATTCATTAAAAAATCCCTAAAAATGCTAACTCTTGCCTGCAATTCCCCCCTTTGCTCTTCTGATTACTGGTTGATGTTTATTGGAAATAGCCTGTGCCTGAGTCTGAGCTTTCAGAAGGAGCCAACGCTACACATTAGAACTGCTTTCAGCTAACCTATTGTTTCTCCTACTCCCATGTAACTGGAGGAGTCCCAAGGCGGACTTGGATTTCTTACTATTGAGTGCTATTCTGATACCTACTGGGAGCTGCTATCTTGCTCCCTTCCCATTGTTCTGCTGATCGGCTGCTGGGGGTGAGGGGGGGGGGGATATCACTCCAACTTGCAGCGCAGCAGTAAAGTGTGCCTAAAGTTTATCAAAGCACAGGTTACATGGCTGTGGCATCCTGGGAAATAAAGAATATGGCTAGCCCCACGTCAGAATGGATTTTTCTGGCGCCTTCCTGTTATTTCCCTACACAGCTTTCTCTACTCCTCATTTGTCAAAGAAGAAAAATCGGGCAGATGTTGATCAGACAGGTTTGATTTTCCCGTCTGATCAGGGACTGCATGCTCTGATGGCTCTATTACCATCATTGTAATTCGATTATTTGGCCCAAGGGCCAAACAATCGCATTACTCCCATATTGTCCTACCTTAGGTAAGATCTCACCAAATGAGCGGATCTTATCATGTATGGCCACCTTTAAGTATAGCGCAATGCATTCCAGCCCCCCAATACTCCCCCACGCAGTCGGCAGTGTGCTGAATTTTAAAACTGATTTGCTTTTTCTCTGTAATAATAAAACAGTACCTTGTAATTGATCCCAACTAAGATATAATTACCCCTTATTGGGGCAGAACAGCCCTATTGGGTTTATTTCATGGTTAAATGATTCCCTTTTCTCTGTAATAATAAAACAGTACCTTGTAATTGATCCCAACTAAGATATAATTACCCCTTATTGGGGGCAGAACAGCCCTATTGGGTTTATTTAATGGTTAAATGATTCCCTTTTCTCTGTAATAATAAAACAGTACCTGTACTTGATCCCAACTAAGATATAATTACCCCTTATTGGGGGCAGAACAGTCCTATTGGGTTTATTTAATGGTTAAATGATTCCCTTTTCTCTGTAATAATAAAACAGTACCTGTACTTGATCCCAACTAAGATATAATTACCCCTTATTGGGGGCAGAACAGCCCTATTGGGTTTATTGAATGGTTAAATGATTCCCTTTTCTCTGTAATAATAAAACAGTACCTGTACTTGATCCCAACTAAGATATAATTACCCCTTGTTGGGGCAGAACAGCCCTATTGGGTTTATTTCATGGTTAAATGATTCCCTTTTCTCTGTAATAATAAAACAGTACCTGTACTTGATCCCAACTAAGATATAATTACCCCTTATTGGGGGCAGAACAGCCCTATTGGGTTTATTTAATGGTTAAATGATTCCCTTTTCTCTGTAATAATAAAACAGTACCTGTACTTGATCCCAACTAAGATATAATTACCCCTTATTGGGGCAGAACAGCCCTATTGGGTTTATTTCATGGTTAAATGATTCCCTTTTCTCTGTAATAATAAAACAGTGCCTGTACTTGATCCCAACTAAGATATAATTACCCCTTATTGGGGGCAGAACAGCCCTATTGGGTTTATTTAATGGTTAAATGATTCCCTTTTCTCTGTAATAATAAAACAGTGCCTGTACTTGATCCCAACTAAGATATAATTACCCCTTATTGGGGGCAGAACAGCCCTATTGGGTTTATTTAATGGTTAAATGATTCCCTTTTCTCTGTAATAATAAAACAGTACCTGTACTTGATCCCAACTAAGATATAATTACCCCTTATTGGGGCAGAACAGCCCTATTGGGTTTATTTCATGGTTAAATGATTCCCTTTTCTCTGTAATAATAAAACAGTACCTGTACTTGATCCCAACTAAGATATAATTACCCCTTATTGGGGCAGAACAGCCCTATTGGGTTTATTTAATGGTTAAATGATTCCCTTTTCTCTGTAATAATAAAACAGTACCTGTACTTGATCCCAACTAAGATATAATTACCCCTTATTGGGGGCAGAACAGTCCTATTGGGTTTATTTCATGGTTAAATGATTCCCTTTTCTCTGTAATAATAAAACAGTACCTGTACTTGATCCCAACTAAGATATAATTACCCCTTATTGGGGCAGAACAGCCCTATTGGGTTTATTGAATGGTTAAATGATTCCCTTTTCTCTGTAATAATAAAACAGTACCTGTACTTGATCCCAACTAAGATATAATTACCCCTTATTGGGGCAGAACAGTCCTCCCAATATGTAGAAATACAAATACACAAAAAAGGAATGCTCTGGGCACACACTAGGCTGTATTTCCATACTATAGTGCCTGAGGATAAGGAGATAGAAGGCCCTAGGCTGTACAGTACTTTCCCTTTAGCTCCACCCTTTGGTCGGCCAGTTCCCATGTAGCGGAGCACACGCGTGTAGAGAAGGGTTAGTCAGACAGGCGGTGCGCAGGTGATGGTCAGGCGGTGGCACACAGAGCGCTGTCGGCATCAGATAAGGCCCCTCCAGCACTATGGCAACCAGCCATCCCTGAACAAAACAGCCTGAGAAGCCATAACAAAGCTCTGTGCTTTTATCTGCCTCGTTCCATGGGCTTTATGTCCCCGGGCCCTTATCTGCCATGGCATCTCCCTGCTCAATATTAACTCAAAGGCCCTAAAGTCATAGGATACACACTCTTATTGGCGCACAAACATCACCGGGCAGAGAAAAACCTCTGGGGTTTAATTTCCCAAGTATAGAGAGTCACCATTGGGCTGAAGATGGATGCTTTTTGTAATAGTACCCTAGGAATTTGCAGTGTTTGGCTGAGAATGCTGGGAGTTGTAGTTCACAAGAGTGAAAGGGTAAGGGGCTTGAACCCTCATACTGTACTGTCTATAATCTTAATCCCACTTGTCATTTTATTTTATCTTTCAGTTGACTGGAGACTTATGGGGTAATGTAATAACAGGTCTAAATATTGTCCAAGGCTAGTAACCCATACCAACCAATCAGCAAGGTGGCCTTTACTGTTTGAACAGAAACATCTCATTGGTTGTTATGGGTTACTAGACCTAGAGCAAACTTTGCTCCCGTTATTACATTAGCCCCAATAAAGTGCAATCAAGCTCATCACTATACCAAGCTGAGACCTAAATTGAATTCTGACTTCCAGCCAAACTGCATTTCTGCTCTGTAACATGATTTCATTGGCGAGTTCCCCGGCATCCCAACTGCATGTATTCATTACATCCGTGTCCTGTAACCTGTCCTTTTGCTCAATCCTAACCATGAAGATAAACCCAGTAAAGGCAATAAGTGCAAATAACATTGCCAATAACATGCATTAGATTATACCTTGATTGTGATGGATTTCTGCGGCAGAGGCATCCCTGAGAGGCACTAACCTGCTAGGAGATAAATCAATCCTGCCTTCCCTGTAATATTAATACTCATGATCTGGGGTCAGATAACTATCTAATTTCATTTCTGCAGGAGAGCAATTGGGTTGGGTCTATGGCGTGGAATATGTCATAGGTACAGAACTGTCTATAAAGAGGGGCAATATCATCTGGCAACCCCATAGTAAGAGGGATGGTGCCTATAGTAGCAGTGGGGGGATAATAGCCTCTGGGAAGGGACTGGGGCTGTGGGATAGCAGGTATAGTAGGGAGAGATGGTGCCTATAGTAGCAGTGGGGGGATAATAGCCTCTGGGAAGGGACTGGGGCTGTGGGATAGCAGGTATAGTAGGGAGAGATGGTGCCTATAGTAGCAGTGGGGGGATAATAGCCTCTGGGAAGGGACTGGGGCTGTGGGATAGCAGGTATAGTAGGGAGAGATGGTGCCTATAGTAGCAGTGGGGGATAATAGCCTCTGGGAAGGGACTGGGGCTGTGGGATAGCAGGTATAGTAGGGAGAGATGGTGCCTTTAGTAACAGTGGGGGGATAATAGCCTCTGGGAAGGGACTGGGGCTGTGGGATAGCAGGTATAGTAGGGAGAGATGGTGCCTATAGTAGCAGTGGGGGGATAATAGCCTCTGGGAAGGGACTGGGGCTGTGGGATAGCAGGTATAGTAGGGAGAGATGGTGCCTATAGTAGCAGTGGGGGGATAATAGCCTCTGGGAAGGGACTGGGGCTGTGGGATAGCAGGTATAGTAGGGAGAGATGGTGCCTATAGTAGCAGTGGGGGGATAATAGCCTCTGGGAAGGGACTGGGGCTGTGGGATAGCAGGTATAGTAGGGAGAGATGGTGCCTATACTTTTTCCCTAAAGTTCTACTTACTCATCACACTTGGATAGACTTATTCTTTGTCAATTATCAGATCTGGCTCTTTCCCCCAGAGAGCCACATTGTTTCACACAGCCTTGGGAGGGGTGTGTAATATATTATTTACACCAGTATAGTAAGACAGGGTCTTTAGAGATTTATTTAGCAGCGTGGAAGCAACAAGAATAGCAAACTAAGGACATCAGTGAAGAATAAAGGATGCACAATGGAAAATACACTGCTTTAGGCTGTCATTAAACATAAATAGGACTATTAAAAAATGGAGCACCTCTCAGTTCACACACACAAAATACACAGGTATTACAGCAGCGAGAGATCACAGAAAGGGTGACGAGGAGCATTCACTCAGTAGCTGTAGTACTTACATATATATGTGTGCGCTTGTGTATAAGGTGCTGATTCATGCATGGCACGGTGGATCGGTTATAAAAAGCCACCTGTAATCGGTGGATCAGTTATAGTGTGTTCTAGATTTACTTTTGTGCCCATCACTTAAAAGCCCTACCCCACAGGAGCTACCTGCCCCAGAGGTCCTCTATCCACAACTTACACTAAAGTGTCCGACCTACTGTACCTTAGGGACCCGGCTTCTCTTTACCAAGGCCCCAGGCTTGTGAAAGCCCAAAGAAGAACGACTATAGACTCTTATAGACTAGGGGTTTCCCATAACACCCCAGGGTTAATGCCAATGGGAGCACACCCATCCCACAGGGCACAGACTTACACAGTAGGAGATGGTGAAGTCCATCATAGACCCTACACGTACAATGAACTCCTGCATATTCTGGCATTAATGTAAAATCTACTATTCCTGCACAATCTAGTATTCCTGCAAAATATACAGTTTTGTACAATATATTCCCACACAATCTTATTCCTGCACAATGAGTTATTCCTTTAAAATTGACTATTCGTGCACAGTCTAGTTTTACTTACAGTCTAGTGTTCCTGCACAGTCTACTATGCCTATGCAATCTAGCATTTATGCACATCTAGTTTCCTATTCTTCCTGCACAATCTAGTAATCATGCACAGTCTCATTTTCCTGCACAATCTACTATTTCTGTCCAATCTACTATTCCTGCACAATCTACTTTCCAGCACAACCTAATCTTCCTGTCCACTAATCTGTGCAATCTTGTATTCCTGTACAATGTGCTATTCCTTCACAATCTAGTATTCATGCACAATCTACTATTTCTGTACAATCTAGTTTTCCTGCACAATCTATCTATGAAGATTCTCATTCATCCAGGTCATGATATACAGTATCTAGTAGAATTAAGTCTAAAACAACTGGACTTTTCTGAGTTTTTCTTGAAAACGTTTCACCACTCATCCGAGTGGCTTCTTCAGTTCAAATGACTGGTAGGGAATTCCCCGGTATTTAAACTCTTGATGGTAGTAGAGTCACAGACATCCAATCACAATGGTTCCATTGAACTTGTTCAGTTAGGTGTTAGCTGAAACTGACAGGTGTAAGAAGGTATGATCCAATCACAATGGTACCAAGATTCTCATTGATGAAGGTGTTAATCCTTCAAAGTACATGACTGGAAGTGTGAACTGTTGTGAAACTGCCGGGGTAAGGATGTCAACGCGCCATTGTATGTTGGTGACAAGCGGTGTCTCAGGCCCCCTCCTCTGTTCAGGGATGGTTTTTCCAGGTTGGCATAAATGGCCTCTTTCACACCTCTTTCAAACCATCTGTCCTCTCGGTCCAAAATATGCACGTTACTGTCCTCAAAAGAGTGACCTTTTTCTTTGAGGTGTAGATAGACCGCTGAGTCTTGTCCTGAGGAGTTTGCCCGCCTATGTTGGGCCATTCTCTTACAGAGAGGTTGTTTTGTCTCCCCAATGTATAAGTCTGAGCACTCTTCACTACACTGGACAGCATAGACCACATTACTTTTCATGTGCTTGGGTGTTGGGTCTTTCGGGTGCACCAGCTTCTGTCTCAGGGTGTTGCTGGGTTTGAAAAACACAGGAATGCGATGTTTGTTGAAAATTCTCCTAAGTTTTTCTGATGTTCCAGCAACATATGGAATGACTATGTTGTTTCGCCTGCTGTGTTCCTCCCTTCTGTTTGTAGGTCTGGTCTTTCTGTTGGTCTTTGATTTGGTTTTGATGAAGGCCCAGTCTGGGTACCCACAAGTTTTCAGAGCTCCTTTTAGATGTTTATATTCTTTCTCCTTGGCCTCTGCATTGGATGCCACAGTTTCAGCCCGATGATGTAGAGTCCTAATTACACCCAGTTTATGTTCCAAAGGGTGGTGGGAATCAAACAGCAAGTACTGGTCTGTGTGGGTGGGTTTCCTGTATACTTCAATATCCAGGTCCCTCCCCTCTTTGATAACTATAGCACAGTCCAAAAAAGCCAGTTTGCTGTCTTTCACATCTTCCCTTGTGAACGTGATGTTTTTGTCCACCGAGTTTATGTGTTTGGTGAAGGCTGGAACCTCGCGTTCTTTAATTTTGACCCAGGTGTCATCCACATATCTGAACCAATGACTTGGTGTTGTTCCCTTGAAGGTGTCCAGGGCTTTCTTTTCCACTTCTTCCATGTAAAGGTTCGCTACAATTGGAGACACAGGCGAACCCATGGCACAGCCATGTTTTTGTCTATAGAAAACGTCCTTGTGCTTGAAGTAAGTGGTATTGAGACATAGGTCCAGTAAGGAACAAACTTGTTCTGGGGTCAGCTTTGTTCTGCTGCTGAGGGTGGTGTCTTGTTTCAGCCGTTTCCTCACTGTATCAATTGCCTCGGCAGTGGGTATGCATGTGAACAGAGATGTTACGTCATAGGACACCATTGTATCATCGATCTCCAGCTTTAACTCCTTCACTTTTTGACAAAGTCCATGGAGTTCTGAATGTGGTGTACTGTGTTTCCAACTAAGGGGGCTAAGATGTTGGCCACGTATTTAGCAATGTTATAAGTCACACAGTTAATGCTGCTGACAATTGGCCTCAAAGGGGCTCCTTCTTTGTGTATTTTTGGGAGTCCATATAGGCATGGAGTGGCTTCGCCTGGGTAAAGGCGACGATACAAAGCTGGACTGATGACCTTTTCCTTCTCAAGGTGCTGCAAGCAGTCTATAACCTTCTTCTTGTAGTTGCTTGTTGGATCTCTCTTGAGTTGCTCATATGTGTCTGAATCGTTGAGCAGTGTGGACACTTTGGCATGGTAGTCTGATGTATTCAGTACCACTGTACACCTTCCTTTATCTGCTGGCAGGATGGTGACACTTGAGTCCTTGGCAAGTGATGTCAGAGCCCTCCTCTCTTGCAGACTTAGATTGGAAGGGGGAGCTTTAGCATTAGCTAGGGCTGCTGATACTTTTAACCGGATGTTTTCAGCCTCATCCACTGGTATCTTATTGTTGTGGATGGATGATTCTGTGGCTGTGATGAAGTCTACCACTGGTACATACCGTGGGGCCACTGCAAAGTTCAGTCCCTTGGCTAAGACATCCTTCTCTGGTTCTGTGAGTTCCCTGTCTGATAAATTCTTTACCCACAGATCCTTGATGTTCTGGCATGTCTTGTTTTCATCTTCCTTCCTCCCTGTTGATTTGTCTGTTCGCTGGGTGTTGTTGGTACGTGATAATAAACTGGTGAATTTGTTTATTTGCCTCTCCTTGCCCTTGGCATGTTGTGCAAGTTGCGCCCGCTCTGTGAATTCAACCACTCTTTGCAACGTCAGCACCGGTAGTTTTGCTGTCAGTCTCTGTTTTGCATTATCAAATTTATGAACCAGGACCTCAATTGAGAAGTTAGTCTGCCTCACCCGTTCATTTAACAGTTGTTTCTGGGCTTTCTGAAGGATCACCTTGGCCCTGTGACCTTTAACCGAAGAACCCAGACGTAGGCTGCATGGTGTGATTCCCTGATATCGGCATCGTAGGTTAAAACGAAGATGGTTTCTGTAATCCGCAAGTTTTCTGGCCGTCCTCTCATATTCCCGTACCAATTTTAGGGTATTCTCCCCAAATTGAGTAGCAATATGTCTGCAAGAGAGGAGGGCTCTGACATCACTTGCCAAGGACTCAAGTGTCACCATCCTGCCAGCAGATAAAGGAAGGTGTACAGTGGTACTGAATACATCAGACTACCATGCCAAAGTGTCCACACTGCTCAACGATTCAGACACATATGAGCAACTCAAGAGAGATCCAACAAGCAACTACAAGAAGAAGGTTATAGACTGCTTGCAGCACCTTGAGAAGGAAAAGGTCATCAGTCCAGCTTTGTATCGTCGCCTTTACCCAGGCGAAGCCACTCCATGCCTATATGGACTCCCAAAAATACACAAAGAAGGAGCCCCTTTGAGGCCAATTGTCAGCAGCATTAACTGTGTGACTTATAACATTGCTAAATACGTGGCCAACATCTTAGCCCCCTTAGTTGGAAACACAGTACACCACATTCAGAACTCCATGGACTTTGTCAAAAAAGTGAAGGAGTTAAAGCTGGAGATCGATGATACAATGGTGTCCTATGACGTAACATCTCTGTTCACATGCATACCCACTGCCGAGGCAATTGATACAGTGAGGAAACGGCTGAAACAAGACACCACCCTCAGCAGCAGAACAAAGCTGACCCCAGAACAAGTTTGTTCCTTACTGGACCTATGTCTCAATACCACTTACTTCAAGCACAAGGACGTTTTCTATAGACAAAAACATGGCTGTGCCATGGGTTCGCCTGTGTCTCCAATTGTAGCGAACCTTTACATGGAAGAAGTGGAAAAGAAAGCCCTGGACACCTTCAAGGGAACAACACCAAGTCATTGGTTCAGATATGTGGATGACACCTGGGTCAAAATTAAAGAACGCGAGGTTCCAGCCTTCACCAAACACATAAACTCGGTGGACAAAAACATCACGTTCACAAGGGAAGATGTGAAAGACAGCAAACTGGCTTTTTTGGACTGTGCTATAGTTATCAAAGAGGGGAGGGACCTGGATATTGAAGTATACAGGAAACCCACCCACACAGACCAGTACTTGCTGTTTGATTCCCACCACCCTTTGGAACATAAACTGGGTGTAATTAGGACTCTACATCATCGGGCTGAAACTGTGGCATCCAATGCAGAGGCCAAGGAGAAAGAATATAAACATCTAAAAGGAGCTCTGAAAACTTGTGGGTACCCAGACTGGGCCTTCATCAAAACCAAATCAAAGACCAACAGAAAGACCAGACCTACAAACAGAAGGGAGGAACACAGCAGGCGAAACAACATAGTCATTCCATATGTTGCTGGAACATCAGAAAAACTTAGGAGAATTTTCAACAAACATCGCATTCCTGTGTTTTTCAAACCCAGCAACACCCTGAGACAGAAGCTGGTGCACCCGAAAGACCCAACACCCAAGCACATGAAAAGTAATGTGGTCTATGCTGTCCAGTGTAGTGAAGAGTGCTCAGACTTATACATTGGGGAGACAAAACAACCTCTCTGTAAGAGAATGGCCCAACATAGGCGGGCAAACTCCTCAGGACAAGACTCAGCGGTCTATCTACACCTCAAAGAAAAAGGTCACTCTTTTGAGGACAGTAACGTGCATATTTTGGACCGAGAGGACAGATGGTTTGAAAGAGGTGTGAAAGAGGCCATTTATGCCAACCTGGAAAAACCATCCCTGAACAGAGGAGGGGGCCTGAGACACCGCTTGTCACCAACATACAATGGCGCGTTGACATCCTTACCCCGGCAGTTTCACAACAGTTCACACTTCCAGTCATGTACTTTGAAGGATTAACACCTTCATCAATGAGAATCTTGGTACCATTGTGATTGGATCATACCTTCTTACACCTGTCAGTTTCAGCTAACACCTAACTGAACAAGTTCAATGGAACCATTGTGATTGGATGTCTGTGACTCTACTACCATCAAGAGTTTAAATACCGGGGAATTCCCTACCAGTCATTTGAACTGAAGAAGCCACTCGGATGAGTGGTGAAACGTTTTCAAGAAAAAACTCAGAAAAGTCCAGTTGTTTTAGACTTAATTCTACTAGATACTGCACAATCTAGTTTTCCTGCACAATCTACTATTTCTCTACAATCTAGTATTCCTGCACAATCTAGTATTCCTGCACAATCTACTATTTCTGTACAATCTAGTTTTCCTGCACAATCTACTATTTCTGTACAATCTAGTTTTCCTGCACAATCTACTATTTCTGTACAATCTAGTTTTCCTGCACAATCTACTATTTCTGTACAATCTAGTTTTCCTGCACAATCTACTATTTCTGCACAATCTAGTATTCCTGCACAATCTACTATTTCTGCACAATCTAGTATTCCTGCACAATCTATTATTTCTCTACAATCTAGTTTTCCTGCACAATCTACTATTTCTGTACAATCTAGTTTTCCTGCACAATCTACTATTTCTGTACAATCTAGTTTTCCTGCACAATCTACTATTTCTGTACAATCTAGTTTTCCTGCACTGCCTAGTATTCCTGCAAAACTATGCACACTATACAATGTTTGTACACTATAGTATTCCTGTACTATCTGCTGTTCTACACAATCTAGTATTCCTGCACATCTTGTGTTCCTGTACAATCTACTATACCTGTACAATAGTATTCTAACTGTATTCCCAGATGTTTAGATGGTGCAAATACTCCCGTATCCAGTCCATTTCCTTTACCCTACTGCTATGATTTTGGTTCAGCCCAGTCAGGTTCAAATCCCCCTTTCCTCTTGAGCCCGACTTCTCACCCTTTCAGCCCAGGCTGTACCCACAAGGATGGCTGATACTGCCCATTAATACCATAGTTCCCTAGTAGGTAAGGCTTAAAAAAGACACATGTCTATGAAGCTAAGCCCATTTACAAGATGACCCTGAGAAAGGCAACTAATAGGGGGGGGCCACACTATGGGATTTAGCTTTAACCCATGTGATTTTTGATTATCAGACTAATCCTCGCAACCCTATGTAACCCATTCAGAACACAAAAAGAAGACCAACTGTAAAGCTGCTTACATCTGCAACATGCTGCAAGTTATTATTATTATTATTAACATTTATTTATAAAGCGCCAACATATCCCGCAGCGCTGTACAATAAGTGGGTTTCATACATTGGGCATACAGAGTAACATATAAAGCAATCAATAACCGATACAGGAGGGGAAGGCAGCCCTGCCCAAAAGAGCTTACACTCTACAAGGAGTAACATATAAAGCAATCAATAACCGATACAGGAGGGGAAGAGAGCCCTGCCCAAAAGAGCTTACACTCTACAAGGAGTAACATATAAAGCAATCAATAACCGATACAGGAGGGGAAGAGAGCCCTGCCCAAAAGAGCTTACAATCTACAAGGAGTAACATATAAAGCAACCAATAACCGATACAAGAGGTGAGCCCTGCCCAAAAGAGCTTACAATCTACAAGTTAAAGTGAACTTTCCCTTTAACCCTTTTTACCAGACAGGATGAGACCCACTAGAGTGCAACAGTCAGGGTTAAATGGCTTTTTTTATTATTGAATCTAGTGCATTATTATGTATTAATGTGATTATAGGCTTTGGGATTAGCCTATTCATTGCATGGAGCGCCGGGGAGTGAGCAGGAGAATAAAGGACGTGTTCAGACAGAGGTTCTTTTTATTATAATGTGGGTTCTGGGCGGCAGTGCTTCCTGGCCCGGCACCCAGCCTTGTGTGGTGTGGAAGGGGGTAACCGGCGGGTCACCTCTCCGAATGCTGGGGGTGATGGGTGTCACATTTAATGAAAATAATGGAGAGAGATGGGATCTGAGGAGATAAGTGCTCACACAGACAGGGGGGCATGGGGGGAAGAGAAAGGAGAAGGGAGGGGGGGGCTTAGCTAGTGTCTTGGTGGGAGATGAGGAGCGAGAGACCCCCCCCTTAGTGACAGGGAACAAGTGAGGAAGGCGGCTGTGAGGGGGGGGCAGGCAGCTTGTGAGATCAGGAAGGATCAGGCAATGGGCACAGAGGTAGGCAGTGAGTGTAAAACATCCGGGCTATTGTGCTCAGTACATTTCAGCTGATCACCTCTGGAAGAGCAGACAGGAGGCGGCAGCGGAGACATTACCAGCGGCACTACCCTGGCAGTAGGCGGGCAGCAGGCAGCGGCGGGCAGCAGGCTCCATGTGAAGCTCACAACTGCCAGGTAAGAACTCATTCTCATCAAGCTCAGCGCCGTAGTCATGCCCGTTACTATGCCTGTTACTATGGAACCACTCAGCATATTCTGCCCACAAAGTTCTTCCTGGCAGGGAATCTAAGTTCAAGGAGCTAGTTTGGAGTCGTTTGGCCGGATGGGCATTAATGACATAGGGGAGTCTATAAATCTTCCCAGGGGCTGGCATTAATAATATATAGTGTCCCCATGTACCTTTCCAAGGGTGGCAGAATTGGCATTAATAATATATAGTGCTCTCATACACCTTCCCTTGGCATTAATGCTATATAGTGCTCTCATACACCTTCCCAAGGGGTGGCAGCATTGGCATTATTGCTATATAGGGATCTTATACACCTTCCCAAGGGGTGGCAGCATTGGCATTATTGCTATATAGGGATCTTATACACCTTCCCAAGGGGTGGCAGCATTGGCATTAATGCTATATAGTGATCTTATACACCTTCCCAAGGGTGGCAGCATTGGCATTAATAATATATAGGGATCTTATACACCTTCCCAATGGTGGCAGCATTGGCATTAATGCTATATAGGGATCTCATACACCTTTCCAAGGGGTGGCAGCATTGGCATTAATAATATATAGGGATCTTATACACCTTCCCAATGGTGGCAGCATTGGCATTAATGCTATATAGGGATCTCATACACCTTTCCAAGGGGTTGCAGCATTGGCATTATTGCTATATAGGGATCTTATACACCTTCCCAAGGGTTGGCAGCATTGGCATTAATGCTACATAGTGTCCCCGTGTACCTTCCCAAGGGGTGGCAGCATTGGCATTAATAATATATAGGGATCTCGTACACCTTCCCAAGGGGTGGCAGCATTGGCATTAATGCTATATAGTGATCTTATACACCTTCCCAAGGGGTTGCAGCATTGGCATTAATGCTATATAGTGATCTTATACACCTTCCCAAGGGGTGGCAGCATTGGCATTAATGCTATATAGGGATCCCATACACCTTCCCAAGGGGTGGCAGCACTGGCATTAATGCTTTATAGGGATCTTATACAACTTCCCAAGGGGTGGCAGCATTGGCATTAATGCTATATAGTGATCTTATACACCTTCCCAAGGGGTGGCAGCATTGGCATTAATGCTATATAAGGATCTTATACACCTTCCCAAGGGTTGGCAGCACTGGCATTAATGCTATATAGGGATCTCATACAACTTCCCAAGGGGTGGCAGCATTGGCATTAATAATATATAGTGCTCTCATACATCTTCCCAAGGGGTGGCAGCATTGGCATTAATGCTATATAAGGATTTTATACACCTTCCCAAGGGGTGGCAGCATTGGCATTAATGCTATATAGTGATCTTATAAACCTTCCCAAGGGGTGGCAGCATTGGCATTAATGCTATATGGTGTCCCCATGTACCTTTCCAAAGGGTGGCAGCATTGGCATTAATGCTATATAGGGATCTTGTACAACTTCCCAAGGGGTGGCAGCATTGGCATTAATGCTATATAGGGATCTTATACACCTTCCCAAGGGGTGGCAGCATTGGCATTAATGCTATATAGGGATCTCATACACCTTCCCAAGGGGTGGCAGCATTGGCATTAATGCTATATAGTGATCTCATACACCTTCCCAAGGGGTGGCAGCATTGGCATTAATGCTATATAGGGATCTCATACACCTTCCCAAGGGATGGCAGCATTGGCATTAATGCTATATAGGGATCTCATACACCTTCCCAAGGGATGGCAGCATTGGCATTAATGCTATATAGGGATCTCATACACCTTCCCAAGGGGTGGCAGCATTGGCATTAATGCTATATAGTGATCTTATACACCTTCCCAAGGGGTGGCAGCATTGGCATTAATGCTATATAGTGATCTCATACACCTTCCCAAGGGGTGGCAGCATTGGCATTAATGCTATATAGGGATCTCATACACCTTCCCAAGGGATGGCAGCATTGGCATTAATGCTATATAGGGATCTCATACACCTTCCCAAGGGATGGCAGCATTGGCATTAATGCTATATAGGGATCTCATACACCTTCCCAAGGGGTGGCAGCATTGGCATTAATGCTATATAGGGATCTCATACACCTTCCCAAGGGATGGCAGCATTGGCATTAATGCTATATAGGGATCTCATACACCTTCCCAAGGGATGGCAGCATTGGCATTAATGCTATATAGGGATCTTATACACCTTCCCAAGGAGGTACAGTATATTAGGATTGGTGGTAATTGCATGTGATGCTGGCATATACCTTACCAAAAGGGGGCAATATGTTAGGAATGGCTTTAATGATGTATTTGTATGGGAATACAGAGGTACAGTAAATATGTATATTCTAAAGGGTAATATGTTATAGCTTCCATGGGTTATAGTATTTTGGTAGTACTGATAAATAATGGGACTGGCAAATCCAAGAGTGTTCCAGTGTGTGCAGGGGTGTATCAAGGCGATATTTACCTTCCCCAGGGGCCCTGGTGCGTTAGAATAGGTGCTAATTTAGTAGTACAGTGTGACAGGACAGCCATTAATGACATATATATATATATACACCTTTCAAAGGAACTATAGTATATATGGCACTCATGACATATGCTACTGGCAACTACTTTCCAAAAGGGGCACAGTATGATAGAATAAGAATTAAACTGTTATAGATTTACCAGAGGGCACCACTGTGACAAGATAAGCAGAATGGCAAATATTTCACAAGGGGAGCACTATATTAGGATTGGCATTAGTGGTATATGGCACCTATAAATAACTTCCTAAAGGGAAACAGTAAGTAAATGTAGGTAGGATATTGCACTGATGTATACAAATGTGTAATATCAAAGTGGGACCTAGCAGGGGGGTACAGTATATTAAGATGGCATTATTGAGATGCTGATATATAACTTCCATAGGGGCACTAAAAAGATAAGGGACCAGCAAATACTTCCCAGGGGGAATAGTGTGTTAGGGCATTAATGAAATATTGCGGCTAAAGTATTTTAGGCTGGGCACTAATCATATATGAGGTTGATGTATAGGAGTATAGTACATTATTATGGCATTAATGAAACGGTACCTCACCTATAACTTACCAGTGGCTGCAGTATGTTGTGATTGGTGTTACTGAAAACACAGCATTCTAAGCAACTTTATTACACATTTTCTATGGTTTTAGTTACTTGTAAATGTAATTGAAAGCAGTACTTTTATGTTTGGTTTCTGGTTTCTGTGAATTTAATGCTCAGAGCTGCCCCTGTCCATCTCCCACCCAGTTACTGACACCCCTGCTACACCCTATGATAGGGAACTGACACAATAATGACTTATAAGGAAATTAAATGCTTCCAAAAAGCCCCTAATGTGTATAGAAGAGTTATATCCACTGGGGAGGGAAAGCAATGCCTATATCTGTAGCTGTGTAACCGGTTATAACTATATTATGGCCAATGTGGCACTTTAATTGTCAGTTTCCTGGCAGAGATATGAGGAATGAGGGTTCGGCATCGGATCCTGTAGGTTCTTTGGGATAATAGTGTAAGGGCCCTAATGAAGGAACCCGCTCTCCAGCCCTTAGAACAGAGAGATTCTTATTGATCTTTAATGCAACAAAAAAGATGAAAGAACGGACTCTCCGGACTGATATAAGGGAATAAAACGATCCGGCTTATCCACACGAGGAACTGTGAGAATTTCCAATACAACAGAAATATATACAGTATCTCTCCCATACTGTGCATCCTGTGTATGTTCCCTATGGGTCACGGCTTAACCACACACGGGGAACGACCTGTTGGGTTATTATTTATGTAAGTTATTAATTATATGGCACCAACATATTCAGCAGCGCTGTATAACAGAGAGATATATATATATATGTGTATAGAATACAGTAACCTGACTGGATAGATACAGAGTACTGTATCCACGCGCAGTCGGGTTACCGTATCCATGCGCAGTCGGGTTACTGCAGTCGGGTTACTGTATCCACGCGCAGTGGGGTTACCGTATCCATGCACAGTCGGGTTACCATATCCATGCGCAGTGGGGTTACCGTATCCACGCGCAGTGGGGTTACCGTATCCACGCGCAGTCGGGTTACCGTATCCACGCGCAGTCGGTTACCGTATCCACGCGCAGTCGGGTTACCGTATCCATGCGCAGTCGGGTTACTGCAGTCGGGTTACCGTATCCACGCACAGTCAGGTTACCGTATCCATGCGCAGTCGGGTTACCGTATCCATGCGCAGTCGGGTTACCATATCCACGCGCAGTCGGGTTACCGTATCCACGCGCAGTCGGGTTACCGTATCCACGTGCAGTCGGGTTACCGTATCCATGCGCAGTCGGGTTACCGTATCCACGCGCAGTCGGGTTACCGTATCCACGCGCAGTCGGGTTACCGTATCCACGCGCAGTCGGGTTACCGTATCCATGCGCAGTCGGGTTACCGTATCCACGCGCAGTCGGGTTACCGTATCCACGCGCAGTCGGGTTTGCGCAGTCGGGTTACCATATCCATGCGCAGTCGGGTTACCGTATCCATGCGCAGTCGGATTACTGTATCCATGCACAGTCGGGTTACCATATCCATGCGCAGTCGGGTTACCGCAGTCGGGTTACCGTATCCATGCGCAGTCGGGTTACCGTATCCATGCGCAGTCGGGTTACCGTATCCATGCACAGTCGGGTTACCATATCCATGCGCAGTCGGGTTACCGGGTTACCATATCCATGCGCAGTCGGGTTACCGTATCCATGCGCAGTCGGATTACTGTATCCATGCGCAGTCGGGTTACCGTATCCATGCGCAGTCGGGTTACCGTATCCATGCGCAGTCGGATTACTGTATCCATGCACAGTCGGGTTACCATATCCATGCGCAGTCGGGTTACCGCAGTCGGGTTACCGTATCCATGCGCAGTCGGGTTACCGTATCCATGTGCAGTCGGGTTACCGTATCCATGCGCAGTCGGGTTACCGTATCCATGCGCAGTCGGGTTACCATATCCATGCGCAGTCGGGTTACCGCAGTCGGGTTACCGTATCCATGCGCAGTCGGGTTACCGTATCCATGTGCAGTCGGGTTACCGTATCCATGCGCAGTCGGGTTACCGTATCCATGCGCAGTCGGGTTACCTCCATGCGCAGTCGGGTTACCATATCCATGCGCAGTCGGGTTACCGGGTTACCGTATCCATGCGCAGTCGGGTTACCGTATCCATGCGCAGTCGGATTACTGTATCCATGCACAGTCGGGTTACCATATCCATGCGCAGTCGGGTTACCGCAGTCGGGTTACCGTATCCATGCGCAGTCGGGTTACCGTATCCATGCGCAGTCGGGTTACCGTATCCATGCGCAGTCGGGTTACCGTATCCATGCGCAGTCGGGTTACCGTATCCATGCGCAGTCGGGTTACCGTATCCATGCGCAGTCGGGTTACCGTATCCATGCACAGTCGGGTTACCATATCCATGGGCAGTCGGGTTACCAGGTTACCGTATCCATGCGCAGTCGGGTTACCGTATCCATGCGCAGTCGGGTTACCATATCCATGCACAGTCGGGTTACCATATCCATGCGCAGTCGGGTTACCGTATCCATGCGCAGTCGGATTACTGTATCCATGCACAGTCGGGTTACCGTATCCATGCGCAGTCGGGTTACCGTATCCATGCGCAGTCGGATTACTGTATCCATGCACAGTCGGGTTACCATATACATGCGCAGTCGGTTTACCGCAGTTGGGTTACCGTATCCATGCGCAGTCGGGTTACCGTATCCATGTGCAGTCGGGTTACCGTATCCATGTGCAGTCGCGTTACCGTATCCATGTGCAGTCGGGTTACCGTATCCATGTGCAGTCGGGTTACCGTATCCATGTGCAGTCGGGTTACCGTATCCATGCGCAGTCGGGTTACCGTATCCATGCGCAGTCGGGTTACCGTATCCATGCGCAGTCGGATTACCGTATCCATGCGCAGTCGGATTACCGTATCCATGCGCAGTCGGATTACCGTATCCATGCGCAGTCGAGTTACTGTATCTGAAGAATTTTGAAGGCTGTTATTTCCAGTGTTTGGTGTGCCAGAGACCTGTGCCCTGTTCTTTCGGTGCAAGTGTGCTACGCCTATTGGTGCAGGGAGCTTAGGGAACTCTGGAACTACTGCCTGGTTGGGTGGTGGCGGTAACTCCAGGATTCCCCTGCACCTATACAAGTCAGAACAGAAGGCGGGTAGGAAGCACTGGGGACAACTATATAGAAGTACAAGGAGCGCATTTTGCCACAAGTTCCTATAATGAAAGTGGTTTTACAGGTAACTGACTGCAGGGGAAAGCGCAAAGTGCCCGCAAAGTGCCCGCTGTGCTTGCAGATGTAAATAAGCCCTCCTACATGGATACAGTGTGCCAGGGGAATGAAGTGATGTCCTTCTTGCAAGAGCAGCCCACACTGGGGCGCTGTTTGATTAGCACAAGGGGCAGATTGCACAACAGCAACAGTAACACCAGAAAATAAAGGTGGTCCAAAGTAATTAAAATATAATGTACTGTTGCCCTGCACTGGTACAGCTGGGGTGTTTGCTACAGAAACCCTACTATAGTTAATATAAATACCCCGCTGTGTAGCCCTGGGGGCAGCTATTCCTGCACTGGTACAGCTGGGGTGTTTGCTACAGAAACCCTACTATAGTTTATATAAATACCCCGCTGTGTAGCCCCGGGGGCAGCCATTCCTGCACTGGTACAGCTGGGGTGTTTGCTACAGAAACCCTACTATAGTTTATATAAATACCCTGCTGTGTAGCCCCGGGGGCAGCCATTCCTGCACTGGTACAGCTGGGGTGTTTGCTACAGAAACCCTACTATAGTTTATATAAATACCCCGCTGTGTAGCCCCGGGGGCAGCCATTCCTGCACTGGTACAGCTGGGGTGTTTGCTACAGAAACCCTACTATAGTTTATATAAATACCCGCTGTGTAGCCCCGGGGGCAGCCATTCCTGCACTGGTACAGCTGGGGTGTTTGCTACAGAAACCCTACTATAGTTTATATAAATACCCTGCTGTGTAGCCCCGGGGGCAGCCATTCCTGCACTGGTACAGCTGGGGTGTTTGCTACAGAAACCCTACTATAGTTTATATAAATACCCCGCTGTGTAGCCCCGGGGGCAGCCATTCCTGCACTGGTACAGCTGGGGTGTTTGCTACAGAAACCCTACTATAGTTTATATAAATACCCGCTGTGTAGCCCCGGGGGCAGCCATTCCTGCACTGGTACAGCTGGGGTGTTTGCTACAGAAACCCTACTATAGTTTATATAAATACACCGCTGTGTAGCCCCGGGGGCAGCCGTTCCTGCACTGGTACAGCTGGGGTGTTTGCTACAGAAACCCTACTATAGTTTATATAAATACCCGCTGTGTAGCCCCGGGGGCAGCCATTCCTGCACTGGTACAGCTGGGGTGTTTGCTACAGAAACCCTACTATAGTTTATATAAATACCCCGCTGTGTAGCTCCGGGGGCAGCCATTCCTGCACTGGTACAGCTGGGGTGTTTGCTACAGAAACCCTACTATAGTTTATATAAATACCCCGCTGTGTAGCCCCGGGGGCAGCCGTTCCTGCACTGGTACAGCTGGGGTGTTTGCTACAGAAACCCTACTATAGTTTATATAAATACACCGCTGTGTAGCCCCGGGGGCAGCCGTTCCTGCACTGGTACAGCTGGGGTGTTTGCTACAGAAACCCTACTATAGTTTATATAAATAACCCGCTGTGTAGCTCCGGGGGCA
Source organism: Xenopus tropicalis (assembly GCF_000004195.4). Classification (NCBI taxonomy): domain Eukaryota; kingdom Metazoa; phylum Chordata; class Amphibia; order Anura; family Pipidae; genus Xenopus; species Xenopus tropicalis. Next base: position 205,990,743 of record NC_030677.2, read on the forward strand.
GCCATTCCTGCACTGGTACAGCTGGGGTGTTTGCTACAGAAACCCTACTATAGTTTATATAAATACCCCGCTGTGTAGCTCCGGGGGCAGCCATTCCTGCACTGGTACAGCTGGGGTGTTTGCTACAGAAACCCTACTATAGTTTATATAAATACCCCGCTGTGTAGCCCCGGGGGCAGCCGTTCCTGCACTGGTACAGCTGGGGTGTTTGCTACAGAAACCCTACTATAGTTTATATAAATACCCCGCTGTGTAGCCCCGGGGGCAGCCATTCCTGCACTGGTACAGCTGGGGTGTTTGCTACAGAAACCCTACTATAGTTTATATAAATACCCTGCTGTGTAGCCCCGGGGGCAGCCATTCCTGCTCTGGTACAGCTGGGGTGTTTGCTACAGAAACCCTTCTATAGTTTATATAAATACCCCGCTGTGTAGCCCTGGGGGCAGCTATTCCTGCACTGGTACAGCTGGGGTGTTTGCTACAGAAACCCTACTATAGTTTATATAAATACCCCGCTGTGTAGCCCCGGGGGCAGCCATTCCTGCACTGGTACAGCTGGGGTGTTTGCTACAGAAACCCTACTATAGTTTATATAAATACCCCGCTGTGTAGCTCCGGGGGCAGCCATTCCTGCACTGGTACAGCTGGGGTGTTTGCTACAGAAACCCTACTATAGTTTATATAAATACCCCACTGTGTAGCCCCGGGGGCAGCCGTTCCTGCACTGGTATAGCTGGGGTGTTTGCTACAGAAACCCTACTATAGTTTATATAAATACCCGCTGTGTAGCCCCGGGGGCAGCCATTCCTGCACTGGTACAGCTGGGGTGTTTGCTACAGAAACCCTACTATAGTTTATATAAATACCCCGCTGTGTAGCCCCGGGGGCAGCCATTCCTGCACTGGTACAGCTGGGGTGTTTGCTACAGAAACCCTACTATAGTTTATATAAATACCCCGCTGTGTAGCCCCGGGGGCAGCCATTCCTGCACTGGTACAGCTGGGGTGTTTGCTACAGAAACCCTACTATAGTTTATATAAATACCCCGCTGTGTAGCCCCGGGGGCAGCCATTCCTGCACTGGTACAGCTGGGGTGTTTGCTACAGAAACCCTACTATAGTTTATATAAATACCCCGCTGTGTAGCCCCGGGGGCAGCCGTTCCTGCACTGGTACAGCTGGGGTGTTTGCTACAGAAACCCTACTATAGTTTATATAAATACCCCGCTGTGTAGCCCCGGGGGCAGCCATTCCTGCACTGGTACAGCTGGGGTGTTTGCTACAGAAACCCTACTATAGTTTATATAAATACCCCGCTGTGTAGCCCCGGGGGCAGCCGTTCCTGCACCGGTACAACTGGGGTGTTTGCTACAGAAACCCTACTATAGTTTATATAAATACCCTGCTGTGTAGCCCCGGGGGCAGCCATTCCTGCACTGGTACAGCTGGGGTGTTTGCTACAGAAACCCTACTATAGTTTATATAAATACCCTGCTGTGTAGCCCCGGGGGCAGCCATTCCTGCACCGGTACAACTGGGGTGTTTGCTACAGAAACCCTACTATAGTTTATATATAGTTTTGAGTTATTTGCCTTCCTCCTCTGACTCTTTCCAAATGGGGGGGTCACTGACCCCGAAAGCCAAAAAACAATTGCTCTGTGAGGCTACAATTTTACTGTTATTGTTACTTTTTATTACTTATCTTGCTATTTAGGCCCTCCTCTATTGATGTCCCTGTATCTCTTTTAAACCACTGCCTAGGCAAAATTGCCCCCTAGCAACCAGATAGCCCCTGAAATTCCAAATGGGAGAGCTGCTGAACAAAAAGCTAAATAACTCAAAAACCACAAATAATAAAAAATGAAGACCAATTGCAAATTGTCTCAGAATAGTACTCTGATACTAAAAGCAAAGTTTATATATATTGCTAATAAATTTCTTGTACAGGTATGGGACCTGTTATCCAGAATGCTCGGGACCTGGGGTTTCCGGATAAGGGATCTTTCTGTAATTTGGATCTCCATAACTTAAGTCTGCTAAAAATCATTTAAATATTGAATAAACCCAATAGGCTTTGTTTGCCTTCAGTAATGATTAATAATATCTTAGTTGGGATCAAGTACAGGTACTGTTTTATTATTACAGAGAAAAGGGAATCATTTAACCTTTAAATAAACCCAATAGGGCTGTTCTGCCCCCAATAAGGGGTAATTATATCTTAGTTGGGATCAAGTACAGGTACTGTTTTATTATTACAGAGAAAAGGGAATCATTTAACCATTAAATAAACCCAATAGGGCTGTTCTGCCCCCAATAAGGGGTAATTATATCTTAGTTGGGATCAAGTACAGATACTGTTTTATTATTACAGAGAAAAGGGAATCATTTAACCATTAAATAAACCCAATAGGGCTGTTCTGCCCCCAATAAGGGGTAATTATATCTTAGTTGGGATCAAGTACAAGTACTGTTTTATTATTACAGAGAAAAGGGAATCATTTTTAAAAATTAGAATTATTAGCTTATAATGGAGTCTAGGGGAGATGGTCTTTCCGTAATTCGGAACTTTCTAGATAACGGATTTCCGAATAAGGGATCCTATACCTGTACCAAATTCCCAAATTATGTTGCTGCAGTTGCTATAACCAGAGGACAGTTTTACTCCCTGTTGCTCACTGTGTAGTATTTAGGGGTTAAGTCTGGCAGATCACGAGGTGCAATAATGGTGGGATCTATGCAGGTTAGGGTTACTAACCCAGTAGAGAGCTGGACTGTATAAAAAGGATGCTGTATGTAGGGCAGTATAATCATGGAGTACATCTATATTCATATCTGGTGAGCTGGGAGCTGGCAGTGCTTTTATATGTTCTTCTATGTAACCCCTTGGTAATACTGTGAAGCCTTGAGGAAGTAAGTATAGATGATTATTAAAGGCAACACAAACCCAAATAACTCTTTTTCTTTACTCCAGTATACTGGTGCTGGTATAGTATTGCTCCTTGAGGAAATCAGTCATGGCAGCAGGGTTGGACTGGGCCAGCAGGACAATGTGAAAAAACCTGGTGGGCCCTGCCGACCCAGACCCAATCCCTGCTTGCCCGCCCCTGTCACCTACCCGCTGCCCTTCCTCCCGTGATGGTGGCAAAAGTAAAGGTCCCCATACACTGGCAGATCCGCTTGGTTGGCGATGTCACCAAGCGAGCGGATCTTCTCCCAATATTCCCACCTACGGGTGGGCGATATCGGGAGAATCCAGGGTAATTCAATCTTTTGGCCCTGGGGCCAAACGATCGAATTATAATGACGGGTATAGGCAAAGTCGGTCCAGGGACCGAATCAACGAGCCAATGTGGTCCCCAATCCGACTAGATTTTCTAACCTACCTGATCGAGATCTGCCCGATTTCAGGCCACATATCAGTCAGGCAGGCCCGTCGGTAGTGCCCCTACACGGGCTGATTAGCTGCCGAATCGGTCAATAATCGAACCAATATCGGCAGCTACTATCGGCCCGTGTATGAGGGACCTTAAGATGTGAATTTGTGTGGGGGTGAAGGGGCTGGTGATGGGGACGGTCGGGGCCCTAGAGGGGGTGTGGGGCCCCTGGGGGTACTTGCACACCCCAGTTTGACCCCTGCATGGCAGCCCAGGTATTAGCTGAATATGTAGGAATTTTTCACTCTGCGTATGCATCATTATACCCCAGGGCATTGGGGGGCTGTGCTGGCAGCTGGGACACAAGCCTCATCCATCAAGCCCAACGGATCCCTATAAGCCTGCCATCATCATTGTCATTGGAGCAGGAAATAAAGGGGAAATAAGCATGAGAAATAGATAAGGAAAAGGGATAAGGCGAATAGGAAACTGGGAAATGGTTCCTGGGTCCGAGGTTTCCTTTTGGGTCCGTACCATCCCAGTTCAACACTAAGCACGAAGATTAAAAAAGCAACCCCCCCCCCGTCCGTTTGCCAGAGCCCCTCTGTGCCGCTGCAAAGTGAAGCTTTATGGGAATTTACAGATTGCTTTCCCTCTTTGGTAATGAACGTTATATCTCACATCAGCTCCGGGACTTCTGTGCAGCCGGGCTGGAGATTTGCTGTGGGAATAAGTTCATTAAAGGTGAAGGATGGGTGAAGTTAATGCCACCATAAAGGTGAAGTATTGGCGCAGTAATTCTACAGGCGCCCGACGCATCCTCCGTATCCCGCACTGATTTTTGCCTACTGTAGGCAGGGGGGGGGGGGGGAATGGAATAGAAAAGAAAAAAACCTGGAATTCATGTTAATTCCGAGCAATTATTTTTTAAGATCTTTTCATAAAAACACATTTAGTGTAAGAATACTATAGAGCATTTTGTGATTTATATGTTCCGGCCTTCATGATATTCAGCATTAGAAGTATTTATGGCTTTAGTTGCCCTTTAACATAGAGGCATCACAGTGCCGTATCCCAGCGGCCGTGCAGTGTGGCCGGGCCAATCAGATGTAGGTCACTGTGCTTACGCTGCATCATTTATAAGCCATAAATCAGTAAAGGAAACAAATTAAAGAAATCATCTCCCATTGTGCCGTTTCCTTCGGTTTATTCCAGCCGTCTCCCCACCCCAGTTACCTCCCTGAGCCGGAAAATAGAGGCTTGGCCGACCTTGATAAAGGGCTTCCTATTCCTTTCCTGTATTTAGCCGCTTTCTCCCAGCGCCGCCGGCTCTTTCTAAACAGGTTTCATTGGGGAATTACTGCTACAGGCTGTTGCTTTAAAGGGATCGTGTTGCTGAGATAATTAAGACTCTGCAATTGGTGGGAGAAGCTTCCTTCAAATGTCATTGTAGCTGCAACGTTGCATTTGGTAGCTTTGTCACTTGCAACTGGAAACATGGCAACACTCGCTTTTGAACTTTTTTAGTAAATGAAACTGAGGAAACGTTGCCAAGGACCGTAGCAACCAGGTAGTTGTCTGAATGACAGACGAACAGGCACAGATTTGTGGCAAAGCCAAAAAGGCCCCTGGGCATAGGGTGGCAGGACTTCAGGGACAGCATGTCGCTCAGATAGGGTTGCCATCCTCCTGCACGGGAACTGGACAGGGAGGCGGGGCATGATGGCACAGGGGGTGGGGCTATGACAGTCTTAGAGAATTCTGCCTGGTTTTCCAAAATGGAAAAAAAGGTAGTTTTGACCCGGTCAAAACAGGACAGGTGGCAACCCTACGTAAATTGGGTCCGGAGCACTGGGGAATTGCAAGCAAGGGGTGGGGGACAGGGCGATGCACCAAGATGGGGGCCTAGGGGCAGGGTCGGACTGGACCGCTGGGACACCGGGAAAAATCCTGGTGGGCCTTGGCTCTAGACCCGACCCTTGCCGGCGCAACCCCTGCCTGACCGCTCCTCCCCTGACGGGTTAAATTTACGTGCTCGGGGGAGGATGTCAGGTGGGGGGCCCTGCGAGGGGGGTTAGGGGACACGGCCGGCAGGGGCACCTGCAGCCCCGGTGGGCCATTCAACCCCCAGTCTGACCCTGCCTAGGGGCCCCCCTATATGCAAATCGGGCCTGCAGACACAAAGATGACTGGGAGAGGGTTTACATACAAGGATATGAGGGGCAGAGAGCATTCTACATTCCAGGTCAGAGAGGCCTGAAAAAGTCAAAAAGCAGATAAAAAGACCAACTGCAACCTTGTATAGGAACTTTATATTTATATAGTCTACTGTAGCCAGGGCGTATTTACTATAGAGTCACATGATGGCCCTGGCAATAGAACATGTCATGGATTGGCCATTGCAGTCTGGATGTAATGATAAGTAGTGACCCTCTCACTTCCCCCCACAGTCTCTGGGGCTTATTTTATTTACCCCTGAGCAGTAACCCATAGCAACCAATCAGTGATTAGCTTTTTTTCCAGCCAGCATCAAGTTGAACAATAGGCAACAGGTTACTGCCCAGGTGCAAATTTGCCCAGTGTTTATAAATGAGCCCCAGTACTGTCATTGAAAGGGGACTTAAACCGTAAAACTAAAATGTCGCTTGGCGAAAGGAATGTCATTCTAAGCAATGTCCCAGTACCCATTAGAAACAGTATTATAGCAGGTATGTGTAGATGTAATTGCTATAAAGCAGTGTTCGGCTGTCCCGTGATGGTCTCTGCACTGGTGCTTCTGTCTTTTGAAATCTGGCCTATTACCAGCCCTGTCTCGGCTGGAGGAAAGCCAAATGCTGCTACATAGTCAGAACCAGCAGTGCAGAATGGGACAGGCACTGACATTTACAAGGAACTTACAAACAGGTTCGGACTGGGGGGTGCAAGGCCCACCGGGCCTTCTGCTTCAGGGGCCCCTGCACCCCCAAATGGACCTCGCCGCCTTCACCCATCCGCAGAGGCCCCCCAACACCCTCCGACCCAGGGTCGGACTGGGCCGCCGGGACACCGGGAAGAATCTCGGTGGGCCCCGGCAGCCCAGACCCGACCCATGTCGCGCTCCCCCTGCCCAACCGCTCCAGCCCTGACGCGTTAAATTTACACGCTCGGGGGAGGACGACGGGTGGGGGGCCCTGCGAGGGGGGTCCCTATGGGGGGGCTATGGGCACAGGCACCTGCAGGGCCCCTGGGGCGGGAGCCCCGGTGGGCCCTTCACCCCCCAGTCCGACCCCGCCAGACCCTGCTCTGACCCCCCAGTTCACCCCCCAGTCCGACCCTGCTCCCCCGGAGCGCTCCTTAAATCCACTTACCTGCGGTGCGTTGGAGGGGACCACAGGTGCGTCCTGGGTGGGAACTGATCTGGGCCACCGGGGCCCACTGGGTTTTTTCCCAGTACCCCGGCAGCCCAGTCTGACGCTGCTTACAAACCACTGCAATGTTCTTATACATGTATATTGAGAAGTTTTTTAGAATGACATTTTCTATCATTAGTTTTGGGTTTATATCCCCTTTAATTCCCAGGTCTCCTACAGTGAGACTGAGCCGGAGATAAGGAAGGAGAGGAGGAACGGGATTGAGTAAAGTGTAGCAAAGCCGACATCTTCGTACTTTTGGTGCCTGATCGCGCGCCTGATGCCGTCTCTATAACTCTCACCTGCTGCTAGTTGCTAAGCAACCGTGTCACAACCCCAAAATATAGACATCACTTGGCCGCCGGCTTCGGTATTTGTAACATTCATGAAGGAAATAGACTAAAAAAAAATAAAAAAATAAAATAAAAAGCCATTTAATGATAATAAATAAGAGCTGCTGTCGCCGGCATACGTAAGAGATCCATTCTCTAAGCGACTCAGTGATGAAGGAACCCGCGGCGGGAATTACGTGATGGTATTCTATAGTTACGGATAAATCAGCGCCAAACGGATTGATAGTAGAGGGGTCACTGAAACGCACTTTTATTCTTACCTTTAGATTTACTTTCAGTTTATTTGTTTTTGTTTTGAGGTTTCCAGTTTGGAAATTAAAGGGGAACTAAACCCACTTAAACATCATAGGGCTCCTGCCGACTCCCCCTTCCAGAACTGCCATGACTTTGCATAACTAGGGTCGGACTGGGCCCTGCTTGGGGGAGGGATTTGGGCGGGCCCCGGGTGGGTCTGTGGGGGCCAGGGTGGGGGCCCCGGGTGGTGTATAGGGGCCAAGGCGGAGGCCCCTTGTGGGGGTGTGGGGCCCCTGGGACAGGAGACCCCCAGTCCGACCCTGCCCATAACAGCCCCATTGGCCCATATCAGTTGGGCAGCGGAACTGGTAGCAGCCATGTTGGTCCATTTCATTTCTTCTCATAAATTATATAACAAAGTCTGCAACCAATCAGCTGGCAGCATTTATTGGCTGCTGGGAGCTATTAGACTGGGAGAAAATCTTGCCCCTAATATTACATAGGTCACTTTTAGTATCATGTAGACATTGATATTCTGAGACATTTTTGCCATTGGTCTTCTTTGTTCAGCAGCTCTGCAGTTTGGCATTTCAGCAGCTGGTTGCTAGGTGTTATTTTACCATAGCAATTAAGTGGTTGTTTGAATATGAGACTAGAAAATGATCAGACGAGGGACCAAATAGGAGGAAAAGTAATAAAAAGTAAGAATAACAATAAATGGAGCCTCACAGAGCAATTGTTTTTGGCTGCCGGGGGTCAGTGACCCCCATTTGAAAGGTAGATGAAGAAGGCAAATGATAAGAGATAAATAATAAAGACCAATTGCAAAGTTGCTTGGAATAAGATATTCTATAATATGACTAAATTTTAACCCCGTTGGGCCTCATATTTGCCGTACAAGCCGAAGGCAAACAGTACACACCGGCCCGGGGATAAGAACAGCCGGCAAAGCTTTGATTGATTTGTTTCCACTGAAACCATTACAGTCTGCAAGGGGTTAAACTGATTCTAAAAGAGAGAATTTCCGTGACTCCTCCCACGTTTATGGGCACGTTCTCCATCTGATGATTGTGCCCCAAATAAATAAGGTGCATTTGGCACAGGGGTGAGTACACCCATACTGAGAGCTGATAGGCTATCTCTCTCCCTAGCACTGTGATTGGTCAGATGGGAATATTATCTGAATGGCTAACTGAATACTGAGCATACATAATCTCTCAGGGGATGTTAAAGGGCCAGTTGGCTTGATTTTTATTAGCTGTGATGTTTTCAGCCCTCGTTTTATCTGTTGTCTTGCTTGGTAATACCGAATATATTGTTTTTAGTCTATATGGGGGTCAAGTAAACTATAAGGATATTAGCAGTCACTGAGGGGTTCTGTGCCCATATAAAGGCACAAGGCTGCAGGCTGAGTTATACAGGGAACTCTGAGTATCACTCATGTATTATAAGGGATAATGTACCCCCTACTGTAAATGATAAGGATATTAGCAGTCACTGAGGGGTTCTGTGCCCATATAAAGGCACAAGGCTGCAGGCTGAGTTATACAGGGAACTCTGAGTATCACTCATGCATTATAAGGGATAATGTACCCCCTACTGTAAATGATAAGGATATTAGCAGTCACTGAGGGGTTCTGTGCCCATATAAAGGCACAAGGCTGCAGGCTGAGTTATACAGGGAACTCTGAGTATCACTCATGTATTATAAGGGATAATGTACCCCCTACTGTAAATGATAAGGATATTAGCAGTCACTGAGGGGTTCTGTGCCCATATAAAGGCACAAGGCTGCAGGCTGAGTTATACAGGGAACTCTGAGTATCACTCATGTATTATAAGGGATAATGTACCCCCTACTGTAAATGATAAGGATATTAGCAGTCACTGAGGGGTTCTGTGCCCATATAAAGGCACAAGGCTGCAGGCTGAGTTATACAGGGAACTCTGAGTATCACTCATGTATTATAAGGGATAATGTACCCCCTACTGTAAATGATAAGGATATTAGCAGTCACTGAGGGGTTCTGTGCCCCCCATATAAAGGCACAAGGCTGCAGGCTGAGTTATACAGGGAACTCTGAGTATCACTCATGTATTATAAGGGATAATGTACCCCCTACTGTAAATGATAAGGATATTAGCAGTCACTGAGGGCTTCTGTGCCCATATAAAGGCACAAGGCTGCAGGCTGAGTTATACAGGGAACTCTGAGTATCACTCATGTATTATAAGGGATAATGTACCCCCTACTGTAAATGATAAGGATATTAGCAGTCACTGAGGGGTTCTGTGCCCATATAAAGGCACAAGGCTGCAGGCTGAGTTATACAGGGAACTCTGAGTATCACTCATGTATTATAAGGGATAATGTACCCCCTACTGTAAATGATAAGGATATTAGCAGTCACTGAGGGCTTCTGTGCCCATATAAAGGCACAAGGCTGCAGGCTGAGTTATACAGGGAACTCTGAGTATCACTCATGTATTATAAGGGATAATGTACCCCCTACTGTAAATGATAAGGATATTAGCAGTCACTGAGGGGTTCTGTGCCCATATAAAGGCACAAGGCTGCAGGCTGAGTTATACAGGGAACTCTGAGTATCACTCATGTATTATAAGGGATAATGTACCCCCTACTGTAAATGATAAGGATATTAGCAGTCACTGAGGGGTTCTGTGCCCATATAAAGGCACAAGGCTGCAGGCTGAGTTATACAGGGAACTCTGTTCATAGAAATGCCGCCCCCCCCTGTGGTACAATGGTACCTGCTGCTTCTTGTAATGGGAGGGAATAGGGGAGGGGCCCCAGGTAGCCTAAGAACAATGGAGCCTTACACAAGGCTGAATCAGTGGCTTCTTTATACCAAAACAAGGCAAGATGAGAATAATTATCCATTCCGCTCGTTATGTTTCCATGAAATAAATAATGAGGCAAGTAAATAATAATTATGGTACAGCGGCCATTAAATGTGTCAGAGCCCCAGCAATAAAACCGGAGAGAGCGAGCGGCAGACACGACGGAACAACCAAGGGCACATTTATTTCCCTGCGCTTCTCCAGAGCCACGGGAAACAGATGTATTTTCTTAGTAAATATTCCCCGCGCAGGAGGCAGTTGCGCTGACAGACGAGGCAGATCCCTATCTCGCTAACAGGCGGCTTTATTAAAGTGACTTTGCCTATTATTTCCCATTTGCTTATCACATCCAATGACACCGTTTATCCGGAGTAATAAATTACGGCGTCTCCCACTCCCAGCGAGGGGAAGCAACGCGTGGGCAAAGCAAAGGGCCAGGACAATGCAAGGGCAGACTTACGCTGGGATTCAATGGGTAATTTACCCCCTTCTGTATATTATAAGGATCAATGTGACCATATAGATCCCTGAGCAATCTCTGATTGTCAAACCATGGGCTGAATACATTGGCCGGCTGTATTTAATCCTCCTGCTGTTGTTGAACTACAACCTTTGCTACCCCCGGGGGCCCCTGTGAGGCTGGGGGCCCAACAAATCTGCCCCAACGTGTATATTATACAGCCGCTCTCTGGGGATAGATACGTTTTAAATAAGTGAAAAAAGTCTGTGCCTGAGAGCGGAACTATATAAACACATATTTCATGTATAAAGAGAGAAAGTGCTTTTGTTGCCCAGACGAGAGCTATTTTGGGGACTTCTGTGGGTGGGTGTCCTGGACAGGAAATGCTGGGTGGGTGCTGAAAGGCCCTGGGGTGGGTGGGGGGCACAAAGCTGAGTACACAGATTGGGAAGGAAATGAGCTCAGAGATCAGAGAGGGGATGTTGCTTTCTGCAAGTCATCAGAGCATCTTCTAGATTCCATTAGCGCAGCGGCGCCCCCACTTCCAACCAGCGCCCCCCCCCCCCGGCACGCTGGCAAATTAGCGTCTTCAGAGAGTCGCACTCAAACGTTTAAAGGGAAACTGACCCATGTAACATATATTACATGCATAGAAACCATAACTACTTTTATATAGTGCCTAAATATTTCCCCAAGATAATACATCATTCCCATAAGTCCCTGCCTCAGAGGAGCTTACAATCTAAGGTCCCTATCACATTCCCATCAGTCCCTGCCCCAGTGAGCTTACAATCTAAGGCTCCTATCCCATTCCCATCAGTCCCTGCCCCAGTGAGCTTACAATCTAAGGTCCCTATCCCATTCCCATCAGTCCCTGCCCCAGTGAGCTTACAATCTAAGGTCCCTATCACATTCCCATCAGTCCCTGCCCCAGTGAGCTTACAATCTAAGGTCCCTATCCCATTCCCATCAGTCCCTGCCCCAGTGAGCTTACAATCTAAGGTCCCTATCCCATTCCCATCAGTCCCTGCCCCAGTGAGCTTACAATCTAAGGTCCCTATCACATTCCCATCAGTCCCTGCCCCAGTGAGCTTACAATCTAAGGTCCCTATCACATTCCCATCAGTCCCTGTCCCAGTGAGCTTACAATCTAAGGTCCCTATCACATTCCCATCAGCCCCTGCCCCAGTGAGCTTACAATCTAAGGTCCCTATCACATTCCCATCAGTCCCTGCCCCAGTGATCTTACAATCTAAGGTCCCAATCCCATTCCCATCAGCCCCTGCCCCAGTGAGCTTACAATCTAAGGTCCCTATCACATTCCCATCAGCCCCTGCCCCAGTGAGCTTACAATCTAAGGTCCCTATCCCATTCCCATCAGCCCCTGCCCCAGTGAGCTTACAATCTAAGGTCCCTATCCTATTCCCATCAGCCCCTGCCCCAGTGAGCTTACAATCTAAGGTCCCTATCACATTCCCATCACCCCCTGCCCCAGTGAGCTTACAATCTAAGGTCCCTATCACATTCCCATCAGTCCCTGCCCCAGTGAGCTTACAATCTAAGGTCCCTATCACATTCCCATCAGCCCCTGCCCCAGTGGTACTAAACTTGTAACTATGAATAATTAAAAGATTCCACCACTAGGTGGCGCATGTAATAAAAACTTATTGCTAAAATCCTTGGAAAATGAAATTGCTGCCAAGGCTCCAGATACCACTAAACAGAGCCACCCTGAAATGGGGGAGTTGGGGGCCCCATGGCGCAGAGAGGCTGAAGGTCTGTTTCGAAGGTTAAGAAGGGTTTAGGCAGTTCATGAGGACATCCTGGCCTTTTGGAGTTGGCCTTTTTTTTTATCAGCACCCAGGGGGCACAGAGGGGCACAGAGGGGCAATGGTTTAATAACTAGAGGGGAGGAGGCCTGCTAACTAAGTCATATGGTACCCCTGTATATCTGACGGCAGGCCAGCCACAGAATTATTTTTTTATTCCTAACTACATTACCTGGCAGCACATTGTCTCCATAGACTTCATAAGGTCTGAATGTGACCCAGATGAGCCAATGGCACCATAAAGCTGTATGGAATCATTCTGGAGTGAGAGATTTTCAGCCTGTTCCATATATATATATACAGTATATAAATTGTACATTTACCTGCATGAATAAAGGTATTTATCACCTTCCATATTAATTGTGCCCTCGCTCCATTCTGTGCGTTACAGATATCCCTCCCCCAGAACTGCCTGTCCCTGGCCATATCTGCCGGGAAGCTGCCCTTTGTTCCTGTGTGCAATTACTGAGCAGTATGTAGTACCGGCCAGGGGCACTCGTTATACACAGGAGAATTCCTTATGGCACCAGAATAACTGTAAGGCCTCCCTGGGCGCCTGGGGGCTCAGTGCCGGGAGTCTGACAGCAGAGGAAAGGTCCAAGGTGCATGGATCTGCTCTGTGCGAGCGCCATCCCCAGCTCATCAGTATTCAGCGCCGGTGCAGCAAAGGGCACGGCAACCATCAGCCAGGCAGGAATATGTATTCGGCAGGGGCTTCTCCTACGGCTAAAGAACAGCACTCTATACCCCAGGAACAATACAGATATTATTAACTGTCTCTTGTTCATGGGCAGCTGCATGCAGTGTGTATAAAGCAGAGTGGCAGTGGGCAGAAAAGTGCATTTTTGGATGCAAATCACCATTTTTTGTAACCATAATGCAGCATTTCAGTGTGCCTGTAGCCATGCTCTACAGTAAGTAAATAGGTGGGCAGAAGAGTTATGTGCCCTGTGCCCCCCCCGCTAGGCATGTGCCTCCCTGCCCACCCCTAATTCCAGCTTTGGCGGCACTATGGATTCATTGGCAACTATATTGAGGTGCAGGAGCGTATAGTACATAAGTACCTTAATCAATTACATTGATGTGCTCCAGGCCTGGGTTTCAAATAAGGCCCTGGCATTCCCAGTACTCAGAGGCACAAACAGCCCCCCCCCCCAGCTCAATAAATAGTGACTGTCTGTGGCACCTTACAGCCCCCCTGGCATTCCCAGTACCCAGAGGCACAAACAGCCCCCCCCCAGCCCAATAAATAGTGACTGTCTGTGGCACCTTACAGCCCCCCTGGCATTCCCAGTACCCAGAGGCACAAACAGCCCCCCCCCAGCCCAATAAATAGTGACTGTCTGTGGCACCTTACAGCCCCCCTGGCATTCCCAGTACCCAGAGGCACAAACAGCCCCCCCCCAGCCCAATAAATAGTGACTGTCTGTGGCACCTTACAGCCCCCCTGGCATTCCCAGTACCCAGAGGCACAAACAGCCCCCCCCCAGCCCAATAAATAGTGACTGTCTGTGGCACCTTACAGCCCCCCCTGGCATTCCCAGTACTCAGAGGCACAAACAGCCCCCCCAGCCCAATAAACAGTGACTGTCTGTGGCACCTTACAGCCCCCCCTGGCATTCCCAGTACCCAGAGGCACAAACAGCCCCCCCCAGCCCAATAAATAGTGACTGTCTGTGGCACCTTACAGCCCCCCCTGGCATTCCCAGTACCCAGAGGCACAAACAGCCCCCCCCCCAGCCCAATAAATAGTGACTGTCTGTGGCACCTTACAGCCCCCCCTGGCATTCCCAGTACCCAGAGGCACAAACAGCCCCCCCCCCAGCCCAATAAATAGTGACTGTCTGTGGCACCTTACAGCCCCCCTGGCATTCCCAGTACCCAGAGGCACAAACAGCCCCCCAGCCCAATAAATAGTGACTGCCTATGGCACCTTACAGCAGCCCCACTGGCATTTGCCAGAACCCACAGATTGCCAGTCCGGGGCTGATATGCTCTATCCATTGCATCCATTTTGGATTAATAAATGACTCATATAGTTACTCTGTGTATAAATGGGTAAATGGGGGGGGCACTCCTTTTTGCAAACGGAAGTCCTGTCTTGCTTCATGGCAGGAATCCTATCCAATACCTTTGCAAGTCACATGGCAGAATCAGCTAACCTTTAAAGAATAAGAATAAGTAAAATGACTCTGTACAGCCCTCAGAATAATATACCTTCTCCCTGCATCCAGATTTATTTAATTTCTCTATTACACGCAGCTAAACAGCAGTTCTTATAGTTACTTCCTTGTCTAGTGTGAAGCTCCACCCCCTTTTGCTTTCTGAGCCCTCCTCTCTCCAACGATGGAGCCCTCAAAAAGGCGCCTACTGTGCTTGCCTGACTGATTTTAATTGGAGCAGAGGCAGTGAGCATGCCCAATAGGCACCTATTTGAGGTCTTCCTAGTCGGAGAGAGGAGGAGGACTCTGAAAACAAGAGGCGGAGCTTCAAGCTAGATAAGGAAGTCAGTAAAAGTGCTGCTGTTCAGCCACTTGTAATAGAGAAACAAAATAAATCTGCGAGCAGGGAGAAAGGTGTGAAATTCTTGGGGCTGTACAGGGGATTTCAAAATAAAAGGCTTACTTATCCCTTTAAGGGTAATTCAGTAGACAAATACCAGTGCAGGGAAGCCGTCTCCTCTCACCAGATGCCTTTAATATGACTTTGCCGAACCTGCCAGCTCTCTGTTTGTTATTAATGACTCGTGTCCTTTGGACAAAAAGATGAATATTGCTGTTCTTTTATTACCGCTGCTGCCATCAAGTTATTACATTTGCTTAATTAATCACTTGAAAAATCGCTGGCAAAATGCACGGAAAGGCTTCCCAGACGTAACTAGGATAATGCAGGAGAATACGTATCCCTGGGCTGAGACGGAGCCGAATGTAGCCTGAAAACAAGGCCATTTGTATGTGAGAAATTAGCCCTTATTTATATTAGCCCCTCCCATATTATATAATAGCCAGTCAGGGAAGTAGAATGCTCACAGGGCTGGGCCAACTTGTAGCCAATCAAATCCTGGCACGACAAGTTACCCGGGTGGAACCACTAAAGCCACAAGTTGCCACACCCGGTAAAAGTTTTGATCATGGTACAGGTATGGGACCTGTTATCCAGAATGCACAGGACCTGGGGTTTTCCGGATAAGGGGTCTTTCCGTAATTTGGATCTCCATAACTTAAGTCTGCTAAAAATCATTTTAACCTGAAATAAACCCAATAGGACTGTTCTGCCCCCAATAAGGGGTAATTATATCTTAGTTGGGATCAAGTACAGGTACTGTTTTATTATTACAGAGAAAAGGGAATCATTTAACCATGAAATAAACCCAATAGGGCTGTTCTGCCCCAATAAGGGGTAATTATATATTAGTTGGGATCAAGTACAGGTACTGTTTTATTATTACAGAGAAAAGGGAGTCATTTAACCATTAAATAAACCCAATAGGGCTGTTCTGCCCCCAATAAGGGGTAATTATATCTTAGTTGGGATCAAGTACAGGTACTGTTTTATTATTACAGAGAAAAGGGAGTCATTTAACCATTAAATAAACCCAATAGGGCTGTTCTGCCCCAATAAGGGGTAATTATATCTTAGTTGGGATCAAGTACAGGTACTGTTTTATTATTACAGAGAAAAGGGAATCATTTAACCATTAAATAAACCCAATAGGGCTGTTCTGCCCCAATAAGGGGTAATTATATCTTAGTTGGGATCAAGTACAGGTACTGTTTTATTATTACAGAGAAAAGGGAGTCATTTAACCATTAAATAAACCCAATAGGGCTGTTCTGCCCCCAATAAGGGGTAATTATATCTTAGTTGGGATCAAGTACAGGTACTGTTTTATTATTACAGAGAAAAGGGAATCATTTAACCATTAAATAAACCCAATAGGGCTGTTCTGCCCCAATAAGGGGTAATTATATCTTAGTTGGGATCAAGTACAGGTACTGTTTTATTATTACAGAGAAAAGGGAATCATTTCACCATTAAATAAACCCAATAGGACTGTTTTGCAATAAATAGGGATTAGGGTTTTTGAACTTGCTAGCAGGGATGCTCCTTACCATCTCCCTACAAACATGGAGCTCTACTGTCTTTATATTAACGTTTAGGGGCAGATCTATCAATATGTTTTAGTTTAGAGCTTAATACAGAAAAACTCACCCACGTTCTAATTATTCCTAGGGGATTTGTAGAAGTGTATTTATCACATGGTGAGTTCTTACTTTCACCCACTGATAAATACACTTCTACAAATTCCATAGTAATGAATAGAACGTGGGTGAGTTTTTCTGTATTAAGCTCTAAACTAAACCATATTGATAGGTCTGCCCCTTAAGGTCCCCATACACGGGCCGATTGTAGTTGCCGATATTGGTCCCTTGGACAGATTCGGCAGCTTATCAGCCCATGTATGGGCACTACCCACGGGCCTGCCCAACCAATGTCTGACCTGAAATTGGGCAGATATCGATCGGGCAGGTTGGATCGGGGACCATATTGGCTCATTGATGCGGTCCCCGAACCGACTGCCCCATTGCCGCCAATATAATTCAATCGTTTGGCCCTAGGGCCAAACAATCGAATTATAGCCTACACACTCCCCGATATTGCCCACCCGTAGGTGGGGATATTGGGTGAAGATCCGCTCGCTTGGCGAGATTCTCAGCGTGTATGGGGACCTTTAGTGTGCTGTAAAGCGTGATATTCTCAGTCAATTTGCAGTCGGTTTTCATGTTTCATTATTTGTGTTTTTTAAAGTTAAATATTTTTGCTCAGAAGCTCTCTAGTTTGGAACCTCGGCAGCTATGTGGTTGCTAGGGTCCAAATTACCTTAACAGCCAGGCAGGGATGTAAATGAGAGACAGGAATATGAATAGTAGAGGGGCTGAATAGAAAGATAAGTAATAAAAAATAACAATAATAATAACAATGGAGCCTCACAGAGCAATAGTTTTTGGCTGCCGGGGTCAGTGACCCCCATTTGAAGGCTGGAAAGAGGCAGAAGAGGAAGGTAATGGTGACGGGACAAAGTTTGGAATAAGACCTCAGCGTCCCCTTTGGCGAATCCTCGGATACAGTAGCGCGGCTTCACGTTTGTTGTTGTTGTTGATGGAAATTCATTGACATTCACTGACAGTAACATTCAAATGCTGAGCTTAAAACACACAATTACGGTTAAAGAGAAGTAAGTCGATTACACAGTACAAATCCATTCCCCGCGCCGGAGATAAGCGAATGAAAGGCGCCGTATTAATGCCGTATTAATGCTATCACAGGCGGCACACACACAGCGGCGCGGGGGAATGGGATGCGCCAGATAAGGCAGCCGGGGAATCATACTGGGAGATACACACAGGCATCCCGACGGGGGAGCCAGTCGCTACCCGATGTACCCACCCCCTCCAATTATAACATGAGCCCCACTGCGCTAGTGTGGGCAATGCCACCTACTGTGCCAGCACCGCCGCGCCAATATGTGCATTTCATGATTAAAGGTGATTTCCTAGATAGTGATTTCCAAAATGCATAGGTGTTCAAACAAATCTGCTTCTAAAATAGTAAAGTTTTATTAGCATGGCTACTGAATCTATATGTGGCTACTGAACCCCCCCCCCCAGTTGCCTTTAATATCCTTATCATTTCCAGTAGGGGGTACATTATCCCTTATAATACATGAGTGATACTCAGAGTTCCCTGTATAACTCAGCCTGCAGCCTTGTGCCTTTATATGGGCACAGAACCCCTCAGTGACTGCTAATATCCTTATCATTTACAGTAGGGGGTACATTATCCCTTATAATACATGAGTGATACTCAGAGTTCCCTGTATAACTCAGCCTGCAGCCTTGTGCCTTTATATGGGCACAGAACCCCTCAGTGACTGCTAATATCCTTATCATTTACAGTAGGGGGTACATTATCCCTTATAATACATGAGTGATACTCAGAGTTCCCTGTATAACTCAGCCTGCAGCCTTGTGCCTTTATATGGGCACAGAACCCCTCAGTGACTGCTAATATCCTTATCATTTACAGTAGGGGGTACATTATCCCTTATAATACATGAGTGATACTCAGAGTTCCCTGTATAACTCAGTCTGCAGCCTTGTGCCTTTATATGGGCACAGACCCCCTCAGTGACTGCTAATATCCTTATCATTTACAGTAGGGGGTACATTATCCCTTATAATACATGAGTGATACTCAGAGTTCCCTGTATAACTCAGCCTGCAGCCTTGTGCCTTTATATGGGCACAGAACCCCTCAGTGACTGCTAATATCCTTATCATTTACAGTAGGGGGTACATTATCCCTTATAATACATGAGTGATACTCAGAGTTCCCTGTATAACTCAGCCTGCAGCCTTGTGCCTTTATATGGGCACAGAACCCCTCAGTGACTGCTAATATCCTTATCATTTACAGTAGGGGGTACATTATCCCTTATAATACATGAGTGATACTCAGAGTTCCCTGTATAACTCAGCCTGCAGCCTTGTGCCTTTATATGGGCACAGAACCCCTCAGTGACTGCTAATATCCTTATCATTTACAGTAGGGGGTACATTATCCCTTATAATACATGAGTGATACTCAGAGTTCCCTGTATAACTCAGCCTGCAGCCTTGTGCCTTTATATGGGGGGCACAGAACCCCTCAGTGACTGCTAATATCCTTATCATTTACAGTTGGGGGTACTTTGTTGCCCAGATTGCTATGTGACCCATTGTAGCACCCAGCACAGCCCTAAAGGAATGTACCTTTCACTCTTTATGTTCCTTTGGTTCCTTAGCACATAAATATAATTATTTGCCAGTAAATAACTGCTCCACTGTTTACAGCCTAAGATAATGGCGTCTCTTATCAGAAAGGCCAGGCAGGGTAGGAGAATGTTCCCTGCCTTTAGCAGATAATCTGCCCATGTATCAGTCTCCGCCGGGAATTTATTCCACACCAACTAACTTTCCTATATCCTTCAGTTTACAGTGTGCGGGGCGATGGGGCAGATATAGGATCAGCAGATTGTATCTTTCCTCATGTAGCAGAATATGAGCAATACATAGACACATACACTGGTTTTTATTCACTCTTCTATAGTTCTGCCCCCCTATAGATATCCCACTGCCTATCTATAAATCAATGATGGAAGAAATGGGTCTATAAAAGCTGCCAATTGGCCCCTCCCAACAGTCTGAAGCGTATTGGCCTGTTTACGGGGCTATCAGTATGGATCCCCTGACACTGATCCCCTGATACCTTGCCGATATCTATTGAGCAGGTTAGAAAAGTTTCAGAAAATAGAAAAGAATTTCAGCAGCTATCTGGTTGCTAGGGTCTTGTTTATCTTAGCAACCAGGCAGTGGGTTGAATGAAAGACTGGAATATGGGCAGGAGAGGGCCTAAATAGAAAGATACAAAATAATGAGTAAAAATATTACTAGAATTGTAGCCTCACAGAGCTTCTGGGGTCAGTGACCCCCATTTCAAAACTGGAAAGATGTAGCAGAGAAAGACAATTATGTTATAAAACTATACAAAATAAATAATAAAGACCAATGGCAAAGTTGCTAGAAATAGGGCATTCTATAACATATTCAAAGTTTACTTAAAGGTGAACCTCTTTAATTGAACAGGGTGATATACACAATCTAAGTTTAGTCCCTCGATGCAGCACACTGAGCACGTGCAGTGCCACTGACACACAAAAGATGGACTAACAAAATCCAAGATGGGAGAGCTGCTGGGGACAAGTTTAAAGGTCTAGAATCCTTACTGTTTTAGTGCTGTCGAACCTCTGGGCCGGTACAGTAAGTTCACTATCTCAAATGCAGCATTTGTAGCTATGTTCATTTTTAGGTTTAGGTTCTCCTTTAAAATTGTACTTGAACTAGATAGTGTTTGGTTCCTTACAGCTGAGGGTATGAGTTGCCCATATGGAATACTATAAAGGCACACACTGACCCCCAGCGATCACTGCAGCCAATGCTGATGGGCAATATATATCTATATGGGCACCGAGGACTGTATGCTGGGGACTGGGAGACTTGTGGGCTTATTCAGAGTCAGGGAGCAGAAATGGCTGCCTAGGAATGTGCTGAGCGCCCGATGGAACAGGCGAGTTCCTTCCTTTATCACGGAGGGTTGGAAACTGTCACTTGGCCACTTGGGCCTTATTAAACTGGCACTGATAGAGCTGCAGCCAAAGCCCAGAAGGCTCAGCACTGACTGCCAACCCTGCTGAGAGGCACAGAGACGCACGGAGAGGCACGGAGAGGAATCTCTCTCTCCAATAACAGGGAAATATACCTGATTTATACACAGATTTAGCTTCCATTTATTTTCCTTTAAGCAGGCAGGGATACTTGCTGAGGCTTGCATACTGTCTCTGGGTATTTGCACTGTGCCTGAGACTGACTCCCCTGTAGAACAGTAACATATACACTGATACACTGATATATACACTGATATATACACTGATATATACACTGATATATACACTGACATATACACTGACATATACACTGACATATACACTGACATATACACTGACATATACACTGAGATGTACACTGATATATACACTGATACACTGATATATACACTGACATATACACTGACATATACACTGACATATACACTGAGATGTACACTGATATATACACTGATACACTGATATATACACTGATACACTGATATATACACTGATACACTGATATATACACTGATACACTGATATATACACTGACATATACACTGACATATACACTGACATATACACTGACATATACACTGACATATACACTGAGATGTACACTGATATATACACTGATATATACACTGACATATACACTGATATATACACTGACATATACACTGACATATACACTGATATATACACTGACATATACACTGATATATACACTGATATATACACTGACATATACACTGACATATACACTGACATATACACTGATATATACACTGACATATACACTGACATATACACTGACATATACACTGACATATACACTGACATATACACTGATATATACACTGACATATACACTGACATATACACTGACATATACACTGACATATACACTGATATATACACTGAGATGTACACTGACATATACACTGACATATACACTGACATATACACTGACATATACACTGATATATACACTGATATATACACTGACATATACACTGACATATACACTGACATATACACTGATATATACACTGACATATACACTGACATATACACTGACATATACACTGACATATACACTGATATATACACTGACATATACACTGACATATACACTGACATATACACTGACATATACACTGACATATACACTGACATATACACTGATATATACACTGATACACTGATATATACACTGACATATACACTGACATATACACTGATATATACACTGACATATACACTGATATATACACTGATACACTGACATATACACTGACATATACACTGATATATACACTGACATATACACTGACATATACACTGACATATACACTGATATATACACTGACATATACACTGACATATACACTGATATATACACTGACATATACACTGATATATACACTGATACACTGATATATACACTGACATATACACTGACATATACACTGATATATACACTGACATATACACTGATATATACACTGATACACTGACATATACACTGACATATACACTGACATATACACTGATATATACACTGATACACTGACATATACACTGACATATACACTGACATATACACTGATATATACACTGACATATACACTGACATATACACTGACATATACACTGATATATACACTGACATATACACTGATATATACACTGATACACTGACATATACACTGACATATACACTGATATATACACTGACATATACACTGATATATACACTGATACACTGACATATACACTGATATATACACTGACATATACACTGACATATACACTGACATATACACTGACATATACACTGACATATACACTGACATATACACTGATATATACACTGATATATACACTGATACACTGATATATACACTGACATATACACTGACATATACACTGACATATACACTGATATATACACTGATACACTGACATATACACTGACATATACACTGACATATACACTGATATATACACTGAGATGTACACTGACATATACACTGACATATACACTGACATATACACTGACATATACACTGATATATACACTGAGATGTACACTGACATATACACTGACATATACACTGACATATACACTGACATATACACTGACATATACACTGATATATACACTGATACACTGACATATACACTGACATATACACTGACATATACACTGATATATACACTGAGATGTACACTGACATATACACTGACATATACACTGATATATACACTGAGATGTACACTGACATATACACTGACATATACACTGACATATACACTGACATATACACTGACATATACACTGATATATACACTGATACACTGACATATACACTGACATATACACTGACATATACACTGATATATACACTGAGATGTACACTGACATATACACTGACATATACACTGATATATACACTGATATATACACTGAGATGTACACTGACATATACACTGACATATACACTGATATATACACTGATATATACACTGATATATACACTGATATATACACTGAGATGTACACTGACATATACACTGACATATACACTGACATATACACTGATATATACACTGATATATACACTGAGATGTACACTGACATATACACTGACATATACACTGATATATACACTGATATATACACTGATATATACACTGATATATACACTGAGATGTACACTGACATATACACTGATATATACACTGATACACTGACATATACACTGACATATACACTGACATATACACTGATATATACACTGAGATGTACACTGACATATACACTGACATATACACTGAGATGTACACTGACATATACACTGACATATACACTGATATATACACTGACATATACACTGACATATACACTGACATATACACTGACATATACACTGACATATACACTGACATATACACTGATATATACACTGAGATGTACACTGACATATACACTGACATATACACTGATATATACACTGATATATACACTGACATATACACTGACATATACACTGACATATACACTGAGATGTACACTGACATATACACTGACATATACACTGACATATACACTGATATATACACTGAGATGTACACTGAGATGTACACTGATATATACACTGATACACTGATATATACACTGATATATACACTGACATATACACTGACATATACACTGATATATACACTGATATATACACTGAGATGTACACTGACATATACACTGACATATACACTGATATATACACTGATATATACACTGATATATACACTGATATATACACTGAGATGTACACTGACATATACACTGATATATACACTGATACACTGACATATACACTGACATATACACTGACATATACACTGATATATACACTGATACACTGACATATACACTGACATATACACTGAGATGTACACTGACATATACACTGACATATACACTGACATATACACTGACATATACACTGAGATGTACACTGACATATACACTGACATATACACTGATATATACACTGACATATACACTGACATATACACTGACATATACACTGACATATACACTGATATATACACTGAGATGTACACTGACATATACACTGACATATACACTGATATATACACTGATATATACACTGACATATACACTGACATATACACTGACATATACACTGAGATGTACACTGACATATACACTGACATATACACTGACATATACACTGATATATACACTGAGATGTACACTGAGATGTACACTGATATATACACTGATACACTGATATATACACTGACATATACACTGATATATACACTGATATATACACTGATATATACACTGACATATACACTGATATATACACTGATATATACACTGACATATACACTGACATATACACTGACATATACACTGACATATACACTGACATATACACTGAGATGTACACTGATATATACACTGACATATACACTGAGATGTACACTGATATATACACTGATATATACACTGATATATACACTGATATATACACTGACATATACACTGATATATACACTGATATATACACTGACATATACACTGATATGTACACTGATATATACACTGATATATACACTGATATATACAGTAACTGCAAACATCAGGCATCGGGTATCTGTGTCGGGCAAAAAGCATGGCAGCTCCCACCCATGTGTATGAGTGAATATGTGCAGTCTGTGTGAAGCCCCCTGTCCCCGAATATTCCTCCCAACTGGCGCTGTTTGTGTGGCACGGTCATGCTTTGTGCCCCAACTATTGCGCTACTGTCCCTATCTTGCCCTACTGTCCCCATCTTGCCCTACTGTCCCCATCTTGTCCTACAGTCTCCATCTCGTCCTACTGTCTCCATCTTGCCCTACTGTCTCCATCTTGTTCTACTGTCTCCATTTCGCCCTACTGTCTCCATCTTGTCCTACTGTCTCCATCTCGTCTTACTGTCTCCATCTCGCCCTACTGTCTCCATATTGTCCTACTGTCTCCATCTCGTCCTACTGCCTCCATCTTGCCCTACTGCCTCCATCTTGCCCTACTGCCTCCATCTCGTCCTACTGCCTCCATCTTGCCCTACTGTCTCCATCTTGCCCTACTGTCTCCATCTCGTCCTACTGCCTCCATCTTGCCCTACTGCCTCCATCTTGCCCTACTGCCTCCATCTCGTCCTACTGCCTCCATCTTGCCCTACTGCCTCCATCTTGCCCTACTGCCTCCATCTTGCCCTACTGTAGCTACTACCTTACACACTTTGCACCATCAGCTGCAGTTCTGTGAGGCCTCACAATGTCAGAATTCCAGGACAGCTGCCCCCCCCCCCCCCCCCCCCCCATAGACAGCTTTGTTTGTGCAGAGCAAAAGTCCAGGTTTCATCCTTAATGATCCTGTAGGGGAGGAACGGATGTAAGGCCGATTGATTTGGAAGCTGGACTTACTAAAAATACCAGTGAATGGGGTCTGGGGCAGAGGAAGTGATAGGCTTGTTTAGCCAGGCATCTCCACCGCGCTGCTTAGCTGGCAATAAGCACATGAGTAATTAAATTGCAACCAGAGAGAGAGAGACAGAGAGAGACGCTCCCAGTGAGAGACTCAAATTGGTGCCTCCAAAGGAAA
The DNA here is from genome assembly GCF_000004195.4 of Xenopus tropicalis. Taxonomy (NCBI): domain Eukaryota; kingdom Metazoa; phylum Chordata; class Amphibia; order Anura; family Pipidae; genus Xenopus; species Xenopus tropicalis. Next base: position 206,016,673 of record NC_030677.2, read on the forward strand.
ATTCCTCCCACGGCATCTTCCTACGGCTCCTGGGACAGAGGCAAAAACTTCTCCCTGGGGGCCCGTTAGAAAAAGAACTTTTAACTTATTTATTATGGTCTCAGACGCCCCTATAGAGCGTCGGCTTATTTAGGTTATATATTGTGGTTTTGTTTGCCATCGGGGGCTCAGTGTAATGAGGCCAGTAAACAGCCCGAAATAGTGATATCAATGAGCCGCTAGATGTGAGCCATACGGCTCTGGAGGGGGGGCTCAGTGGCCAAGGTACCCTCTGATGTTAAATGTGAGTAAATACAGGATGGGGTAAATAAATGGGGTTAGTAATAACTGATACTATATCTGCAGTAGGGACCGGTGCCAGGGCTCTCGCCATTCCTGCCATTAAGCCGCCCGTTTGGCGTAGGCCGTGCCCTGGCAAGGTGCTTATTTCATGCAGAGTAAGAATCGGGGGGAGAGGAGAGCTTCCCATCTGTGGGCAGATAAAAATAACACGTCTGGCCTAAATGTACCCGGCGCGCAGGAACGGCTCTGCCCTCATATAGTACATTTACTGACAGCCATACGGGCCCCTCTGCAAAACCTGCCGATAAAGAGCTCTGCAATGAGGGCTCATCTACTAAATCCAGGGCAGAGCGCAAACCACCATGTTCCTTTGCACAATTGTGCCCTGCTGAATGGTTGTAGCCATTAATATAGTGTGTTTGGCCACTATATTCATTGGGGAGGCAGGTTAGGCACATATGGGCCCCCTTCTGCACCCCAACGTGCGTCATTTGAAAATGTTAATTAGAGAGCTCCAGTGGGTGCCCTCTGGCCGGCAGGGGCATCAATAAATTACCCTTCTTAATGGTGGACTAAACCCGGGGCCAGTGATGATGGGGTAGGGTGGGATAATGTGTGGGTGGGGTTATGAAGTAAGGGGTGGGGTTATTGCATCACTAAAGGTCCCCATACACGGGCCTATAGTAGCTGCCGATATCGGTTCCTTGGACCATGTAGGGGCAGAAATGACGGGCCTGTCCGACAGATATCTGGTCTGAAATCGGGCAAATATCGATTGACCAGGTTAGAAAATTCAGTCGGATCGGGGACCACATCGGCTCGTTGATGCGGCCCCCGAACCGACTGCCCCATTGCCGCCAATATAATTTGACCATTTGGCCCCAGGGCCAAACGTTCGAATTATAGCCTACACACTCCCCGATATCGCCCCCCCATAGGTGGGGATATCGGGTGAAGATTCGCTCGCTTGGCGATCTCGCCAAGCGAGAGAATCTCAACGTGTATGGGGACCTTTAGAGGTGATTTGGTGTTTTCTGTTTGGTTTTCTCAATGCTGAAAAATGAGCAGAAAATTTTGTACCAGACAGTCCCTTGAAAAACTGGATGGTGTGTATAATAAGGCAAAAGTGTCAGGGAAAGGGGTAAGTGTGTGTATAGTAAGGAAAGATGGTGGGAGGGGCCATATTTTTAAGTGATAAATACCTGTCAATTCAACTTTAAAATGAACAATGGCAGAGAGGGAGAGATCCCTGGTACACAATCAGGGTTGGACTGGCCGGCCAGGGAACCAAAGGATCTCCCAGTGGCCCCAGTACAGGATAACTCCTCTAAGCCAATTCTTCATTCCACAGTGGCCCTAATGAAACCCGAAGCTATTTGACATGCCAGGTTCTGCGGGGCCCTAGGGGACCCAGTCTGACGCTGTACAGCATTTCTTATTATGAAACATATATTATTCCTCTGGGTGCGCAACAGCTGCCATTTGGGAGCCAACTGGGAAGAGCAACAAAATAACGGAATGTATTTGCCCCACATTCAGCTTGTTTCAGATTCTGTACGATACTGTGATACTGTGTCCTCAGTCGGCCACTGACCAAACCAGTAGGAACTTATACAAATATCTCATCTTTTCATATACCCCTGCTGTATGTGCCAGACCTTCCCATGCCCCTGGCCCTGCTGCCCATCTTACCCTGCTTTGACCCAGGAGCTTACACTTTTCCACTTATTCGCCATCGCACCTCCTTGTTGCTTCCTTTGCTCTGACTTTGGCCCCCGACTTATCAACTCTCATCCCGCAGTAGCTGAGAATGTACTAGGCCAATGGCACACAGGGCTAATCCGGCAACTTTGGTGTCTGTGATTTTTAGTAGCTCTGTCCTGAAGAGCTTGCAATCTATGAAAACGTGGAGACAGAAACAAAATGGGGAAAGTGTTGTGGCAAGGAGCAGAGGAGGACGGGGAAATTGAGGTCAGTGTTCCTAGTTATGATACCCCTCCCTACAGAAAGATACATTTTAAAGAATAAAAAAAGTGCCTGATCTTTATATGATCCTGTGGGGTGCCCTTAAAGGGAAACTGCACCCCCAGAATGAATACGTAACCAACAGACAGTTTATATTATATTAAGTGGCCTATTAAAGAATCTCCCCAAACTGGAATATATTTATCAGTAAATATTGCCCTTTTACATCCTTTCCCTTGAGCCGCCATTTAGTGATGGGCTGTGTGCCCCCCTCAGAGATCAGCTGACAGGAAGTGATGCAGCTCTAACTGTAACAGGAAGTAGTGTGGGAGCAAAAGGCAGAACTCTGCCCATTCATTGGCTGATGGAGCCTAGCATGTATGTGTGCCTTGGCTTGTTTGTGTGCACTGTGACTCCTATGATCCCAGGGGGCGGCCCTTAGTACTTAAAATGGCAGTTTCCTATTTAGGATTACCCAATGACACATACTACTAACAAAGTATATTTTTATGAAAATGGTTTATTTAGATGAAGCAGGGCTTTACATATGAGCTGGTTTGCATTGTTGCATCCAATTCAATGGGTGCAGAAGTGTTCTTATGTCGCTCTGCTCAGGAAAACGATCAGAAGCCTCAGATGCCCTTTCCCATCTCCTTCCTGAGCAGAACCCTTCTTTGTATTCCCTTCTGAAGGTATATCTCTGACTGTGCAGTTACAGGAACAGACCAGCAGGTGGTGCTGTTGTTACAAAATTCATTATATTGGCAGTTAATAAAAATGTAAATAGCTCTAAAACTGAAAAAAAAAAAAATTATTGTAAATTGCAAAAGCAATGAGCAAGTTTATATTCAGTTTTTTGGTAAGGTTTACTTACCCTTTATGTACCTTAATGAATTAAGTCAATATATAGGCTCTATTGCTTAGATATTGATCAGGCTGCAAATCCCACATGGACCCCACCATGTGTTTCCATCCTTGGTTAGTGGTGCAAGAGCAGCTGGAGAACTGCAAGATAGACATCCCTGATATATGGGATTATCCCCCCCCCCCCCCAAACACACACAGTAACCTAATTGGCTGGGGCCCCTACATTCTATAAGCTCAGCCCCAGATAAGTGCACCAATACTGACTGTGTTTGAGGCTTGAAGTTGTAAAACAACAACCTCTCTCTCTCTCTGCTAATTAGTAAAGGAATATAATGATGTTCCAGACTGAGTGCAGCTGTATGGAACCCTACCATAGGGTAATGCCATCACTGGGCACCCCGGGCAACCCAGCCAAAAGGCACCCAATGCCCAAAGCAGACAGAAGTGGCCGATGTTACCTTTACAAGTACAACCTCTCTCTCTCTCAGCTAATTAGTAAAGGAATATAATGATGTTCCAGACTGAGTGCAGCTGTATGGAACCCTACCATAGGGTAATGCCATCACTGGGCACCCCGGGCAACCCGGCCAAAAGGCACCTAGTGCCCAAAGCAGACAGAAGTGGCCCATGTTACCTTTACAAGTACAACCTCTCTCTCTCTCTGCTAATTAGTAAAGGAATATAATGATGTTCCAGACTGAGTGCAGCTGTATGGAACCCTACCATAGGGTAATACCATCACTGGGCACCCCAACCAAAAGGCACCCAGTGCCCAAAGCAGACAGAAGTGGCCGATGTTACCTTTACAAGTACAACCTCTCTCTCTCTCAGCTAATTAGTAAAGGAATATAATGATGTTCCAGACTGAGTGCAGCTGTATGGAACCCTACCATAGGGTAATACCATCACTGGGCACCCCGGGCAACCCAGCCAAAAGGCACCCAGTGCCCAAAGCAGACAGAAGTGGCCCATGTTACCTTTACAAGTACAACCTCTCTCTCTCTCTGCTAATTAGTAAAGGAATATAATGATGTTCCAGACTGAGTGCAGCTGCCCTTTCCTTCCTGCGGGCCCCGGCTGAGCCTGTTTCTCGCTGATGATAATTAATCATGGCGATTATAAGAGCGTGCGTCCGTAGATGCTCAGCGACATACTCACAGCGAGACTGCCTTGATTGTGTCTCTGTGCCACTATTTATTACTCGGTGCCTCTTTTTCTTCTTGTCCCTCGGTGAGAATATCACTCAGAAAATGAACTGAAATTTCCATTTTGCAACTGATGAACCTTCCTATAACATGCGAGATGCAGCGGCGCAAGTCCTGCGGCAACATGGAGACGCTCTGGAGTCGGGATTTCTTTGCTCCGCCAAAACCTGTGACCGGATAACTCCCACTGATTCCAAATTGTCATGTATTTTTAATTGGTTAAATGGCTTCTAGTCTAATACCAATTAAACGTGTCAGCTGGCCGGAACTGGGTGTGGGCAGAAGAGGAGCAATGCTTGGGGGGCTGCCAGGTACCTCTCTTTCTTACCCCTGGTCTGCGCTCCATTGTCCCCCTTGTACTTGTGTGGCACCCCTCCCCCCCCCCAGAAGCCGGGTTTCCTAGGGCGCCCGGTCAGCTTGGCCTGTCCCTGCTCGGGGGAAGTGGGCGCCTGACGTAACAAATCCATGTGGCCATACAGGGGCTGAAGAAACCTGCAGATATGGGCCCCTGAGATGGGCCAACCTGACTGATATCTGGCTGAAAATTGGTCAAATGACAATTGGGCAGGTTTAAAAATCCCCTTGGGTCGAGGAGCACCATGGCATGTTGGTGCAGTCTCCATGGCCAGTATCCCGCCAATGTGATCCAATCATTCAGCCCACAGGAAATCAATCGGATGAGTCCAATAGGGCTGTTCTGCCCCCAATAAGGGGTAATTATATCTTAGTTGGGATCAAGTACAGGTACTGTTTTATTATTATAGAGAAAAGGGAATCATTTAACCATGAAATAAACCCAATAGGGCTGTTCTGCCCCCAATAAGGGGTAATTATATCTTAGTTGGGATCAAGTACAGGTACTGTTTTATTATTACAGAGAAAAGGGAATCATTTAACCATTAAATAAACCCAATAGGGCTGTTCTGCCTCCAATAAGGGGTAATTATATCTTAGTTGGGGTCAAGTACAGGTACTGTTTTATTATTACAGAGAAAAGGGAATCATTTAACCATTAAATAAACCCAATAGGGCTGTTCTGCCCCCAATAAGGGGTAATTATATCTTAGTTGGGATCAAGTACAGGTACTGTTTTATTATTACAGAGAAAAGGGAATCATTTAACCATTAAATAAACCCAATAGGGCTGTTCTGCCCCAATAAGGGGTAATTATATCTTAGTTGGGGTCAAGTACAGGTACTGTTTTATTATTACAGAGAAAAGGGAATCATTTAACCATTAAATAAACCCAATAGGGCTGTTCTGCCCCAATAAGGGGTAATTATATCTTAGTTGGGGTCAAGTACAGGTACTGTTTTATTATTACAGAGAAAAGGGAATCATTTAACCATTAAATAAACCCAATAGGGCTGTTCTGCCCCAATAAGGGGTAATTATATCTTAGTTGGGATCAAGTACAGGTACTGTTTTATTATTACAGAGAAAAGGGAATCATTTAACCATGAAATAAACCCAATAGGGCTGTTCTGCCCCAATAAGGAGTAATTATATCTTAGTTGGGATCAAGTACAGGTACTGTTTTATTATTACAGAGAAAAGGGAATCATTTAACCATTAAATAAACCCAATAGGGCTGTTCTGCCCCCAATAAGGGGTAATTATATCTTAGTTGGGATCAAGTACAGGTACTGTTTTATTATTACAGAGAAAAGGGAATCATTTTTTAAAATTATTAGATTAAAATGGAGTCTATGGGAGATGGCTTTCCTGTAATTTGGAGCTTTCTGGATCACAGATCCTATACCTGCTATATATGCCTGTTATTTTTAGACAACCCTATCCCTTGAAAGCTGTTTGCAGTGGCAAGTTAGAATTGGCTAGTTAGAGGCTACTGGCACAATACATTCTCCCACTGATATCCCAGACGATGCTGCCGCTGCCCTTTTTATTCCCCAGCTCTGTGAGTAACAGACACAGTGGGAGCCATAAAATCAAAAATCTCTCTTTTTTTTTTCAAACCTCAAGTAAAAACAGCAGGGGGCGTTCCTGCGAATGCGCCGGATTCCTTCCCTTCTCAAATAGAAAAAGGAGAAGAGCGTTTGACATCCGGGCGGTACGAAAGCAAATGATTTCTTGATCAATAGGAAAATCAATGGCCACGCCGGCTGGGCCAACTGACGATGATGCGGGCACTTCCCAGTCACATTATGGGGGGGGCAGGTTCTGCCCAGCTGCATCGTTGGCGCCACCACGAGGGCATTCTAAGGAATCCCATTTACTTTACAGACAACTTTTGGTATGATGTAGAGAGTAATATTCTGAGACAATTTGCAATTGGTCTTTATTTTTTATTATTTGTAGTGGTTTAGTTATTTCATTTTCAGTACAGGAGCTCTTCAGTTTGGAGTTTCAGCAGCTATTTGGTTGCTAGGGTCCAAGTTACCTTAGCAACCAGGGAGCGGTTTGGATGAGAGACTGTTATATGAATAGGAGAGGGACTGAATAGAAAAGAAAGGTACAAAAAGTATCAATAACAATAAAACTGGAGCCTCACAGAGCAATAGGTTTTGGCTGCCGGGGTCAGTGACCCCCATTTGAAAGCTGGAAAGAGTCGGAAGATGAAGGCAAATAATTTAAAAACTATAACAAATAACTAATGAAGACCAATTGAAAAGTTGCTTAGAACTTGGAATTCTATACAGGTGTCATTCCATATATATATTAGGGTGGCATTCCATCCCTATAATTCTGGGGGGGGGGGGTGAGAGGGGTTACAGTTGTGCTGGGCCCTGTGAAATCTTCTATAGTATTAAATAAACTAAATGACTTATTAGCACATTCATCAATGGAACTCTTTGTATGAACTGCTTATTATAGAGTAACATCAGCTGTTTGTATTGCACACACAAGGGGCGTGGCCAGAATTTTGGTACTGAGCGATTGTGTTCATGGGGGGCCCCATATAAATAACTTGTGTGAGCCCCAAAGTTTCTGATGGCGGCCCTGATTCTGCCACCCTAGGCCTGCACCTTTGCACAAATCTGGGCCTGCCTTAGGCAAACTGGGCAGCACTCTTTTAGACTGCCGATCGCCATGTCATAACCCGCCCCCAACGTCACCGTCCATGCCCCGACTTTGCCCACTTCCGTGTAAAGTAAGTAGTAGGGAGATTCCCATTCAGACAATGTGCCCATTGGTTTTACTCAACCCTGGAAGTTTTAAGCTCCCATATTTTTTGAAAAAATAAAACCACTGTGGCTGAATGTGAGAAAATCTGAAAGTGGAAACTATTTTTTGGTAGAGAACAAAATACATCCTTTATCTTGACCTTAGATAACACCACCCTCATGTATACTATAGAGAATATTTGTTTGGGGTTAAAAATCTATTAAAAAGTAAAAATGGGTAACATAGTAAAAAAAATCCTTATCATTTACAGTAGGGGGTACATTATCCCTTATAATACATGAGTGATACTCAGAGTTCCCTGTATAACTCAGCCTGCAGCCTTGTGCCTTTATATGGGCACAGAACCCCTCAGTGACTGCTAATATCCTTATCATTTACAGTAGGGGGTACATTACCCCTTATAATACATGAGTGATACTCAGAGTTCCCTGTATAACTCAGCCTGCAGCCTTGTGCCTTTATATGGTCACAGAACCCCTCAGTGACTGCTAATATCCTTATCATTTACAGTAGGGGGTACATTATCCCTTATAATACATGAGTGATACTCAGAGTTCCCTGTATAACTCAGCCTGCAGCCTTGTGCCTTTATATGGGCACAGAACCCCTCAGTGACTGCTAATATCCTTATCATTTACAGTAGGGGGTACAGTATCCCTTATAATACATGAGTGATACTCAGAGTTCCCTGTATAACTCAGCCTGCAGCCTTGTGCCTTTATATGGGCACAGAAGCCCTCAGTGACTGCTAATATCCTTATCATTTACAGTAGGGGGTACATTATCCCTTATAATACATGAGTGATACTCAGAGTTCCCCGTATAACGTACATAAAGAAAACACTATACCAGCTGCAGAGTTTATCTGGAAGGAGAAGGCGCCACTATGGGGGCTAATGGCACAGACTTGGGGAAGGAGATTCGTCTTTCTGTCCCTTTAGGCTTTTCAATTTATTCTCTCTCTGTGACAAATTGTAACACACTCTGACTGTGTGACTTGTATGTGTTGTAATTAGCCAGGCACCTACGCTGCTTCCTCACTGGAGGAGGGACACCTCCCTGGCTTTGTGTTACTAGGGGACGCCTCCCTGGCTTTGTGTTACTGGGGGACGCCTCCCTGGCTTTGTGTTACTAGGGGACGCCTCCCTGGCTTTGTGTTACTAGGGGACGCCTCCCTGGCTTTGTGTTACTAGGGGACGTCTCCATGGCTTTGTGTTACTAGGGGATGTCTCCATGGCTTTGTGTTACTAGGGGACGTCTCCCTGGCTTTGTGTTACTAGGGGACGTCTCCCTGGCTTTGTGTTACTAGGGGACGCCTCCCTGGCTTTGTGTTACTAGGGGACGCCTTCCTGGCTTTGTGTTACTAGGGGACGTCTCCCTGACTTTGTGTTACTAGGGGAGGTCTCCCTGGCTTTGTGTTACTAGGGGACGTCTCCCTGGCTTTGTGTTACTAGGGGACGTCTCCATGGCTTTGTGTTACTAGGGGACGTCTCCATGGCTTTGTGTTACTAGGGGACGTCTCCATGGCTTTGTGTTACTAGGGGACGTCTCCATGGCTTTGTGTTACTAGGGGACGTCTCCATGGCTTTGTGTTACTAGGGGACGTCTCCATGGCTTTGTGTTACTAGGGGACGTCTCCCTGGCTTTGTGTTACTAGGGGACATCTCCATGGCTTTGTGTTACTAGGGGACGTCTCCCTGGCTTTGTGTTACTAGGGGACGTCTCCCTGGCTTTGTGTTACTAGGGGACGTCTCCCTGGCTTTGTGTTACTAGGGGACGCCAGTTGCAGTGAACGTATCTGATTGCGTCCCCTCCGGCTCACTGCCTCCCGCGCTGGATTAGATGCAGCCAGGTACAGACTCGTGTCCTACTTTAGCAGCTCCACACAGCACTTCTGGGGGACTGAGTGTAATGTTTGTGTGACCTTGGCAAATGCCATTATTTATGTCACTAGCGTTGGCGCAGTCGCGGCAGCAGGAATAATACAGAGTGGGATAAAATGAACACACCGAACAGGCGGCTGAATTGCATAGAGGACAACTGTGCATAGGGATTCCCCTGTACTAAGCATAGTTACATGGTTACATAGGGTTGAAAAAAGACCAGTGTCCATCAAGTTCAACCCATCCAAGTAAACCCAGCACACACAACCCACACCTACCAATCTATACACTCACATACATAAACTATAAATACAACCACTAGTACTAACTGTAGATATTAGTATCACAATAGCCTTGGATATTCTGCTTGTTCAATAACTCATCCAGGCCCCTCTTATAGGCATTAACAGAATCTGCCATTACCCCATCACTAGGAAGGGCATTCCCCAACCTCACTGCCCTCACCCTGAGGAACCCCCTACCCAACATCCCCCGGCAGGGCATTCCCCAACCCCCTCACTGCCCTCACCCTGAGGAACCCCCTACCCAACATCCCCCGGCAGGGCATTCCCCAACCCCCTCACTGCCCTCACCGTGAGGAACCCCCTACCCAACATCCCCCGGCAGGGCATTCCCCAACCCCCTCGCCGTGAGGAACCCCCTACCCAACATCCCCCGGCAGGGCATTCCCCAACCCCCTCACTGCCCTCACCGTGAGGAACCCCCTACCCAACATCCCCCGGCAGGGCATTCCCCAACCCCCTCACTGCCCTCACTGTGAGGAACCCCCTACCCAACATCCCCCGGCAGGGCATTCCCCAACCCCCTCACTGCCCTCACCGTGAGGAACCCCCTACCCAACATCCCCCAGCAGGGCATTCCCCAACCCCCTCACTGCCCTCACCGTGAGGAACCCCCTACCCAACATCCCCCGGCAGGGCATTCCCCAACCTCCTCACTGCCCTCACCGTGAGGAACCCCCTACCCAACATCCCCCGGCAGGGCATTCCCCAACCCCCTCACTGCCCTCACCGTGAGGAACCCCCTACCCAACATCCCCCGGCAGGGCATTCCCCAACCTCCTCACTGCCCTCACCGTGAGGAACCCCCTACCCAACATCCCCCGGCAGGGCATTCCCCAACCCCCTCACTGCCCTCACCGTGAGGAACCCCCTACCCAACATCCCCCGGCAGGGCATTCCCCAACCTCCTCACTGCCCTCACCGTGAGGAACCCCCTACCCAACATCCCACGGCAGGGCATTCCCCAACCCCCTCACTGCCCTCACCGTGAGGAACCCCCTACGCTGCTTCAAATGGAAGCTCTGTTCCGCTAATCTAAAGGGGGGGCCTCTGGTGCGCTGATTGTTTTTATGGGAAAAAAGAACCCCCCATCTGCCTATAATCCCCTCTAATGTACTTGTACAGAGTAATCATGTCCCCTCGCAAGCGCCCCTTTTCCAGAGAAAACAACCCCAACCCTGACAGTCTCACCTCATAGTTTAACCCTTCCATCCCCTTTACCAGTTTAGGTGCAGTCTCTGCACTCTCTCCAGCTCATTAATATCCTTCTTAAGGACTGGAGCCCAAAACTGCCCCCCATACTCAAGGTGAGGCCTTACCAGGGACCTATAAAGGGGCAAAATCATGTTCTCATCCCTTGAGTCAATGCCCTTTTTATACAAGACAGCACTTTATTTGCTTTAGTAGCCACAGAATGATACTGCCTGGAATTAGACAACTTGTGATCTACAAAAAACCCCTAGATCCTTCTCCATTAAGGAAACCCCCAACACACTACCATTCAGTAGATAGTTCGCGTTTATATTATTCCTACCAAAGTGCATAACTTTGCACTTATCAACATTGAACCTCATTTCCCAGTTTGCTGCCCAGTTTTCCAGTTTAGCCAAATCGCTCTGCAAAGCGGCAGCATCCTGCATGGAACTTATAGTTTTGCACAATTTAGTGTCATCAGCGAAAATAGAAACAGTACTCTCTATGCCCACCTCCAGGTCATTAATAAACAAGTTAAAAAGCAAAGGCCCAAGGACTGACCCCTGCGGTACCCACTAACCACACTGGTCCAATTAGAAAATGTTCCATTTACAACCACTCTTTGTACTCTATCCTTCAGCCAGTTCTCTATCCAATTACAAATATTATGTTCTAGGCCAATATTCCTCAATTTGATCATTAACCTTCTGTGAGGTACTGTATCAAACGCTTTAGCAAAGTCCAAGTAGATGACATCAACTGCCATTCCAGCATCAAGGTTCCTGCTCACCTCCTCATAAAAGGCGACTAAATTAGTCTGGCAAGATCTGTTACGCATAAAACCATGCTGGCACAAACTAATAGTATTGTGAACTGCAATGTATTCAACTATCCTATCCCTTATTACCCCTTCCAAAATTTTTCCTACTACTGATGTCAGACTAACAGGCCTATAGTTTTCAGGCTGAGAACGAGATCCCTTTTTAAATAACGGCACCACATTAGCAATCCGCCAGTCTCTCGGCACCATGCCAAATCTCAATGAATCCTGAAACATTAAGTGAAGAGGCTTGTCAATCACAGCGCTCAGCTCATTTAATACCCTGGGATGAATCCCATCCAGTCCTGGACCTTTGTTTACCTTTACATGTTCAAGTCTCTTTTGAATTTCCTCCTGAGTGACCCATGCATCAGTAGCTAAATTACTAGCACTGGGCATATTAAAAGGGAAGCCTTCATTATCTGGCTCCTCAGATGTATAGCACAATTCAGCAGGAACAGCCCCCTAAGTTTGCTCATAGCCTGTACAGAGAGATACCATAAAACTATGGCACATAGGGATTCCCCTGTACTAAGCACAATTCAGCAGGAACAGCCCCCTAAGTTTGCTCATAGCCTGTACAGAGAGATACCATAAAACTATGGCAGCATAGGGATTCCCCTGTACTAAGCACAATTCAGCAGGAACAGCCCCCTAAGTTTGCTCATAGCCTGTACAGAGAGATACCATAAAACTATGGCAGCATAGGGATTCCCCTGTACTAAGCACAATTCAGCAGGAACAGCCCCCTAATTTTGCTCATAGCCTGTACAGAGAGATACCATAAAACTATTGCAGCATAGGGATTCCCCTGTACTAGGCACAATTCAGCAGGAACAGCATTATGGGTTTGCCCAGATATTATTTCAACAATTATCCAGTGATGGCGCTAACGAGCTCCCCCCCCCCCCGCAGTTCCCACCAGGCCACCTGTATGAGGGGCTCAGAGACGCAGCTGAGATTTGCTTTCTCAGGGTCACATTCCATTTGCTCGGCCCCTGGGGATCCGATTGCAGGGTCTCCCAATCTTGAAAGCGTTAATGGCTGAGAAGGCCACAGCACTGGGCACCGAGGAGACTCCCACCCCCCAATAACCCGGGTGGGTGAGCAGCGTCAGGGCATTTGCTGTGTGAATCTGTGTAGGAGAGGCTTAGAAAAACATTCCAGTTTGGGAAGAGGGAGAGATTGGGGAGGGGAGGACACTGGGAGGGATGGGAGCGCTGAAGTAATAGGGTGTTTGTGCAGCGCATTCCTCATTTTGTCTCCCCTTAAATCTGGATGGCAACTGGCAGGGAGAGGTGGGTTGGCAGCTCATCGGGGTGGTTCCCTGGCACAGCACGGCTGGCACTGAGTTCCCACTCACCATACCTGTTCCTGCTTTACTCATTCCCTCCTGTCTGGCCCACAGCTCAAGCCGGGGAGATTCAAGCAAAAAAGGAAAACTTGCCCTTTTATATCTTTATAAAAACATTAGCATCCTAATAAACCAGCCATTATTCCCAAACCTCCATGGAATCTTAAAAATCCGTATCACTTGAAGAGAGAGTTGCAGTTGAACAACAACCAGGATGATACATTATTATCTCCCTGCCCCCAGGTTAGGATCCAGGCCGTCCTGCTTGGTGATGGAACTGTCTAATCCCCACCCTGGTAGTAAGGAAATGCCCCTAGCAAAGGGAAAATACAGTATAATAATAAGGGACTTTTGGGGGAAGTTTGCCTTCAAATCAATGTTTAGAATGTAATAGATTTCCCTATTCGGTTGGTCGTCTTGACTTATTTTGTATGGTTTGTGATGTAACTACAATAGTAGATGCCAATTGTAGATGGGGGGTCCGTACTACAGGGTCTGCTATATATTATGCTATACTATAGCATTCTAGGGTCTGCTATATAGCCCAGCCCCCCGCCATACAAATTAGCAGTGGGCAGACAGCAAAGGGTTGGGGGTGGATGGTGCAGTGAAGGGATGTTCCCGTGCCCCCTGAGGATATCACTTGTGGATCAGGGGTCACTGACTCCTTGGCAACCAAACCCAGCATGACCGTAAGGGCTACAGTTAATGATATTCTTACGTCTCTTATTTTCTTCCTCATTTTTCACTTTCTGTTGTGATTTCCAAACTCCTGCCTGGTTGCTAGGGTTGTGAACTGGTAACCATATGGCAGCTCTAACCCACACGTCATGCAGAACTACAAGTATATACCCAATATCAGTGCTATGAGCCCCCAATCAGTAATGTCCTAGTTACAATGGAGAATATTTCATAGTGTGTATAGTGTCCTTTAATGGGTGGGAGAAGTATGTAGGGGGTCTACCTGCTGCCCAAGCACTGACCATTGTGATGCCCATCAGAGGACGGCAGTTCGGCAAGGATATTGCCCAGCAGTTGCCAGGCAGTTGCATCGTAGCTGCAGAATCCCATCGGCATCTGGGAACCTAACTGGGAACCTAGTGCCAGAAGGAGCCAAGTTGGCCATACACACTGCAATTATGATCTTTCCCACGTCCATTGGTTGAAGGAAAGATCATTCATCCACTCTACTAACGTGAAGAGCTGACAATTCAGTATTAACGTTTGCTGAAGTTTGGGCACATTCACAGGCACCTGATCAAAATTTCAGTCCTGCCCGATAGACGATATGTCGTAACCCGGGTCGGAAAAATCCCAGTGGGCCCCAGCGGCCCAGACCCGACCCTTTCCGGCGCTCCCCCTGCCCGACCGCTCAGGGGAGAATGTCGGATGTGGGACCTGTGGGGGGTTAGGGGGACCCTGCGGGGGGGTTAGGGCATGCGGCTGGTAGGGGCACCCCCCAGTCTGACCCTGGGCGTAACTTGCCTCATCAAGCCCCCCTGAAGAAGAATCTTTTGAGAGGGCCCGGCGTAAGCAGTCCCTCCTCCTCCTCCGCCCCCTCCCAGCCCCAACCTCATTGCTATATTTAAGGTAGGAGAGGGGCCAGCGAGGGGTTAGTAAATGCCCCCCTAAGTCTACATAACACCTGATTAGATTTACAGCTACCTATAGCAAATTGTATGGGGGGCACTGGCCACTCTGGGCTTCCGTACACAGATATAAAGATTAGATTGTCCAATGATCAGCCGGACCATGTGGCCGGTTCTTATAATACATACTTCCCTTATGATTGGCTGGCTAATTGCTTCCATCTTGTATTTTGAGGTCATTTCTTTCTCTGTCCCACCTGAGTGCGGCCCACCCATGGCCGATTACAATGATCTCAGAACAATGGTCACCTCTATACCCCGTCCCTGCCAGTTACGCACACACACGCCCAAAAGCCAAATAAGCAGCCACGCCTGTTGGAAAGGCCCAGAACTCTTACTAAATATTAAACAGAATCCACATCTCGTGCCAGAGTGAGTCAGTGGGTGCAGGGGAGATGCACAGCCGCCGGGACAAGGCCTAGCCCTTAGTAAATAGCCCAAACCATGGCTCTGGTAACACCATAACTCAATGGATTCCATGGAGAATGATTCCTTTACCATATAAAAATGTTCCCCATACTGTAGATTATAAGGATATTTGGGGCTCATTTATAAACAATGTGCAAATTTGCACCTGGGAAGTTACCCATAGCAACCAATCAATGATTAGCTTTTTTGAGCCAGTTGCAAAATCAAACATGTAGGTGGTTGCCATGGGCAACTGCCCAGGAGCAAATTTGCCCAGTGTTTATAAATTACCCCCTCTAAGATATATAGGGAACTCTGAGTATCACTCATGTATTATAAGGGATAATGTACCCCCTACTGTAAATGATAAGGATATTAGCAGTCACTGAGGGGTTCTGTGCCCATATAAAGGCACAAGGCTGCAGGCTGAGTTATACAGGGAACTCTGAGTATCACTCATGTATTATAAGGGATAATGTACCCCCTACTGTAAATGATAAGGATATTAGCAGTCACTGAGGGGTTCTGTCCCCATATAAAGGCACAAGGCTGCAGGCTGAGTTATACAGGGAACTCTGAGTATCACTCATGTATTATAAGGGATAATGTACCCCCTACTGTAAATGATAAGGATATTAGCAGTCACTGAAGGGTTCTGTGCCCATATAAAGGCACAAGGCTGCAGGCTGAGTTATACAGGGAACTCTGAGTATCACTCATGTATTATAAGGGATAATGTACCCCCTACTGTAAATGATAAGGATATTAGCAGTCACTGAGGGGTTCTGTGCCCATATAAAGGCACAAGGCTGCAGGCTGAGTTATACAGGGAACTCTGAGTATCACTCATGTATTATAAGGGATAATGTACCCCCTACTGTAAATGATAAGGATATTAGCAGTCACTGAGGGGTTCTGTGCCCATATAAAGGCACAAGGCTGCAGGCTGAGTTATACAGGGAACTCTGAGTATCACTCATGTATTATAAGGGATAATGTACCCCCTACTGTAAATTATAAGGATATTAGAAGTCACTAAGGAATGAATAGAAATACAATAATTAGAATTTGATGATATTGTCCCTTTAAGTGCTAGTGAGAGAGATTTCCATGGTTTGGATGAGAGTGAGGGGTTGGCCGGTTGGCCGCCCTGTGCAGTTTCTAGAGAGTGATTGGGAGACAGACTCAGGTGCTTGTGTCTCAGTGACTGGGTGCTGCCAGGGTGCAGGGATTGCGTCTGTGATAAAACTGCTACTTGTCTCCCCGAGTGCCTGGAGTGTAATTGTACAGGTGGACCGGGAGGCTCGCTGCCAAATACTTTTGGTTTAGAGGGAGTGGTGGGAGTGAATTCTTGTAGCCACTCCTAGGAAAGCTTTGCTGCCTTCACACAAATCAATGACAACTTCCAGTCTGCCTCACACACATCCCACAGCTTCACTCATATTGTATATCCCGTCCTTCGGAAAGCCTGCTCCCTGCAACTGGAACGTCCCTGGGAAAGGCAGAGGCAGAAAGGTCAGTCATTATATTCCCATAAGGGCTATGAGGGGATCCCTGGCATTAAGCAACATTCATTCTCATTTATTGCTTGCACTGCTGGTATAGTGACTACAACTCCCAGCATGCTTAGCCTGATAACCCCCTCTCTAACAACACTTGTGCTAAGGATACTGGGAGTTGCTCCTGGACTTCTCACGCGCTGCACCCATCCTCTGGAACGCTCTTCCCCATCCCATTAGGCACCGCCAGACTCTCCAAGCCTTTAAACGGTCTCTTAAATCTCACCTTTTCACTCAAGCCTATAACCTAAACCCTCAGAAATGAGATTACCCACTGAGCCCCCCTAATCTTCCCTCATACACTCACTAACCACTGGGTTTCCACCTCTCTCCGCACTTACTGTCACTTTACACACCTACATGAACTCAAACTCCAGCTAGTTACCCTGACCTTATGTCTCAGCCCTCCCATTAGAATGTAAGCTCTTGCGAGCAGGGCCCTCCCCCTAGTGTCTCCGATCCTCATCCAATGTAACTGCAAACCATTTTTGTGTATTGTTTATAAGTACATGTTAACTGTTCTGTCTTTTGTACCTCTCTAGTCTGTAAAGCGCTGCGTAAACTGATGGCGCTATATAAATAATAATAATAATAATAATACAGCACGGAGTAGGGTGGCTAGTTTATCAGTGCAGGAGTAGTCATAGCAGTGCTTGTATCTTCAGAATGGATGTAATTTTATATGACTGTGCCCTATATGATTTCTATATTATAAATTGCATTATCACATTCACTGTGGGTGCCATGTTGGCTAATTCTCAAGCAGGGTCTCTTATTGGGAAACAATTACTTATCACTTTAAACTTCTGGTTGCTAGGACCACTGGCCCAAGTGACCAGATTGGTGTGAATATCAGACTGAAGGACTGAGAGGGTATGTCAAACCTCACAGTTCTGGTCAGAGAGGTTGCTGGCTTTCATATTGCAGGGTTTTTGGGCCCAAGGTCCATTTCATTTGCGGTTCTGCAAGAGCTCAATGCTTTAGGTGTCCCATAGCTTGTTGGGGGCTAGAGGCTATCTTAGGCTTATGTTACCCCTCAGGAATTTACTTTGGCTGTTGGCTACTGAGCATGCTCAGTTCTTCTCAGCTTCGATGACTAAACACGCCCTCCAGTTTAGTAACCAATGAAGACATGTCATTGCTGGTTACCATAGAAACTCCACTCTCGCTGTCTGCTCCTGGTTTTTTCCCCTAACCTCCTCTCCTGAGCTCAGCTTAACCATTACAATGCTCGGTCAATATTCTCTGCCCGTGTAAGCCCGCATCCTTGATGAACTTTACAGCGCATATATGTAGTATACAGATGGAATGTTACTGATGATGTGTCAGAACATTGAAAGCCGCTATTTGTTTAGGAAAATGTGAAGGCTCTGGCAAATGGAGGGGGTATATGCAGTACAAATGGGAGGAGATGTCCTTTAAAGCTCATGAACCCCCTAATAAATATGATAAGGATATCAGTAGTTACTTCAGTATCTTGTAACCATATAATCCCAATTTATTTTATTATATTTTATTATAGTTACATATTTTTCAAACTGAATATAACTGATAAAAATTATAACTAGTAGCCTAAAATATGATCTATTTTTTCATTGGCAGAGGGTTAGTGACCCAAACAAACAAACAAACAAACAGAGCATTTTCAATTCTAAGCTGGGCAAGGCAGAGTTGGGAGCAGTATAATGTAGGTTCACCTATAACATAACTGAGTAAAACGCGGAGTTGAACTTCTCCTTCCCTCGGTTTATATGTATTTAATTGGGACATTTGTTTGACACGAGCGCCAATGGGGTTTTAGGGAAGCAGAAATGAGAAGTTTTATTTGCTTTCTCATTTCACAAATCTCTGTACAATGGGGCGGCAAATAATCACCAGTGAATAGCTCTTTCTGTGCCAAACTGCCGGCTGTAGGGGGCTGGGGAACAGGTGAAACCTGGGTTTGTACAAGGGATTATTTTATTATTGTCTGCTCTGCTTAATTAAAGCAAACAATGTTCTCACACTCTGTTCTTCTCTTATGGTTGCAGTTGCCAGTAAATAAGGTGTATGGGGAAGCGCACCCTAATTCCTGTCTTCTTTCTGCCCAGTACCCATACCATGGCAAGAAGGTGACAGTAAGACAAGATGGAGAGCATAGGGCAAGATAGAGACTGTAGGGCAAGATGGAGACAGTAGGGCAAGATGGAGACTGTAGGGCAAGATAGAGGCTGTAGGGCAAGATGGAGACAGTAGGGCAAGATGGAGACAGTAGGGCAAGATGGAGACTGTAGGGCAAGATAGAGGCTGTAGGGCAAGATGGAGACAGTAGGGCAAGATGGAGACTGTAGGGCAAGATGGAGACAGTAGGGCAAGATGGAGACAGTAGGGCAAGATGGAGACTGTAGGGCAAGATAGAGGCTGTAGGGCAAGATGGAGACAGTAGGGCAAGATGGAGACTGTAGGGCAAGATGGAGACAGTAGGGCAAGATGGAGACAGTAGGGCAAGATGGAGACAGTAGGGCAAGATGGAGACAGTAGGGCAAGATGGATATAGCACAACAAGATGGAGACAGTAGGATAAGGTGGAGACAGTAGGATAAGGTGGAGACAGTAGGACAAGATGGGGACAGCAAAACAAGATGAAGACAGTAGAACAAGGTGGAGACAGTAGGACAAGATGAGGACAGTAGGACAATATGGAGACAGTAGGACAAGGTGGAGACAGTAGAACAAGATGGGGACAGTAGGGCAAGATGGGGACAGTAGGACAAGATGGGGACAGTAGGACAAGGTGGAGACAGTAGAACAAGATGGATATAGTACAACAAGATGGAGACAGTAGGACAAGATGGAGACAGTAGGACAAGATGGAGACAGTAGGACAAGATGGGGACAGTAGGGCAAGATATGGACAGTAGGGCAAGATGGAGACAGTAGGACAAGATGGGGACAGTAGGGCAAGATGGAGACAGTAGGGCAAGATGGAGACAGTAGGGAATAATGGAGACAGTAGGGCAAGATGGAGACAGTAGGACAAGATGGGGACAGTAGGACAAGATGGGGACAGTAGGACAAGATGGGGACAGTAGGGCAAGATATGGACAGTAGGGCAAGATGGAGACAGTAGGACAAGATGGAGACAGTGGGACAAGACGGGGACACACAACAAGATGGCAACTATCTTTTGGGCAGGGCTCTCTTCCCCTCTTGTATCGGTTACTGATTGCTTTATATGTTACTCCTTGTAGAGTGTAAGCTCTTTTGGGCAGGGCTCCCTTCCCCTCCTGTATCGGTTATTGATTGCTTTATATGTTACTCCTTGTAGAGTGTAAGCTCTTTTGGGCAGGGCTCCCTTCCCCTCCTGTATCGGTTACTGATTGCTTTATATGTTACTCCTTGTAGAGTGTAAGCTCTTTTGGGCAGGGCTCCCTTCCCCTCCTGTATCGGTTACTGATTGCTTTATATGTTACTCCTTGTAGAGTGTAAGCTCTTTTGGGCAGGGCTCTCTTCCCCTCTTGTATCGGTTACTGATTGCTTTATATGTTACTCCTTGTAGAGTGTAAGCTCTTTTGGGCAGGGCTCCCTTCCCCTCCTGTATCGGTTACTGATTGCTTTATATGTTACTCCTTGTAGAGTGTAAGCTCTTTTGGGCAGGGCTCCCTTCCCCTCTTGTATCGGTTACTGATTGCTTTATATGTTACTCCTTGTAGAGTGTAAGCTCTTTTGGGCAGGGCTCTCTTCCCCTCTTGTATCGGTTATTGGTTGCTTTATATGTTACTCTGTATGCCCAATGTATGTAACCCACTTATTGTACAGCGCTGCGGGATATGTTGGCACTTTATACATACATGTTAATAAATAATAATAATCTGCCAAATGCTGTTCCTCACAGGTAAAATGCAGACACAGCCCCCATTTATACTAGAATACAAATGAAGCAAGACCTCAGGACCTATCAGTAGCTTAAAATAATGACTTGCACTCCAAGATTCCAACTTGGATCAGTACCAGATCCCTTCAAAAAGATAAAATGCAGGCTTTTCTGCTAAAAATCTTCATTACAGATAGGACAGAGCATGATAAAAAGTAATAACAGGGATTTTAGATGTTTAAGTGTTGCCTTTCTTCTTTGGTTGAATCTCGTGTCTACCTTAGGGTGGCAGTTAGGCTGGGGAGTTGGCTTTGGGATACTCTCACTGTATGAACTGCCTGACTATGCCTTTAGGGGGCACTTTATTGGTTTTGCACTTTCAGTGACTCGTTATGTGATGCACTCCTAGGGGTAAGGAGGCACTGGAATATGGGAGGATATGGAGGTATCTCAGATGAGGGGGTGGTATATACAAAACTCCTAACAATTAATCAGTGACTAGCTTTGATTGGTGGGACTTATGAACAGTAAAATACTGATTTGTTGCTATGGGTACACATAAGTAGCAGTAGCTTTGGGGGCCACACTGTGCCAGGGAGAGATTCTGGGTAGGGACAGAGGTGCCACTCTTGCACAAACAACTCTTTCCTTCTCCCTTTCTCCTTCTCTCCCTCTCCGTTCCTCCCTTCTATAATCTGTGTGTGTGTGTGGGAGGGAGGGCGAGACTGCGGGACCCCACCCTGGATGATTACCACCCAGGTAATTTGGACTGTGGGTGCTCTCCGTCCACAGAAATATCACAGCAGAGCTTTTTAAAGTGAATCTGATGCTCATAAAGGATCCCAGCCCAGAAGGCTCAGGCATTAACCTATTCACATACACGTATCTCTCGTCATTCCTTATTGGCCCAAGAACTATATATATATGATATAATCCATTGTGTGCGTCAGTCACCCCCCAACATGTACCCTCGGTTCTATAGGGATTCACATATATTGATATATTATATTTATATACAGTACAGCACCATCAGTGACATTTACATCTGCAAACAGTACAAGGGTGCTGGAAAGTTCATGCAATCAAGAGTGCAGGCTTACACGGGCAGAATTTAGTTTTATAAAACATTTCTGCTTGGATTGAGCACTGTAATGGTTAAACCAAGCTCAGCAGAGGAAGTTGGGAGAAAAAATGGGAGCAGACAGCTAGAGAAGAGTTTCTATGGGAACTGGCAATGCCATCTATTCATTGGCTGCTAGACTGGCAGGTGTGTTAAATAAGCTGAGCTTAGATGAACTGAGCATGCCCAGTAGCCTACAGCCAAATGGCATGCTGCAGTCTTACTATTAACCTTTGAATAACCAGAGTGGCAGGCATTGAAAGATTTCAAAAATGCTGTTTGCTGATTACATTTTTTATATGGGGGGGTTTACATGTACTTTAAAATTTCCAGTGCAAATAGGGGTTATGTAATAAAAGACACTAAGTTTGTCCAATTGAAGTAACCAATAGCAACCAATCAGCAGGAGGCATTTACTGGTCACCTGTTTAAAACCAAACATCTTATTGGTTGCCATGGGTTACTGCTCCTGGGCAAACTAAGTGCCTTTTATTACATAACCACTTAGACTGTAAGCTCTATGGGGCAGGGACCTCCTTCCTACTGTGTCTCATACCCCATGGCACTTATTCCCTGTGTATTTATACTTATTTATTGTATTTATTATAACACTTGCCCTCCCTGTGTGTAATTGTGTATATTGTAAGACTGTACAGCACTGCGTATCCTTGTGGCGCTTTATAAATAAAGTTATACATACATACATACATACATATAGGGGCTATAGGATTCAAATAATTAAAATACAGTCCAACCCTGAATTTGTTTTCCCGAGGACCACAGAAAAATGTTGTTAATTCTGGTAAAACATCAAATCCGGGAGGGAAACAACCTGCATTGGGGCCACGAGAAAACAGCATATTTTTCGGGAAAGCTTCCGGGCGCATAAAATCCACAGGGGGCGTGGCTATGGTGTGGCGATTGTTAATTGGCCAATCGCCAAATCAATCTTAGAGAATCCTGCCCAGTTTTCCAAAACCAGGCTGTCCAGGTCGAAACCGGACCGGTCACATCCCTACCTGCCCCCTCACTAGCTTCCAGATCTCAACTGCCCCCAACATTGTCCCCTGATGTCCCTAACATGCCCATTTGCTATGTCCCCCGGTGTCACCACTTTGCCTCCCCGGTGTCACCACTTTGCCTCCCCGGTGTCACCACTTTGCCTCCTCGGTGTCACCACTTTGCCTCCCCGGTGTCACCACTTTGCCTCCCCGGTGTCACCACTTTGCCTCCCCGGTGTCACCACTTTGCCTCCCCGGTGTCACCACTTTGCCTCCCCGGTGTCACCACTTTGCCTCCCCGGTGTCACCACTTTGCCTCCCCGGTGTCACCACTTTGCCTCCCCGGTGTCACCACTTTGCCTCCCCGGTGTCACCACTTTGCCTCCCCGTTGTCACCACTTTGCCTCCCCGGTGTCACCACTTTGCCTCCCCGGTGTCACCACTTTGCCTCCCCTTGATGCCACAGTTCAGTTCTATAGACTGGCAAGGGTGGCGTAGAGCCTGCTTTAAAGGGATAGCAAGCTTACCCTATGCCAAACATCCTGCCCCCCAGAGCTGCCCCCATAACACCACTCTGAGTTTGGTGGCTTTACGTGGCCTTGGTGCAGGAGAGGCGGAGACTCACAGATTGTATTGTATTTAATTACGTGCAAAAATAATTGAATTAGTAAGTGATGGGAATTTCAAAGCACAGACTGGAATAAGGTTCCTGCTCTAAAGAGCTTACAATCAATGAAGAAGAGGAGAGAGAAAGGAAAAGGGGAGGGGCATTAGTGCATAAGTGCATCGTGGGTAAATGTTGTGCGCACTTTACCTGCCCAGATTTTGGGTTTGGTCGGTATTTTCCTTGGGCTGGAGGCACTAGATATGAATAGAGGGAGGGGATCGGGGGGGTAGGGTGCCAACATAACCTGGGAGACTCCCCCGTGTTACTCACAGGTAGGTATGTGTTGGAACAGGCGCGTGACCCTGCCATACAATTACACCCAATACAAAGCAAGACCCGATTCCTTTTAATCTTTTCAACAATTCAGTGAATAGTTCTGGGGGGGGGGGGGGCAGTCCTGGTGCTTCAGATTGAGTTTGGTGCCAAGGCAGGAGGCTAAAGGGACTGTCTGTGAGGGTTCAGGAGATGCCACGGGCACTGCCACCACTACAGGCACCTCTGTGAGAGTGCAAAGGCACCCCGATGTATATAATAATATATAATAATAGGGCTCATTTATGTATGGCGGGGCACATTCAGCAGCTCTGTATTCACAAGGGATGGTCTGGGGGTGGCAATTGGTTGCCCTCTTGGTTGCCCCCAGACTAGGCATTGTATGAGACACCCCTACGAGACACCCCCAATCTGTCATGGGTTCTTTCATTCCTGCAGAAGGGAAACCAGAGAGATTATTATACACCAATTTTTACAGCTTTTTCTGAGGTGTGTAAATACCCCCGCTTCCCCCCCCCGCCTGCACGTTTGCCCCCCCCCCCCCCACGCAGCTTGTTAGGTTATGGGCCCAGGAATATTCTTGGCCAGGCAGCCAGCATTGAGTTTCCACCTGTCCAGTTCAGAACCGGGCAGCCTTGTTGTCCAGACAATTTTCTCCTGGGACCCCCAATCTCCCCAATCTGTGCCCCATTCTGCCCAACATGGGTTTATAGTTAGTCGGACCTGGAGGGTAACCGACTTCTCCTATGTTGTATCAACAGTCAGAACCAGAGGACAGAAAGAGCTAAACAGTATGTTTACTGGTTGTTTAGAATGACATTTACTTTCATTGGGCAAAAACATATTTTTGGGTGTAGTTCCCCTTTAACTGTCTCGACTCTGATTTTACAGATTTTCCCGTGTAGGAGCCAAGGGCTCTGCCTACTAAGCAGTAACCCAATAGCAGAGAATTGGATTTCCAAGTTCTCTCTGCGGCCATTATGCCCTTCTTTTCTATGCGGGGGCCCTTTCCTTTGCTTGGCTGGGTGTTCGTGCCACTATTGTTTTGCCCTAATCCCACTGCGCAGGGCAGGTATGGAGAAGGCTGAGCGCACCTTAGGTGAACTTGGCAGGGCCTTGCCCCAAGTGTATTGTATACACAAGCATTGTTTCCCCACTCACACAGGGCGAGTTCTGCTCAGCCTCAGCCCTATGGCCTGCAGCACTGTCGTACTAAGCTCCGCCCAGAGGCACCACGGGGCATAGGGACCCAAACTGGGGCCAGCAATAGGGTGGGGCAGAGGTGGCACCCCAGCAACAGAGGAAAGGGGCACAGATTATATCTGGAAGGAGGAGAGGGGAGTTGCAGTTGCACATATTGTGTGAAAAAATGCCATTCATTAAAGGTACTTTCACCTAAAGCTGCTCCACATAGTTGTACTGAGCACCTGTCCCGTATTGGGGACCCTGTAGCTTTACCAGCCGCCTACACTGGGCCAGACAGGCAGGGTCGGACTGGGGGGTGCAGGGCCTACTGGGGCTACCGCCCAAGGGGCCCTCCAGTTGCCCCCACCGGCTGTGTCCCTTAACCCCCCCCCCGCTGGGGTCAGGCAGGGGGAGTGCCGGCAAGGGTCGGGTATGGGCCACTAGGCCCACTAGGGCTGGGGCCCACCGGGCCAGTCCCACCCTGCTGACAGGCTTCTGTTTTATACTAATTATTATTATTTTTCTATCGCTTTGCTGCTCATTTCAGGCCCTTTGTTCATCCGCTTGTGCTGTGATTTTTAGATTGCTTGCCCTGCTGGCTAGGGGGGAGTGGCCCAGGATTCGGCCCTGGATTTGGCTTAATTCCAGCAATTCTTGAAGGTTTCAGATTTGGCTAATTCCAAACCATTAAGCCACTATTAAGCTATTTGCAGTTTTAGACTGCTAATATCAAGTTGTTGGCTCTATAGCTCACTTTTAAGGTCGGTCGGTGTGTTAGCGATCCTTACTGTCTATGCACTTTCCTATATAGACCGTTAACCCCGGTATTGCTAACTCTCTGTTGAGCCTAAAGCTGTCTAAAACTGCAAATAACACAGAAACCACTAAAAATGCAAAATAAATGCAAATTGTAAACATGATCACAAAAGCACCCTGAGAATGTTTGGTTTTGGTTTATATATTCCGACACTGTGGAGGGTTCGGTATTTGGCCAAATCAAAAATGAATGTGTTTAGTGCATGCCTATTGATTAACCCCTAGCAAATAGATTTAAATTCTAAAAGATGCTAAAAAAATTTGAAGGGGTTGTTCTCCTTTTAGTATGATGTAGTGAAGGCTTTTCTGAGACAATTTGCAATTGGTCTTCATTTTTTTTTTATTATTTGTGGTTTTTGAATAATTTAGCTTTGTGTTCAGCAGCTCTCCAGGTTGGAATTTCAGCAGCTATGTGGTTACTATGGCCCAATTTAACCTAGTAACCAGGCAGTGGCTTGTAAAAGCAACAGGAATATTGATAGAAAAGGGCCTACATAGAAAGATAAGTACCTGTAATATAAAATAACAATACAATTGTAGCCTCATAGAGCAATAGTTTTTGGTGGCCGGGGTCAGTGACCCCCATTTGAAAGCTGAAAAGAGTTAGAAGTGAAAGGCAAATAACTCAAAAACTATGGAAAATAAAAAATTAAGACCAACTGAAAAGTTGCTAAGAATAGGACAATCTATAGCATACTAAACGTTAACCTGAAGGTGAACCACCCTTTTATATAATAAAAAAACCCACAAAATATACAAAATGAAGACCAACTGCAAGTAGAATTCTGCCTTCTACACGTTAGTTACTGACA
Source organism: Xenopus tropicalis (assembly GCF_000004195.4). Classification (NCBI taxonomy): domain Eukaryota; kingdom Metazoa; phylum Chordata; class Amphibia; order Anura; family Pipidae; genus Xenopus; species Xenopus tropicalis. The sequence continues at coordinate 206,043,036 of NC_030677.2, forward strand.
TTCCATTCCAAGTTGGGAGGCAATTTGTAAGGTGAGAGTGAGACAATGGCTGCTAATGCAAGGCTGAAGCGACAAGCCGAGTCAGTAATAGGTGCTTGGGGGGAATACAGCAATTTAAATAAATATACAATCAGGCAGAGGGAGTTTCAGGCCGGTCCCGCTTGACTGAGACTAAACAGGCCGCAGACAGTGACACACTGCATTTTCTAATTCACTTTCAGAGAGAATAATGTAATGTATTGGCTGCCCTGCGCTTGGGCCTGTTAGTGGCTGAGGGTTATTAGAAGGGATTAAGGGGGAAGCTGCATGGCATATTCTGTAACACGATTTGTCACTCCCGCATTTACTAACGTACAGAGTGACATCTGCAAGGAAATACAGGAACCCCCCTGGGTAAATCCATTCTGATGCGCAGGGGGATTGGTCCCTAGAGCCACTGCAATCAGGCAAAATATGGATCCGCTGGGCTGGAACTAGGGGTAGGCACGTGCCTAGGGGGCGACGGTGGGGGCAATAGGCACTTGCCTCTTCTGTCTGATACCCCTAGTCCGTGCCCTCGCCCCCCCCTCTCTGTCGCTACAGCGCCTGCGTAAATTCATTCCCTGGAATTGGGTACCCGGGGCCCGGGTAGGTACAGTGCCGGGAAACCATAAGGAAAGGTTTCCAGATCAGGTGCAAAATCAGGGACACCTGTAACATACACCTGTTATCCAGAATGCTCGGGACCAAGGGTATTCCGGATAAGGAGTCTTTCCGTAATTTGGATCTCCATACCTTAAGTCTACTAAAAAATCAGAAAACCATTAATAAAACCCAATAGGATTGTTTTGCCTCCAATAAGGGGTAATTATATCTTAGTTGGGATCAAGTACAGGTACTGTTTTATTATTACAGAGAAAAGGGAATCATTTAACCATGAAATAAACCCAATAGGGCTGTTCTGCCCCAATAAGGGGTAATTATATCTTAGTTGGGATCAAGTACAGGTACTGTTTTATTATTACAGAGAAAAGGGAATCATTTAACCATGAAATAAACCCAATAGGGCTGTTCTGCCCCCAATAAGGGGTAATTATATCTTAGTTGGGATCAAGTACAGGTACTGTTTTATTATTACAGAGAAAAGGGAATCATTTAACCATGAAATAAACCCAATAGGGCTGTTCTGCCCCAATAAGGGGTAATTATATCTTAGTTGGGATCAAGTACAGGTACTGTTTTATTATTACAGAGAAAAGGGAATCATTTAACCATGAAATAAACCCAATAGGGCTGTTCTGCCCCAATAAGGGGTAATTATATCTTAGTTGGGATCAAGTACAGGTACTGTTTTATTATTACAGAGAAAAGGGAATCATTTAACCATGAAATAAACCCAATAGGGCTGTTCTGCCCCAATAAGGGGTAATTATATCTTAGTTGGGATCAAGTACAGGTACTGTTTTATTATTACAGAGAAAAGGGAATCATTTAACCATTAAATAAACCCAATAGGGCTGTTCTGCCCCAATAAGGGGTAATTATATCTTAGTTGGGATCAAGTACAGGTACTGTTTTATTATTACAGAGAAAAGGGAATCATTTAACCATTAAATAAACCCAATAGGGCTGTTCTGCCCCCAATAAGGGGTAATTATATCTTAGTTGGGATCAAGTACAGGTACTGTTTTATTATTACAGAGAAAAGGGAATCATTTAACCATTAAATAAACCCAATAGGACTGTTCTGCCCCCAATAAGGGGTAATTATATCTTAGTTGGGATCAAGTACAGGTACTGTTTTATTATTACAGAGAAAAGGGAATCATTTAACCATTAAATAAACCCAATAGGACTGTTCTGCCCCCAATAAGGGGTAATTATATCTTAGTTGGGATCAAGTACAGGTACTGTTTTATTATTCTGAATTATTTCAGAAATTCTGAATTATTTGATTAAAATGGAGTCTATGGCAGACAGGCTTTCTGTAATTCTGAGCTTTCTGGATAATGGGTTTCCGGATAAGGGATCCCATACCTGTACAGCAAAAAGGGCTGCATAGATGTATTTACTATAATCAGATGATACACAGCACAGCCCAGCAACATGCATTTATTAGAAGGCTCTCTGATTTATTAAATGGTCTGGTAATATTACCATAAAAGTAACCCGCCATTTTTACTTTAATGATACTTCCCCTTTAAAATGCCCCAGGCCAGAAGGAGCTCCTATGAGTCTCAGTTTTCCTGATCCTGGTAATTAAGGCAATTATGTGCTTCTTGCTCAAACTGGAATATTAAGGATATAGGTATTCTGCTTCCATGAGCAAACTCCGGATACACTATAAACACTGCCCAGCATGGAGGCGGAATGTTCTATGGGCAGAGAGTTTGGCAGCAAGAGACTGGGGTTACTGGGACAGCAGGAATAATAGGGTATGATGGAGATATTAGGCTCTGAGAAACTCTATAAGTTTACAATAATTTTTGGGTTAAGATCCCCTTTAAGAGGGGGCGTGTCTTCCCAGCGATGCAGGAAGAGGAAATGTCATGTGACAGTCTAAACTGTTTATTTAATGAGGCCCCACACCCTTAATGGCGCTATTTTTAGTTAATTACGTGGCACAATATGCCCTGGTGTTAGGCCTACGGCTGCCCACAAAGGGGCAGATCCACTGCTTCACTTTATGGCTGAAGGAGCAAATCAGGGGCAAATAGGGTTTTCTGGAAGGTCACTTAGTCCATTGGCCAATGATCTCTTACAGGAGAAGGAAAGGTAATCTCACCAATTCATAATAGTGATGTGCAGGTCGGCAAAAAGCCAAATCATACCTGAGCCCACCTGCTGATTGGTTGCTATTGGTTACTAGACCTGCACCTGTTTTTACATTTCTAACCCGGACTAGAGTCACTAAATCTGCCCTGCTCTCCTGCTGTCGTGCAGCAATGGATTCTGGGGGTCCTTAAAGGGGAAGTTCAGCTTGAAATGAACTGTAACTATGTTATAGGTGGAACCATTTCAGTTGGTTTCTATTGTGCAATATGAATACAATGTCTGGTGCCGTATAAATCTGCTGGTACTTGGAAAGCAGGCAGGTCAGCATAGGGTTAACAGGATACATGAAATCTTTCTTTATCAGAATAAGGCTTCTTAGGAAGTGGCTGCGGCCTCTCCATCCCCATAACCCCCTTGGTGCTACTGAGGGCCTGAGCGCTGCGGGGCCACACCCGACTTTGGCTGATCTGCTGGGGAGTCATTAGCTGGGAAATGATTCACTTGATCCCACGCTCCCGGCTCCCAGTAACAGTGGTACGGCTCTGGGATGGCTCCAGTAAGGTCCTGCCCCGGCCATTTAACCCCCTAGCAGTTAGGCAGATCCTCACCCTTCTCATCAGATTCATGGGATGTTACAGTGATTCCATGGGAAGGGAGATACCCAGCTTTGTGCCGGGGGGGGGGGCTTGGACTCACAATGATGCCAAAAGGGTAACTGGGGGGCCAGGTAGCAGTACAACCCTAGTTTGTTTACCCTCCTACAGGGAGGACATTTTAAGCTCCACCCCTGATGTGACCTGGCCACACCCAGCTTACCGCAGACACTCCCCTGATCTGCCTTAAACCTTCCCTGCGTTCCCTAAGGCTGACGCTTTCAGGGGTCTGTTTATATGGACACTGGTGTAACTAGATGTTACTGGGCCCCACAGCAAATTCCATTTAGGGCCCCCAAAACATTAATAAATGGACCGGTCCTACCAAGATATATTGAAATTGCTCATTTATTTATGACCCATCTGTGTCCCCTACAACCGCAGGGCCTGCATCCTCTATAGTTACACCCCTGAATATGGACTGTGCCTCTTAAACTGGCAACATGGCAAACTGTTTGATTTTCCTTGATCACTGCCTTCCACTGATCATTTGTTTCTAGATACTGAGCTCTGCATAAACAAAACCCTTCCTTCCCTAAGCTGCATCCTTTGTTAGGCTTTGAGATAAGGAGCAGTTATTATATAAAAGAGTTCTTCTGTTTGCTGTTTTGTTACTACCAGAACCAGGAAACTGGTATTTAGGCAAAAAGTTCAGCACAAACCCTATTTATGAAGCTCATGTGGAAAAGGGGATTATACTGTCCTACTCCCCCTTAAACGGGTTTTAAAGGCCCAATATGCCTTTTTTTTTCTTTACAGTTCACTTTAGTATCACCAAAGCCCTGCCGGCCCCCAGTAGTTCCACCACTGCATATATGTGTGAGGAGTCGATTATCTTGCCTCCCCAACTGGAAACTCTAAATGGCAACTTAGCATTAACTAAGGCATAGTACAGGGCTGCACAGATACCAGTACAGGCTGCAGCATATACCAATAAATAACCATTTCATTTGTACATGTCTGATTTTAAGGGGTACGATGTACGTTGTTTTGATCACTGCTGCTACTCGACCCTGATTGCTCCTCACCACTTGTAATTCGAAGTCGCAATTTCCCCCCCCCCCACCCCAAGTTGTTGGGGCCCCCCTGCCTGTGGGTTATACCATCAGGCTATGAAAGGGGGGTGACCTATCCCTGGTAGGAACTGCGCAGAGGGGGGTGAAACTAAGAGATCATGGTGCCGAGGGACACTGGGAAAGTTGGAGTGAGCGGCGAGTATGGCGGTGCCAGCAGAGTGGTCATTCCTATTGGGGTTTCTTTTTCCTCAGTTACATCCGCCTTTGGCCAACTTGCCCTTAGATCCTGCCGGTACCTGCGCCGCTGGCAGCCAAGAGCTTGGTCAAACATTCTGACATTTAGTGTTTGCATTGTTGCCGACACCCAGCTCCCCCCACCCAACACTAAGAATACAACTCTGTGTTACCCTCTCCCCACCCTGCTGCCAGTGAGTCAGCGCAGCCTTTCCACTCGCATCTGGTCTTCATTTAACTGCAACCAGCCAACCCCTGCTTTATATATCCCTTATATCCCACTGACGGGGGCAAATACTGTAATGTTGGGGGTAAACTACAGCCAGATTTATCTACCACTACAGAACTGCTTGGGAGAAAGGGTATAAGGATATGGGCCAACCTGTGTCTCAGCCGCGGCTATAGTTATACAAAAGGAATAAAAGGGGATGTAAACCCAAAAATAAAATATTACCTAATAGAAGAAACTTCCCAATATACTAAGCCAGTGATCCCCAACCAGTGGCTCAGGGGCAACATGTTGCTCCCCAACCCCTTGGGTGTTGCTCTCAGTGCCCCCAAACCAGGGAGTTATTTTTGAATTCCTGACTTGGGGGCAAGTTTTGGTTGAATAAAAACAAGATTTCCTACCAAATAAAGCCCCTGTAAGCTGATTGGGTGCATAGAGGCCCCTAATAGCCAATCACAGCCCTTATTTGGCTCCTGCATGAACTGTTATGGTGCTTGTGTTGCTCCCCAAGTCTTTTTACATTTGACTGTGGCTCCCGAGTAAGAAAGGTTGGGGACCCCTGTACTAAGGTTACCATCCGTCTCTGTTTCAGGGGCACTGACCCCATTTTAGATTCCCTGTCCCCTTGGTAAATTGACCCTGGCAAGCGTCCCCACCTCTCAAAGCTGTCCCCGGGGCAACAGGACAGGTATTCCAGGACAGAAGGAAGAAAGGGGTGATCTTCTGTCGTCCGCAAACTTCCTGTGCCAGGTTTTCTGTTGCTGAAGGAAGGAAACTGTATAAAATTATTTTGGAGCTGTTCTAGGGGAATATACACTGTCGGACCGGCCCACCAGGATACCAGGAAAACTCCCGGTGGGCCCAGGTGTCAGTGGGCCCTCCTGCTCCTGACTATTTGGCCTGTTTCATGGTCATACCCTATTTCTGAATGGAAAGAAAGAGGAGAAATAGATGGAGGAATAGATGCTAGCATGTAAATAAAAGAGACTAGGAGAATAAAGAGGTTGGGTGAGGAAAGGAGGAAAATAGTTTGGAGAGTGGGACTATGGTCTAAAGTTTTCTGGTGGGCCCCTGGGGTCCCAGTCCGACACTGGAAATATATTACAATAAAGATTTGTTAGGGGGAACAAATCACTTGAAAATTCAGGGACACGTCTAGAAAATCCAGCTAGCAGGGTTGAACCAAGTGCAGTTTTAATACAATCAGTGCTGCCCTGTAACATGTATGCATTAGACATGTCCCTGAATTTTCAAGTGACCTGGTCACCGTAAAATATCTGGCTGTGATGTAAGGCAATAGGGGAGTGGCCAAAAAGTGGGCATGCCTTTCAAAATTTTGCATGGGCGTGGGTTGGAAAATTTCCAGAAGGGGAATGACTGGTTATTGGGCCCCACAGCTACATCATTGGGCCCCTACACTTACGCAATTGACGTAACTTATGGAAAAACTTACGCTACTTTCAAAAAAACCTACGTAACTTCCGTACATGGCAGTGACGGGTGCCTCTCCTATAGGACGTTTTGTATCGTTTTTATTTTATTTTTGACTTAACAGATGCAGATTCATCATCCTGATTTTTTTTTTGTGGTTTGACTGGGCAAGGGCTGAGTCTGTATTCGGAGAGGAAGGACCCCACCCAGGGTAGGTTGCTACACTCATCATTCTCTTTTCCCCTTTGCTCTATTTAGAGGGGTAGGAGGGAGGGACGTTTCCTCCAATCACCTGCACTGTAACTGCCGTTGGCTTTAAGCAGAAAGAGAAGATAACAGGGCATGTGTTTCCTGCAGGGCAGCGCTGGGCTTGGGTGCGGGCAGCAGCTGGGGGCACAGGGGATAAATATAAACTCCCACCACTTTCTCTATTTAAACTCCTAGTTCCCTTTGTAGGATGTACGTATCTGCACATGTGTCTTTATTCAACCTCAGCTACCTTGTCTGGCAGTAAGCTTGCTCATGATTGGCCAGATCAATAGATACCTGGCTTGGTAGCGCAGTGATAAAACTTCCTGCTCCAGAATTCCCCCGATGACAAATGTATATGATATATTAGAGACTGTATATTTATCCGGTGTGAATAATGTCATTTCTGGCAGAGATTCCTGGAAAAGTTTCTTTTTCCGACAGTGCGAGGCGCAGACAGAGAGAGGGAGAGATAGGAAGGGAAGAGACCGCTTCTCTTTATAGATTAAGCACAGAACTAAATCGGCTCCCCAAACCCAGATTATTTTTGGCTACAGAAATAAACGACAGATCTGTATAAAAAGCACAGCTACAACAACAGAGTGTGTCTAGCTAAGTCTCTACTAACAATTCTAAGTTTTACTTACCCTTTATTTATATAGTGCTGAAATATTCTGCAGAGCCTAGCAAATCACTCCCTTACCAGAGGAGCTAACAATCTTACTCTAACACACAGGGCTGTATCTGGGTCTGGTCCCATCTATCAGCTCCACTGAGGGGTTCAAGTGACCAATGGCAGCTGGGGGGCAATATTTTTATAGCCCCCCCCCCCAAGCATGTTCCCTTGAGTGCCTATATTAGGGTTGCCACCTTTTGGCCTTAATTATACTGGCCTTAAGGTGGCCATACACGTTAAGATCCGCCCACCCATAGGTGGGGATATCGGGAGCGGATCATCTCCCGATATCCCCACCTATGGGTGGACGATACCGGGTGAATTTAGGCTAATTCAAACACCGGTAATAGGCAGCTAATCGGCCCTCGTAGGGGCACAAACTGCACTATTTATTGGGCTGGTGGGGGGCTCTTTGGGCCTCTGTGTAATTAGAATGCCAGGGGAGATCACAAGGGGCTACAAACTAGGGGGTAGGCAGAGAGAAGTGGTACCTACCTGGCGCCCCCCATCTTTGTGCCCTAGGCAAGTGCCTCTTCTGCCTGCCCCTAGTTCCAGCCCTATCACTGTCACTGCACTTTGTGCATCCACTATGGCACTTTTATCCATTTCTATACGTTGAAGCACTGGGAGTGGACTCTATCAGTGACATGATGGGGGCCCCCCCGATGGCATTTTTAGACTTGCCCGGTCAATCTGGCCAACATTATAGCCCCATACAGAGGCCAATAAGCTGCTGGCTCACCCACACGGAATCACCAGGTCCCTGGCACGTGTCTGGCCAGCTTTCTCATCGAGTCTCGGGGCTTTTATTGCTAATTCTACAAAGCTTCCAGACATAATGAACGTCAGACAGAAGCCCCCAAACTGTGCACAGATGTAGGACCCCGGCAGAAGAACATTTGTTTCCCTTTCCCGCTGTGCTCTGCTTTATATGTAAGGAAAGGCTGAGCAGCGCAAGTGATATTTAAGAGGCTTCCAGGCGGCTTTAGTTTCCTTTTTCGGTCTGTATCACTGTGGAAAAATGTTGTCCACCCAAAATTATAATGTTTTCTGTCAGAATCGGATGTGTGTAGCCCACAGGAAGAGTTGTTTTTAGCGGCTCAGTTGACTCGGAATAATATTTAGATCAGCTCTTACCCACCCATCCAGCTGTCAGTAAGTACCTAGTAAAGCTGCCCAAACACGGGCACAATTCAGCTGCCTATTTGGCCCCATCTGACCTTGCTGTATAGACACCCCTGACTGCCTCCTCAACAGAAGAATGGCCTGCTTTCTATTGGGCATGTATAAAATCCCTTTACGTAAGGACCAATAATCATTATATATTAGGTTGGCACACCAAAATCATTCTACACAACAAGCTGGGTGCTCACTGTAAGGGGGCTACCTGTAAAGGTGGTCATTTGGCAATGTCACCAAATGGGCAAATCTTACCCCGATATGTCTACCTTGGGTGGGCAATATTGTGCTAATGTGATAAGTTGGCCCTAGGTCCATACGATCACATTGCAATGAAAGGGGATAGGAAGAGTAGCAGCGAGGATCACATCAATGGGCTGATGCGGCCCCCCAATTCGACGAAAAATCAAGCTGAAATCTGCCTGTGAATGGCCTCCATTAGTCCCCAAGTCTGGAAAATCAGGTAATAGATTGAGGAATAAGGCACCCCAAAATATAAAAAAATCTTTATTACATTGTAGATACAAAAAACCCAATGTGTTTCAACCCCACACTGGTGCACAGTCCTCTCCCAAAGGGCCTAAATAAGCTCCTAAAATGATCCGATCATTGGCCTGAAGCCCAAAATATCAGATCAGCCCAAGAAAGCCCAGCATGTAGGAGGCCAAACCAAGCAAGATCCCTTTCAATTCTGATACAAAATGCACTTGTTACTATGCTGAAATATGTGGCACTGAATTCAAAGTCTTGTATTATGACTTTTATATTATGTATATACAGATATAGAATCCGTTATCCAGAAACTCATTATCCAGAAAGCTCTGAATTACGGAAAGCCTGTCTCCCATAGACTCCATTTTAATCAAATAATTCAGAATTTTAAAACTGATTTCCTTTTTCTCTGTAATAATAAAACAGTACCTGTACTTGATCCCAACTAAGGTATAATTACCCCTTATTGGGGGCAGAACAGCCCTATTGGGTTTATTTCATGGTTAAATGATTCCCTTTTCTCTGTAATAATAAAACAGTACCTGTACTTGATCCCAACTAAGATATAATTACCCCTTATTGGGGGCAGAACAGCCCTATTGGGTTTATTTAATGGTTAAATGATTCCCTTTTCTCTGTAATAATAAAACAGTACCTGTACTTGATCCCAACTAAGATATAATTACCCCTTATTGGGGCAGAACAGCCCTATTGGGTTTATTTAATGGTTAAATGATTCCCTTTTCTCTGTAATAATAAAACAGTTCCTGTACTTGATCCCAACTAAGATATAATTACCCCTTATTGGGGGCAGAACAGCCCTATTGGGTTTATTTAATGGTTAAATGATTCCCTTTTCTCTGTAATAATAAAACAGTACCTGTACTTGATCCCAACTAAGATATAATTACCCCTTATTGGGGCAGAACAGCCCTATTGGGTTTATTTAATGGTTAAATGATTCCCTTTTCTCTGTAATAATAAAACAGTACCTGTACTTGATCCCAACTAAGATATAATTACCCCTTATTGGGGCAGAACAGCCCTATTGGGTTTATTTAATGGTTAAATGATTCCCTTTTCTCTGTAATAATAAAACAGTACCTGTACTTGATCCCAACTAAGATATAATTACCCCTTATTGGGGGCAGAACAGTCCTTTTGGGTTTATTTAATGGTTAAATGATTCCCTTTTCTCTGTAATAATAAAACAGTACCTGTACTTGATCCCAACTAAGATATAATTACCCCTTATTGGGGGCAGAACAGCCCTATTGGGTTTATTTAATGGTTAAATGATTCCCTTTTCTCTGTAATAATAAAACAGTACCTGTACTTGATCCCAACTAAGATATAATTACCCCTTATTGGGGGCAGAACAGTCCTTTTGGGTTTATTTAATGGTTAAATGATTCCCTTTTCTCTGTAATAATAAAACAGTACCTGTACTTGATCCCAACTAAGATATAATTACCCCTTATTGGATTCAAAACAACTGCAAATAGAGCTGCAGAGAAATAAAACAGGATCTGGAGAAGGTTAAGGTTACTTTGGGGGAAATAATGCAGTTTAAAATAAACCATTTGACAAATGAAGACCCATTTTAGTCAGCAGGGACGGGACTGGGGTAAAACATGTTCCTGGGAGACTTTCAAGGGTACATTCTAGTTTCACACCTTACTGGGTCAGTCTTTCAAGGGTTACAGGATTGAGCAAACCTTGCCAACATTATTCCATCTCCATTCTCTGCCTTGTGTGAAAACTTGTATATCTATTTCTTGCTCTCGGGAGGGGCACGAACCTCTCCCCAAACTGAATAGGCCCTGGCATCCGAGGCAGCAGGAGGTTATTATTGCTGTGTGAATACCCGTACGGGGCTGGTTTCCAGGTGCCGCACCACCTTATGGCTGCAGGCAAAGCGCGGAGAATTAGGGTGGGTGGTTTTAATAACACATTATCCCTGAGACAAGATGTTCGCAATGCTGGCGTGCAAAAAGGAGGAGACAGCGCTTTGTTCTCTCCTTGTGCTTTGTAGCTATTAAACCTCCCTGTGCGCCAAACATTCCCCTTGCAATGGTTTCTAGACTCCCAGGCTGCAATGGCGAATTCGTGGGGATTTTTATTCTCCCGAGTGTTGAGATCAGCTCAGATCCCTAAACTGCCCTATACTGGCCCAATGTGGAGCTCTGGCCCGTGGCCCTCTGGCTGTTGGATCACCACTGATGGAAGGCTGCAGGCTGACTTGTAGAATAAGTGGCTGATTTTGGAAGAAAAAATGTATTTTAAATTGATATATTGGTACCAGCTGCTTCCACAGTGGAACAGGTATTGAGTTAAATAAGCATTTGGTACCCACCATTTTAAGCTATCCATATACGAACCTTGTTTCGTACAATATTTGGTGCGTGTATGGTGGATTACATAGTAACATAGTAAGTTGGGTTGAAAAAAGACATACGTCCATCACGTTCAACCATAATGCCTATATATAACCTGCCTAACTACTAGTTGATCCAGAGGAAGGTAAAACCCCATCTGAAGCTGACCGAGGAGGCGACCGATATAGCAAAAGCCTTGGATATCGGTGGTCTCGTCGATTGGGCAGGATGAAAGCTTTTGATCGACCCGAGCAAAATCTGTGTTTAGGGCTGAATTGTCATATAGGGAGAATCCCTATTGTTTCTACCTCCATATCTGACGATTCAACCCTGGAGGGTACGGACCAATGGTCGCAGGAAAGATCGTATCTGTAACGTGTATGGGCACCTTTAGGGGCATTGGTAATAATACTGGATAGGCCATCAGGGCACGGTTTGGCTACACTAGGAGTGTCTCAGTGCGGTGTCCAGAAGTTAGGAATGACAATACTTATGTTACACAGAGATGTATATGAGTATACAGTATATATACACAAGCTCTAACTTGGTATTGTGTTGCCCTTTATTATGTGCTTTTGAGCAGGAGCATCTGAGCCCTGCAATATACTAGTGTTTATAGCCCTCCATCATCACCTGGATCTGCCATGGCACAGAGGTTTCATTCCTCCAGCCCATATCTATTCTCCCTGTCCCTGAGTTTGTTCTACACCCTTATTAACTAATGTAATTAGAGGTTTCCGTCTTTCTTCACTGGTTTCCTTTTATACTGTATTTGCCACCTCACCCCTTTATTATCCCACTGCTACTATAGGCACCATCTCTCCCTACTATACCTGCTATCCCACAGCCCCAGTCCCTTCCCAGAGGCTATTATCCCCCCACTGCTACTATAGGCACCATCTCTCCCTACTATACCTGCTATCCCACAGCCCCAATCCCTTCCCATAGGCTATTATCCCCCCACTGCTACTATAGGCACCATCTCTCCCTACTATACCTGCTATCCCACAGCCCCAGTCCCTTCCCAGAGGCTATTATCCCCCCACTGCTACTATAGGCACCATCTCTCCCTACTATACCTGCTATCCCACAGCCCCAGTCCCTTCCCAGAGGCTATTATCCCCCCACTGCTACTATAGGCACCATCTCTCCCTACTATACCTGCTATCCCACAGCCCCAGTCCCTTCCCAGAGGCTATTATCCCCCCACTGCTACTATAGGCACCATCTCTCCCTACTATACCTGCTATCCCACAGCCCCAGTCCCTTCCCAGAGGCTATTATCCCCCCACTGCTACTATAGGCACCATCTCTCCCTACTATACCTGCTATCCCACAGCCCCAGTCCCTTCCCAGAGGCTATTATCCCCCCACTGCTACTATAGGCACCATCTCTCCCTACTATACCTGCTATCCCACAGCCCCAGTCCCTTCCCAGAGGCTATTATCCCACTGCTACTATAGGCACCATCTCTCCCTACTATACCTGCTATCTCACAGCCCCAGTCCCTTCCCAGAGGCTATTATCCCCCACTGCTACTATAGGCACCATCTCTCCCTACTATACCTGCTATCCCACAGCCCCAATCCCTTCCCATAGGCTATTATCCCCCCACTGCTACTATAGGCACCATCTCTCCCTACTATACCTGCTATCCCACAGCCCCAGTCCCTTCCCAGAGGCTATTATCCCCCCACTGCTACTATAGGCACCATCTCTCCCTACTATACCTGCTATCCCACAGCCCCAGTCCCTTCCCAGAGGCTATTATCCCCCCACTGCTACTATAGGCACCATCTCTCCCTACTATACCTGCTATCCCACAGCCCCAGTCCCTTCCCAGAGGCTATTATCCCCCCACTGCTACTATAGGCACCATCTCTCCCTACTATACCTGCTATCCCACAGCCCCAGTCCCTTCCCAGAGGCTATTATCCCACTGCTACTATAGGCACCATCTCTCCCTACTATACCTGCTATCTCACAGCCCCAGTCCCTTCCCAGAGGCTATTATCCCCCCACTGCTACTATAGGCACCATCTCTCCCTACTATACCTGCTATGCCACAGCCCCAGTCCCTTCCCAGAGGCTATTATCCCCCCACTGCTACTATAGGCACCATCTCTCCCTACTATACCTGCTATCTCACAGCCCCAGTCCCTTCCCAGAGGCTATTATCCCCCCACTGCTACTATAGGCACCATCTCTCCCTACTATACCTGCTATCTCACAGCCCCAGTCCCTTCCCAGAGGCTATTATCCCACTGCTACTATAGGCACCATCTCTCCCTACTATACCTGCTATCCCACAGCCCCAGTCCCTTCCCAGAGGCTATTATCCCCCCACTGCTACTATAGGCACCATCTCTCCCTACTATACCTGCTATCCCACAGCCCCAGTCCCTTCCCAGAGGCTATTATCCCACTGCTACTATAGGCACCATCTCTCCCTACTATACCAGCTATCCCACAGCCCATGTAGCCGTAACACTGTCCCTGCTATTGGTGATTTCTCTCAGTACTGAGTGGAAGACATAAGCACTAGGGCTCAGCACCTCCCTCCAGTAAAGCCGGCAGTGCTGCCCTGATGAGCAGAAGGAGAAGACCCCAAACAGTTGATCAGCTCTCAGTTCGGCTGCTAATAGGGAGGAATTAAACGCAGGTCACACTATTAACTACCTGGAAAGAATCTCAGGCCGGCTGATTAGAGGACTATAATAACGACCCTGTCTCCATGTTCCAGGCTCACCCCTTTAGATCTTATCACTGGGCTCATTTCAGGTGGGTAATTACATTATCCGCGGTCTCGTCTGTCTGATCACGATTCCCCTTCTTTATGCCAAAGCTTTGTGTTGTGCTCCAGCTTCTCCCTTGGCAATAAGTGGCTGCCTTTCTGATAGGGAATGTGAGAAATGCTTTGAGCCAGGGCAACCCAGAAATATATGTTGTTATTCCAGTTTTTGCTGAAGTGTCTGCTGTTTCTGGGAAATTGCTTTAATTGCAAGATATTGTGCTAATGAGTTGCATTACTTGCCCACAAAGTCGCACAAATCCTACCCTGTGGCGCTGTTCTGTTGTAGCCTATAGAAATGACCTGCCTCTGGCCAAAACTGGTGGGAAGCAGTACTGCAAGTGGCAAAACTATCAGTACTATATTAAGCCTATGTTCCTAATATCTGCATGTGTAGCTGCCTGTATTTGCCCCCATGTGGGCCAAACTGCACCAACCTGGTGCTATACAGGACTATAACACCGCCCTACTGTTTGGGTTTGCAAGTGCAAAGTGCAGGGTAATAGCCCAACAACAGCTAAATGGCTAAGGGTAGATCAGTCCTATTTCCATTTAGTCCTTATTTAATAGTGACACAAGTCAGAATCCTACCCACTGTGAATGGCTGTATTTATCTGCTACCCATTTGTGTCTGTGAGTCCCACTACCTTAAGGGTGAAGACACACGGAGCTACTAGTAGCAGCTACTTGCCATGGCTACTAAATGCCAGAAAATCCCCTGCCATAGGCAATACTGAGAATTGCCTCTGCTAAAACACATGAAGAGACAATTATCAGTAAATGATCAGCATTGTCTGTTTCTGTAGCTGTGACAAGTAGCTCCTACTAGTAGCTCTGTGTGACTTCACCCTAAGGGCTCTGGCACACGGGGAGATTAGTCGCCCGCGGCAAAACTCCCTGGTCGCGGGCGACTAATCTCCTCGAGTTGCCTTCCCCTGCCATCCCACCAGCGAACATGTAAGTCGCCGGTGGGATGGCAGACGCGGCGGGGCGATTTCGGTAAATCGCCGAAAAAGACTCGCGAGGCTTTAAGTGTGTTATAGAATGGCCTATTCTAAGTGAGATTTTAATAGGTCTTCATTATATATTAGTTATAGATCTTGAGTAATTTGCCTTCTTCTTCTGACTCTCTTCAGCTTTCCAATGGGGGTCACCAGAGTTGGACTGGGCCGCCAGCAAGGGTCGGGTCTGGGCCGCCAGTGGGCCCCGGTGGGCCAGACCCGACCCTTGCCGGCACTCCCCCAGCCAACCATTCCCCCCCTGATGGATATCGGGTGGGGGGCCCTGCGGGGGGTAAGGGAGGCTCAGTGGGGCCCCTGCTGGGGGATTAGGGAGGCTCAGCGGTGTGTTAGGCAGGCTCAGCGGGGGGTGGGGGGTGCGGTGGGCCCTGCACCCCCCCAGTCCAACCCTGGGGGTCACTGACCCCGGCGGTAGAAAAAACTTGCTCTTATTCTTACATTTTATTACATATCTTTCTATGTAGGCCCTCCTCCATTTATATCCCTGTCTCTCTTTCAAACCACTGCCTGGTTGCTAGCTTAAACTAGACCCTAGCAACCAGTTGGCTGCTGAAATTCCAAACAGGAGAGCTGCCGAACGAAAAGCTAAATAACTCAAAACCCGCAAATAAATAAAAAATGAAAACCAATTGCAAATTGTCTCGGAATAGTTTAGAAAAGTTAATTTAAAGATGAACAACCCCTTTAAACCTGTAAGCTCTTCAGGGCAGGGAACTCTTTCATTTTGTCTCTCTTCCTACCTGGCATTTCCAATGTATATATTTATATTTAAGTGTAGGTTTTATTCCCCAGTCTCTCCTATTAATGTACTAAAGTCAAGTTCAGCTCTGCGTATATACAAGTATATATTAGTGCTTTATATTCATGTAGATTGTAAGCTCTTTTGGGCAGGGCTCTCTTCACCTCTTGTATCGGTTATTGATTGCTTTATATGTTACTCCTTGTAGAGTGTAAGCTCTTTTGGGCAGGGCTCCCTTCCCCTCTTGTATCGGTTACTGATTGCTTTATATGTTACTCCTTGTAGATTGTAAGCTCTTTTGGGCAGGGCTCCCTTCCCCTCTTGTATCGGTTATTGATTGCTTTGTATGTTACTCCTTGTAGATTGTAAGCTCTTTTGGGCAGGGCTCTCTTCCCCTCTTGTATTGGTTACTGATTGCTTTATATGTTACTCCTTGTAGAGTGTAAGCTCTTTTGGGCAGGGCCCTCTTCCCCTCTTGTATCGGTTATTGGTTGCTTTATATGTTACTCCTTGTAGATTGTAAGCTCTTTTGGGCAGGGCTCCCTTCCCCTCTTGTATCGGTTACTGATTGCTTTATATGTTACTCCTTGTAGAGTGTAAGCTCTTTTGGGCAGGGCTCCCTTCCCCTCTTGTATCGGTTACTGGTTGCTTTATATGTTACTCCTTGTAGAGTGTAAGCTCTTTTGGGCAGGGCTCTCTTCCCCTCCTGTATCGGTTACTGATTGCTTTATATGTTACTCCTTGTAGAGTGTAAGCTCTTTTGGGCAGGGCTCTCTTCCCCTCTTGTATCGGTTATTGATTGCTTTATATGTTACTCCTTGTAGAGTGTAAGCTCTTTTGGGCAGGGCTCTCTTCCCCTCTTGTATCGGTTATTGATTGCTTTATATGTTACTCCTTGTAGAGTGTAAGCTCTTTTGGGCAGGGCTCCCTTCCCCTCTTGTATCGGTTACTCTGTATGTCCAATGTATGAAACCCACTTATTGTACAGCGCTGCGGGATATGGTGGCGCTTTATAAATAAATGTTAATAATAATAATAATAATAATAATGCCACTGCCTATGGAAGCCGGTGCCCAAAGGCACAAGTACTTTCCCTATGTGTGACTATTATGGGACGGCATTGTCGCCTTGGTTTTGAAATGAAACAGGACACCCTGCCCCTGAAGGGTTAAGTGGAACACGGGCACAGCGAGCAATCAGAAGTTTTTCAGCAGGGCCGGCCTGGGTTTGGCAGCGGTTCCTTGAATATTGTCTCGGGTGTGGTTTTTTTTTTTTCTTTTTCGGCAGGTTTACAATCCCCAGCCTTGGCCTGGATTTCATGTGCTGAATGAAGACACAAGGCTTGGTCTTTTTACCTTCTGACGTGCTGATGTGGTTGGTTGGGGGGGGGGGGAGCGAAATCCTTACTGCGCTTCAGTAGGTGGTGTGACAAGATTAAGAGCCAAAAACAAAATCCTCCGACTTGTTTGGAACACAGTCTAACCCTAAGGGACTGGGTGTCTCGGCGGTTCCAGCAGCCAACGCGGGGCAGACCTTAAGGACGGTGACGAGAGACAGTGTTCCGGTGGGGTGGGGGGGGGGTTCCGCAGCGGAGAAGGTTCCGTGGAGACATCTGGGTGTTTCATTTGGACAGCCGGATAAATACTTGTGTGCGCGCAGCTGTCAGTGGGCCGCGACGGGAGATGTCTAAGGTACAGTAAATGTTACATAGAAACTTGTTATCCCTGACGCACTACAATTCCCAGCAGCCCCCGGTAGCCAAAGGCATGGTGACCCATCCCTGTCCCTGTTAGACCATGTTAACGGACCCCAACTTGGACTGGGGCCCCAAGGCAATACCAATTCTTTGCTATGAGCAACTGGGTCAGCAAATATTAACCATATAAATCACTATATATATATATGCACTGGCACGACAAGGGGTTAATTGGCTTCCAAGCTTCCCTCACTGTCACTCTCGTCCCCCCCTCGCTGTCACTTTCGTCCCCCCCTCGCTGTCACTCTCGTCCCCCCCTCGCTGTCACTCTCGTCCCCCCCTCGCTGTCACTCATCTCCCCTCGCTGTGCGTGGCATTTCATATCACAAGGGCTTTTTTCCTGATGCCAATTGCGGCTGAAGCTGGCGATATTGTCCAAAAAGTTATTAATATAGTATAAATGGATTTTACAGGGTTAAAACAGGAGGTTTCTAGCGCGTCAGGTTTACAGAGTTAAAAGAAAAAGTGCCATAAATCATAGTGCAAACTTCTGTAAGACAAGGAAATGAATCTGTTAACCACTTACCTGCCGCAGAACGTAGAGCCTACAGTTAAGGGCCCGACTGCCACGCATCATAGAGTCCACACTTCCCGGGATCCATTGTGTCCTATGGGGGAAACGCGTTGTTATTTTTATTTATACCATATTTATTCTTGCTATTTTATTCTTTCATTTTTGGCAATGGATTACGTTTGTTTCCTGGTGAGCCATAAATACAAACAGTTACATAACAAGTCTAACGGCGAGTCAGTGACTGTACAAATAAGTACCCCTGCACTGAAGAGCTTGCAATCTAAATTTATATTTGAACCATACAGGGATTTCCTTTGACTGCATTTTGCTGTTTGTTCTATAACATTACTATGAGGCTAATGACTGTTTAATGGAAAGAGGGCACTACAGGGGGTAGGGAATATATGCTAAAGCTGCGTTGACTGGCACGGCGGAAGGTATTGTGTCGATACAGGGGGGCTACATGGCGCCCATGCCCATGGTTAGGAAATATTTGGGTGCAAGAGCTCAGGGCACACACACACACACTGCACCTGAGATAGCACACCTGCTGCAATACAATCGCCTACCAACAGGTGGCAGCATACAGATGTCCCACTTGCCTTATTCTTTGCAAATAAAAATATAACTGGGGGGGGGGGGGGGGTGGAGGGGGTTATTTAGAAAACAAGGGCAAAGTGTGACAGCGCCAGTAAAACTTTACTGCTGATTGGTTGCCATGGGATACTAAAACTGGCCAAACTTCCCCTGTTACTTCATAGTGCAAGAGTATTCAGATGCCTGCTCTATACATTTACTGTGTGACAAATTAAATATATATGTATACTTATAGACATACATCCACTACATGCATTTCTCTGTACTTGTATACTGACATGGGAAAACATGTTCTTCAAACCCCATCAGTTAATAGAGCTTCTCCAGCAGAATCCTGCATTGTAATCTGTTTTTCCCATGGGGCTAGCCATATTCTTCATTTCCCTGGGTGCCACAGCCATGTGACCTGTGTTCTGATAGACTTCAGTCTCACTTTACTGCTGCGCTGCAAGTTGGAGTGATATCCCCCCCCCTCACCCCCAGCAGCCGATCAGCAGAACAATGGGAAGGGAGCAAGATAGCAGCTCCCAGTAGGTATCAGAATAGCACTCAATAGTCAGAAATCCAAGTCCGGCTTGGGACTCCTCCAGTTACATGGGAGTAGGAGAAACAATAGGTTAGCTGAAAGCAGTTCTAATGTGTAGTGCCGGCTCCTTCTGAAAGCTCAGACTCAGGCACACTTTACTGCTGCGCTGCAAGTTGGAGTGATATCCCCACCCCCCCAGCAGCCGATCAGCAGAACAATGGGAAGGGAGCAAGATAGCAGCTCCCAGTAGGTATCAGAATAGCACTCAATAGTAAGAAATCCAAGTCCGGCTTGGGACTCCTCCAGTTACATGGGAGTAGGAGAAACAATAGGTTAGCTGAAAGCAGTTCTAATGTGTAGCGCTGGCTGAAAGCTCAGACTCAGGCACACTTTACTGCTGCGCTGCAAGTTGGAGTGATATCCCCCCCCCCCAGCAGCCGATCAGCAGAACAATGGGAAGGGAGCAAGATAGCAGCTCCCAGTAGGTATCAGAATAGCACTCAATAGTAAGAAATCCAAGTCTGGCTTGGGACTCCTCCAGTTACATGGGAGTAGGAGAAACAATAGGTTAGCTGAAAGCAGTTCTAATGTGTAGCGCTGGCTGAAAGCTCAGACTCAGGCACAAGGCACTGAGATGGCGCCTACACACCAATATTACAGCTACAAATACATTTGTTGGTTCAAGAATAAAAGTTTAAATGGCAGAGAGAATTATTTGCTATATAAACAGTGTAATTTAGAAATAAAAAGTACCCCATAAAAATAATGAATCCCTTTACTAAATGGTACCATTATACATATACATAACCCCTAATATTCACATTCAAAAGAACATAATAAATAGGCTAAAGCGCTATTCAGTACAGGCTACACCCATACCAATGATAAAGGCAAACTCCACTTACTTTTTCATTAGCCCCTCCCCTTATTTCTGTGATTTGGGCCTATCACACAACACTAGGAAGACTTGGGGGCTGCACATTAGTGCTGGGAATTTAATTCCCCTCTTGATTTACACCCCCACAATCCTGCCAACTAGAAATTTTGTCCAAGAAAACAAATATTCCCCTAAACAAAAAGTCAGTTCAGTCCAAGTACAAAATGTGTGAGTTCAAAGACTAAAATGATCTAACAGGACACTTTGGCGAGGGGAGGGTAAACATGTTCAATGCTCTGGGGTTCTATGCAGTTAGTTGTTTGTGTAATGGTCTGTTCCCCTAATTACTGTTCCTCCCCTCTCCCTCCCGACTGTAATGTAATATTCCTGATCATTATCTGTGTCTGAGAATAAAAACACATTTCCCACCGGCCACAATTACACCTACACCTGTGCAACCTGTACTTATTTATGGTTTTATACTACTGTATTTTAAGGGATAATGTACCCCCTACTGTAAATGATAAGGATATTAGCAGTCACTGAGGGGTTCTGTGCCCATATAAAGGCACAAGGCTGCAGGCTGAGTTATACAGGGAACTCTGAGTATCACTCATGTATTATAAGGGATAATGTACCCCCTACTGTAAATGATAAGGATATTAGCAGTCACTGAGGGGTTCTGTGCCCATATAAAGGCACAAGGCTGCAGGCTGAGTTATACAGGGAACTCTGAGTATCACTCATGTATTATAAGGGATAATGTACCCCCTACTGTAAATGATAAGGATATTAGCAGTCACTGAGGGGTTCTGTGCCCATATAAAGGCACAAGGCTGCAGGCTGAGTTATACAGGGAACTCTGAGTATCACTCATGTATTATAAGGGATAATGTACCCCCTACTGTAAATGATAAGGATATTAGCAGTCACTGAGGGGTTCTGTGCCCATATAAAGGCACAAGGCTGCAGGCTGAGTTATACAGGGAACTCTGAGTATCACTCATGTATTATAAGGGATACTCTTACCCCCTACTGTAAATGATAAGGATATTAGCAGTCACTGAGGGGTTCTGTGCCCATATAAAGGCACAAGGCTGCAGGCTGAGTTATACAGGGAACTCTGAGTATCACTCATGTATTATAAGGGATAATGTACCCCCTACTGTAAATGATAAGGATATTAGCAGTCACTGAGGGGTTCTGTGCCCATATAAAGGCACAAGGCTGCAGGCTGAGTTATACAGGGAACTCTGAGTATCACTCATGTATTATAAGGGATAATGTACCCCCTACTGTAAATGATAAGGATATTAAAAGTCACTGGGGGGTTCTGTGACTGTTTATATGTATACAGTACACAAGAATATCCTGTATAGCCTTCATCCTCTTTTATTTGGCCATGAAACTTCTTATTTTATTTACAATGGGGGGGCATTATCCACTATATATTGTACAGGTTATTCATGGTTTTTGTAGTTTATACAATAAATTTAGACATTAAAGATAAATATAAATAATTGTACTAAGAGGAAATATATGTTTGTAGCTTTATGAATGAAGTTGTAGAGATGGGTTTTAATATCAGATTAGCTGTGTAAAAGCTGTTTGAAATTACACTCACTAATTATCCTTACACAATGTAAAGGGGTCCTGGGGTAAAGGGGTCCCCATACCTGTAATGGTAATTTATTAATAATTGTTAGTAGCGATAAAGGGGAATAAGTGGTGATATTTATAAACAGAAAGAAGCCCAAAGCCCAGAGTATCCTGTGTGATGGGAGAGACAAACTAAATACAGATAAATGGACTGTTTAAATCCTTATTTGACCTTTTCTTAGTATTTTTCCTACCTCACAATGGCGGCTCTGTGTTGTTGGAACAAGAGGCTGATTTGTATCAACTCTATACAAAGAAAGTCAGAAGCTTCAGCCATAAAGTGTGACTGAACTGCTGCTTTGGAAGGTTAAAAAACAGAAAAGAAGACTATGCAGGAGAGGAACATTATGAATGGGAAGGAAAGATTCCAGCAGTAGGGCAGTTTGTGGGTACAGCTCCCCCTTGGAAAGTACTGACCCCCCCCCCCAGGTTACTGCAGTTGGTCTTTCATGGGACGGATATTAACATTAAAGCAAAGAGTCTCCTTGTCTATTTCATTCCTCCACTCAGGCAGATACAATGCAAATAACTACCTTGTGCAGTAGGAAGGACACTGCCCCCTAGTGGTAATGCTCAGGTAGGGCATATTTCATTCTCCAGAGTAATTAAACTGATAGCAATGGGATTCATAGACGACTGATTTGTAGCTGGGCGAGTAACGAGCTAATGGGAGTTGCCACAGAAATGGCTATAGAATCTGTGAAGAAAAATGTTCTTTCCCAGAGTCAATGTTGTATTACACGGAAAGGTTTGGAGCGCTGGGGACTCTGAGATCACCCTATTAAATATAGGCTTTAGGTTGCAGCCTACAGACTAGTCTTCCAGGTGTATATAGAGCAAACAGGAATTTGCCACAATTCTGCCCCTAAGTCTGGGCCCCCAAGCCACTGCCTCGGGCAGCCATATTATTATTACAAATTTATCAGATATGTACTTGCTTATAGATTTGTACCCCCTATTTGTTCTGTCCCAATTCCCTCTCCCTGCTCCCTCTCTATCCCCACTGGCCACTGTGTAACCCTGCCCTATTCCTTTCCATTCTGGCCATTTATATCACACTCTGGCCATTTGTGGCCCTGTGCCTTAAGTTACCACCCCCAGCCCTTTTCTGTCTGGGCAGGTATGCTGGGGGCAAAAGGTGGCAGACTGGCACTGGTCTGGGGTTCAAAATAGTCCCTGGCATTCCCAGTACCCAGAGGCACAAACAGCCCCCCCCAGCCCAATAAATAGTGACTGTCTGTGGCACCTTACAGCCCCCCTGGCATTCCCAGTACCCAGAGGCACAAACAGCCCCCCCAGCCCAATAAATAGTGACTGTCTGTGGCACCTTACAGCCCCCCTGGCATTCCCAGTACCCAGAGGCACAAACAGCCCCCCCAGCCCAATAAATAGTGACTGTCTGTGGCACCTTACAGCCCCCCTGGCATTCCCAGTACCCAGAGGCACAAACAGCCCCCCCCAGCCCAATAAATAGTGACTGTCTGTGGCACCTTACAGCCCCCCTGGCATTCCCAGTACCCAGAGGCACAAACAGCCCCCCCAGCCCAATAAATAGTGACTGTCTGTGGCACCTTACAGCCCCCCTGGCATTCCCAGTACCCAAGCGCACAAACAGCCCCCCCAGCCCAATAAATAGTGACTGTCTGTGGCACCTTACAGCCCCCCTGCATTCCCAGTACCCAGAGGCACAAACAGCCCCCCATTAGGCCAATGAATAGTGACTGTCTGTGGCAGGGTCGGACTGAGGGGTGCAGGGCCCCCCAGGAGCCCTGCAGGTGCCCCGCTGGCCGCGTCTTCTAACCCCCCCCGGAGGGGCCCCCACCCGACATCCTCCCTGAGCGCACATATATTTAACGGATCAGGGAAGGAACAGTCGGGCAGAGGGAGTGCCGGTAAGGGTTGGGTCTGGGCCGCCAGGGCCCACTAGGGCTGGGGCCCAGTCCGACCCTGGTCTATGGCATCTTACAGCAGCCCTTCTGGCATTTGCCCCCAGTCTGGGCAATTCGGTGCTGTAATTCCCTTACAGGACACCCACCCATACTATAATACACCTGACATGGAGGCACCCGTATGCCACAAACATGCCTAGAATAAATACAAGTAGATGGTTAACGAAGATTATTATTAAAATACATTTTACACTTAATTAGATATAACGATCAGACATCATACGGAAAGCTAATTTTAAAGGGAAACTCCATGCAAAAAACAGTAAAACTGGGTTTTTTTTGCATATTTAATAAAGAAAATGTGAATCTAAGCAACTTTCCATTATCCAATCGTTACACATTTTCAAAGGTTTTAAAGTTAAAAAGTGACAGATACTACTTTGAGTAGTATCCCTTTCTCCTTGTAGAGTGTAAGCTCTTTTGGGCAGGGCTCTCTTCCCCTCTTGTATCGGTTACTGATTGCTTTATATGTTACTCCTTGTAGAGTGTAAGCTCTTTTGGGCAGGGCTCCCTTCCCCTCTTGTATCGGTTACTGATTGCTTTATATGTTACTCCTTGTAGAGTGTAAGCTATTTTGGGCAGGGCTCCCTTCCCCTCTTGTATCGGTTATTGGTTGCTTTATATGTTACTCCTTGTAGATTGTAAGCTCTTTTGGGCAGGGCCCTCTTCCCCTCTTGTATCGGTTATTGGTTGCTTTATATGTTACTCCTTGTAGATTGTAAGCTCTTTTGGGCAGGGCTCCCTTCCCCTCTTGTATCGGTTATTGATTGCTTTATATGTTACTCCTTGTAGAGTGTAAGCTCTTTTGGGCAGGGCTCTCTTCCCCTCCTGTATCGGTTATTGATTGCTTTATATGTTACTCCTTGTAGAGTGTAAGCTCTTTTGGGCAGGGCTCTCTTCCCCTCCTGTATCGGTTACTGATTGCTTTATATGTTACTCCTTGTAGAGTGTAAGCTCTTTTGGGCAGGGCTCTCTTCCCCTCCTGTATCGGTTATTGATTGCTTTATATGTTACTCCTTGTAGATTGTAAGCTCTTTTGGGCAGGGCTCTCTTCCCCTCTTGTATCGGTTACTGATTGCTTTATATGTTACTCCTTGTAGATTGTAAGCTCTTTTGGGCAGGGCTCCCTTCCCCTCTTGTATCGGTTATTGATTGCTTTATATGTTACTCCTTGTAGATTGTAAGCTCTTTTGGGCAGGGCTCTCTTCCCCTCTTGTATCGGTTACTGATTGCTTTATATGTTACTCCTTGTAGATTGTAAGCTCTTTTGGGCAGGGCTCTCTTCCCCTCCTGTATCGGTTACTGATTGCTTTATATGTTACTCCTTGTAGAGTGTAAGCTCTTTTGGGCAGGGCTCTCTTCCCCTCTTGTATCGGTTACTGATTGCTTTATATGTTACTCCTTGTAGAGTGTAAGCTCTTTTGGGCAGGGCTCTCTTCCCCTCCTGTATCGGTTATTGATTGCTTTATATGTTACTCCTTGTAGAGTGTAAGCTCTTTTGGGCAGGGCTCTCTTCCCCTCTTGTATCGGTTATTGGTTGCTTTATATGTTACTCCTTGTAGAGTGTAAGCTCTTTTGGGCAGGGCTCTCTTCCCCTCTTGTATCGGTTATTGGTTGCTTTATATGTTACTCCTTGTAGAGTGTAAGCTCTTTTGGGCAGGGCTCTCTTCCCCTCCTGTATCGGTTATTGATTGCTTTATATGTTACTCCTTGTAGAGTGTAAGCTCTTTTGGGCAGGGCTCTCTTCACCTCTTGTATCGGTTACTGATTGCTTTATATGTTACTCCTTGTAGAGTGTAAGCTCTTTTGGGCAGGGCTCTCTTCCCCTCCTGTATCGGTTACTGGTTGCTTTATATGTTACTCTGTATGCCCAATGTATGAAACCCACTTATTGTACAGCGCTGCGGGATATGGCGCTTTATAAATAAATGTTAATAATAATTGTATTTTCTTTAATTTGTCAAAAAAAACCCAAATAAACAGTTTTTGGGTGAACTTCCCCTTTAATGTGATTTTAATAGAATATAGTGAAAGTGCCTGGAAGTCCTGGTGACTTGATACTCTGGTTCAGCAGGATTTATCTGCCCGAATGGCAAGGCTTCTCCTGATTTATTTGCCCCAGAATAGGTGAAGGGGTTAATGATGAGATCAAAGCCCCGACAGATGTAGGTGGTCCCCACGGCAGCAGCTGGCCTCCTCTATTTACCGATGTCTGCTTTCCCATAGACCCCCTCTCCTTTCTCCCACACACTGATCATTACAGAGTTGCCATTTGGGTGTGTGGGAGGGTGGGCAGAGATAGCGGCAAGGCCTCCATGCACTCATGAAAACAAACCCCCCCCCCTCCCTCCGCCGGATCATTCCACTCAGTGACTCTGCCCTGTCATCTGATCACCAAAGCAGAACCACAGAGATTCAAACCACATGCAGACAATTATGTATCCAGTTAAACAGATAAAAAGGGAAAGGGTGGGGATGTGGGGAGGGGGTCACATCGTCCTCAAATGAGACAGAAAATTCCCTTCCTGCAGCTGAAATAATGACCGGCAACTAGAAACACCATTTACTGGTAATGGCCCCGTGGCTGCCGTGGCTTCTCCAGAGAGTGGGATAATTGTAGGAGGGTCGGCAATATCTTTTCCCTCTTTCCCTATGTATCCGGCATTATACTGTATAAAGGGGTTGTTAACTTTTAGTATGACGTAGAGAGTGATATTCTGAGACAATTTGCAATTGGTCTTCATTTTTTATTATTTTTGGTTTTGTAATTATTTCACTTTTTGTTCAGCAGCTCTCCAGTTTGGAATTTCATCAGCTATCTGGTTGCTAGGGCCCAAATGACCTTAGCGACCAGGCATTGGTTTGAATGAGAGACTGATATATTTATAGGAGAGGGTCTAAACGAAAGAAAAGTATTAAAAAGTAACAATAATAATGAAATTGTAGCCTCACAGAGCAATCGTTTTTGGCTGCCGGGGTCAGTGACCCCTGTTTGAAAGCTGGAAAGAGTCAGAAGAAGAAAGCAAATAATTTAAAAACAATAAAAAATAAATAATGAAGACCAATTGAAATGTTGGTAAGAATTGGCCATGCTACGATGCACACTGTGTGCCCAGAACACTCCTTCTCTGTATATTTGTATTTATACATATGGGTAGGGGGTGCCATAGTGTTTCCCTTAGACAGTACAGTATGGGGGTACAGCTTATTGTGTGCCCAGAACATTCCTTCTCTGTATATTTGTATTTATACATATGGATAGGGGGTGCCATAGTGTTTCCCTTAGACAGTACAGTATGGGGGTACAGCTTATTGTGTGCCCAGAACATTCCTTCTCTGTATATTTGTATTTATACATATGGGTAGGAGGTGCCATAGTGTTTCCCTTAGACAGTACAGTATGGGGGTACAGCTTATTGTGTGCCCAGAACATTCCTTCTCTGTATATTTGTATTTATACATATGGGTAGGAGGTGCCATAGTGTTTCCCTTAGACAGTACAGTATGGGGGTACAGCTTATTGTGTGCCCAGAACATTCCTTCTCTGTATATTTGTATTTATACATATGGGTAGGAGGTGCCATAGTGTTTCCCTTAGACAGTACAGTATGGGGGTACAGCTTATTGTGTGCCCAGAACATTCCTTCTCTGTATATTTGTATTTATACATATGGGTAGGAGGTGCCATAGTGTTTCCCTTAGACAGTACAGTATGGGGGTACAGCTTATTGTGTGCCCAGAACATTCCTTCTCTGTATATTTGTATTTATACATATGGGTAGGAGGTGCCATAGTGTTTCCCTTAGACAGTACAGTATGGGGGTACAGCTTATTGTGTGCCCAGAACATTCCTTCTCTGTATATTTGTATTTATACATATGGGTAGGGGGTGCCATAGTGTTTCCCTTAGACTTTGGCTCACAGTAGAAGCATAATGAGATCATTTGGGGAGCAGATACTTGGGTAATGTTACCTGGACCCAGAATTTACTCACCTGTATCTTTCATTCCCTTTCAGGAAGACACATGAGAACATGGCCAGCACGGAGGATGATCTAATTGGTATTCCGTTCCCCAATCACAGCAGTGAGGTTCTGTGTGGACTCAACGCCCAGAGACAAGATGGCCTCCTCTGTGATGTCATCCTTATCGTCCAGGAACAGGAGTACAGGACGCACCGGTCAGTCTTAGCCGCCTGCAGCCAGTATTTTAAGAAGCTCTTTACCGCGGGCTCGTTATTAGATCAGCCCTACATATATGAGATTGACTTTGTAGAGCCCGACGCGTTTTCAGCCATATTGGAATTTGCCTACACATCCACTCTGACCATCACCGCGTCCAACGTTAAACACATCTTGGACGCGGCCGAGATGCTGGAGATTCAGTGCATCATCAACGTATGTTTGGAGATTTTAGAGACGCCCAGAGACGGGGAAGAGGACAACGAAAAGGAAGAAGATGAGGATGATGACGATGACGACGATGAAGAAGAAACAAAAGACTTCATGAATGAGGAGAACCAGACTGATATCCAGGAATCCAGCTGTCACCAAAGCCCCCCGACCTCAGAGCAGCTGGAGGGGCACTATGAATCGCAGAAGGACCTCCCAACGCATTTCTCATCCATGACCAACTCTACCGGCCAGAGCGCTATAAAGGATTTCTCCATTGAATCGTTACTAAGTGAAAACCTGTACCCCAAAAGTAACATGGCGGAGAGAAGGCCAACTATTTCTCATTTTCTACCGGGCTTCTTCCCCCACCTTTGGAACGGCGACTTAGGGGCCTTTGCCCAACTCCAAGAGCAACCGGAAGACAACGGGCCCTTGGATCTTGTGATCAAAAACAGAAAGATTAAGGAGGAGAAGCAGGACGAGCTCCCTGCACCCCCTTTCCCCAATGATTTTTTCAAGGAGGTGTTTGCGGCCCATCCGGGCAGCCACTTTGGGCAGATTAAGGCAGAAATGGACTACAGCGCTTATCTCAGCTTCCTCAGCGCGGCGCATCTGGGAATGTTTCCCCCGTGGCCTTTGGAGGAAGAGAGAAAACTAAAGCCAAAGGCGTCGCAGCAATGTCCCATCTGCCACAAAGTCATCATGGGGGCGGGGAAACTGCCCCGGCACATGAGAACCCACACGGGAGAGAAGCCATACATGTGCAACATCTGCGAGGTCCGCTTCACTAGGTGAGTCTATTGGAGTGGTCACGTGATTGGTGGGTCACGCCACTTCTCTCTGAGCCACCGGCATCACTGCATTTGGGCTTTCATTTAAAGCAACAGTTCAGTGTAAAAATGAAAGTGGGTAAAATGGACAGACTGTGCAAAATAATATAATTTGTTAGGAACAAATGAAATCTATAAAGGCTGCAGTGGGCAGATGTCTAACATAATAGCCAGAACACTACTTCCTGCTTTCAGCTCTCTAAGCTGTTAGGGACTGTCAGAACACTACTTCCTGCTTTCAGCTCTCTAAGCTGTCAGGGACTGCATCGGCTCGTAGATGCGGTCCCTGAACCGACTTTGCCTATATCCGTTGTTATAATAACTGACTCCGGCACACATCCTGCATGTAGAGAGACAGCAAGACCTAACTATCAATTAACACCTGACTCCAACACCTGCAGAATGAAGAGAGACAGATACCGAGAAAAGTAACTCGATTATTTCGTAAACAGTGCAGATTTTTTTTTAAATTATATTTAGGAAATTTCTTATTTCAGTGAGATGATGTTTATATTACATTTACAATTTTGCAAAAAATCACATTCTCACCTAGTGAGTGGGAAATAGTGCTCGAGACTATTAAACAATGCAGCAGTCTCCATAGGCTCCTTAGGGCTAATGCTGGTAAGCGAGACCTAGCTGCTACTCTCCCACCTCAAGCCACTAACCCAACTGGCCAATGAGCATTTAGAGTTCACTGGTCTAGTGCTATTAACATAATGAGAGCAAGCCAGCGATTGGTTGCTGTGGGACGCATGTTACCCTTGGTAATATATAATCCCAAAGGGGCACATTTTGTTTGGTGTATCTATCAGTTTCTTCCCATTGGTGAATGCATCCGAATTGAAAATTCTGGTTAAAAATCACCATGTCCAGCTGCCGGTACATCTCTACCCTGTAGCCCTAACTATCCATGGTACTACCCATAATGCTCATGGAAATGATTACTACATACATACAGTTAATCACAGCAGCAAAGCGTCTGTGTAGATTAGGCCTAAAGTAACCCAATAATAATAAGTAAGGCTATATAATGGGAGTAAGGCTAGGTACAGTAAACATCTGCTGCCACCTAGTGGTACAAACAGGAAGGCTGCTGTTCTACAATAGCGATGCCCCAATATGTCATTCTAACAGTTTAATACACCCACATTCTATTCATTCCTTATTCATTATAGGTTTTGAACTATTTGCCTTCTAACTCTTTGCAGCTTTCAAATGGGGGTCACTGACCCCGGCAGCCAAAAACGATTACTCTGTGAGGCTCCAGTTTTACTGTTACTTTTTATAACTTTTTTTTTCTATTCAGGCCCCTCTCCTATTCATATATCAGTCTCTTGTTCAAGTCACTCCCTGGTTGCTAGGGTCCAAACTGGAGAGCTGCTGAATAATTATTATATAATTAAAAAACGACAAATAATAAAAATGAAGACCAATCACAAGTTGTCTCAGAATATTACTCTCTACATCTTACTAATAGTCAACTCACCCCTTTAAATAATAGTCTGAGACAATTTGCAATTGGTCTTCATTTTTTATTATTTGCAGTTTTTTTTAGTTATTTCATTTTCGGTTCAGGAGCTCTCCAGTTTGGGGTTTCAGCACCTGTTTGGTTGCTAGGGTCTAGGTTATCTTAGCAACCAGGGAGCAGTTTGGATGAGAGACTGGTATATGAATAGGAGACGGGCTGAATAGTAAAGAAAGTTACAAAAAGTAACAATAACAATAAAACTAGAGCCTCACAGAGCAATAGTCTTTTGGCTGCCGGGGTCAGTGACCCCCATATAAAAACTGCAAAGAGTTGGAAGAAGAAGTCAAATAATTCAAAAAGTACAACAAATAAATACTAAAGACCAATTGAAAAGTTGCTTAGAAGTGGCCATTCTATAACATACTAAAAGTTAACTTAAATTTGACCCCCCCATTAAAGGGGACATTTACTAACCTGTGTCTTTTTTCGGGTTGGGATTTTTGATGCTGAAAAAGTCACAATTTATTTGCGTTTGACCCATTGAGGTCACGTACAAGTCAATGGCAGATGTCCCTTCCCTGGAAAATTTTTATTTGCTTCAAAGTTTTAGAGTTTTTTTGATTTTTGACACTAATTTTTGTGCGACAATTTGAAAAAGTCTCTATGATTTTTTCCCTCCGGTGCTTTTTTTGATAAACTCATAACTCGAAATTCTGACTTTAACTTAATTATGACTTTTTAAAGTCATAAATATGAGTTTAAAAGCCAAAATATTTTTAAATTCATCAAAGTCAGTTTTTTAGTGCTTTTCTGTACTTGTGCATACAGAGCAACATAGCAGGGGGGGCTGACAAAAGACACCAAACTCACGCACATAATGGCTCATTTACTATGGGAAAAAGCACTGAGGGAAGCAGCAGCCCATACACTTGGGGGCAGATTTAGTAAAATTCTAACCTTTCTATGTATTTTCATACCAGTTTGCATTACTGAGCTGTACTGGGCACAGGGTACAGGGCTGGGCAGGCTACACGGCCCCCTTCCTTCTACTGTCGCTACTGCTGTGTGACTCCTACAATGACTGGGCAGGGATGTACCCCCCCGCCCCCCCAAATATACAGCGCTGCCAGGGGAACAGTATTGCTGGGTAGGACCATACCGACTCTCACACCACAATGCCCTGCCATGTTGTTCCGCTGTACAGCAGCCGCCTATGGGGCCCCACTCCGTGCCCATCCCCTCGGGCCCATACACAGCTGTGGGAGAGACACAACACTGGCAGTGGGACGATGGGGCCCCGTAACACTCAGTGCCCATCCCCTCGGGCCCCTACACAGCTGTGGGAGAGACACAACACTGGCAGTGGGACGATGGGGGCCCGTAACACTCAGTGCCCATCCCCTCGGGCCCCGTAACACTCAGTGCCCATCCCCTCGGGCCCCTACACAGCTGTGGGAGAGACACAACACTGGCAGTGGGACGATGGGGCCCCGTAACACTCAGTGCCAGGATATACGTATGTTTATCTTTATTTATATACGTGCCGGTAACCTTGATGGGACATATCAGCAGTACAGTAAATAAAGCCCGTTCCCACACTGCCCGACCCTGATGGAGTTCAGTTCCCATATCTGCCCCCGGGTCCCGCCATCCTCCCACTTTGTCCTTCACTTCTTTTCCTGTTCCAATCAGCCCTGATGCCTCTGCTAGACTCAACTGCCACCCCCGCCAGTCTGCCCATCCCCTGCCAGATGCATGGAAAGGTCTGCCCCTGTGACTTATTGCCTCCTTATACCCCCCCCCCCAGGAGCTGGATGGTCTGATCCCAACTTTACGCACTGTTTGTTACCTGAGCCTCCAAATATCTCTGTACCCCCATATTCTGTCTGCCTAACCCCTAGTCCCAAGGCAAATCCAGTCTGTGGGGTTGCCCCTGCCCCCCCCCCCCCAAGTTATGTATGGGAGGGGCTGTTTCCAAGGATTGTAAAATGGGCAAAATACTGTGCCATCAGAACGCCATTGTAACTGAATTTTAGCCTTTTTTTGTTATCTGCTATATACTAAAGGTGGCCATACATGGTGCCATCTGCGATATTGGGCTTATTTGAATTAAAACGACAGAAGACAATGTGGTCCCTGATCCAATGGCAAAATCAAACCTGCCCGATTGGGATGTGGCCAATTTCAGCAACAGCCCTTCCTATTTGAAGGGATACTGCCACGATTTTTACACAGCAAATAATTGCCTCTACCATTTAAACTTTTATTCTTGAACCGACAAATGTATTTGTAGCTGTAATATTGGTGTGTAGGCGCCATCTCAGTGCCTTGTGCCTGAGTCTGAGCTTTCAGCCAGCGCTACACATTAGACCTGCTTTCAGCTAACCTATTGTTTCTCCTACTCCCATGTAACTGGAGGAGTCCCAAGCCGGACTTGGATTTCTTACTATTGAGTGCTGTTCTGATACCTACTGGGAGCTGCTATCTTGCTCCCTTCCCATTGTTCTGCTGATTGGCTGCTGGGGGTGAGGGGGGGATATCACTCCAACTTGCAGCGCAGCAGTAAAGTGTGCCTGAGTCTGAGCTTTCAGCCAGCGCTACACATTAGAACTGCTTTCAGCTAACCTATTGTTTCTCCTACTCCCATGTAACTGGAGGAGTCCCAAGCCGGACTTGGATTTCTTACTATTGAGTGCTATTCTGATATCTACTGGGAGCTGCTATCTTGCTCCCTTCCCATTGTTCTGCTGATCGGCTGCTGGGGGGGAGGGGGGGATATCACTCCAACTTGCAGCGCAGCAGTAAAGTGTGCCTGAGTCTGAGCTTTCAGCCAGCGCTACACATTAGAACTGCTTTTAGCTAACCTATTGTTTCTCCTACTCCCATGTAACTGGAGGAGTCCCAAGTTGGACTTGGATTTCTTACTATTGAGTGCTATTCTGATACCTACTGGGAGCTGCTATCTTGCCCCCTTCCCATTGTTCTGCTGATCGGCTGCTGGGGGTGAGGGGGGGGATATCACTCCAACTTGCAGCGCAGCAGTAAAGTGTGCCTGAGTCTGAGCTTTCAGAAGGAGCCAGCGCTACACATTAGAACTGCTTTCAGCTAACCTATTGTTTCTCCTACTCCCATGTAACTGGAGGAGTCCCAAGCCGGACTTGGATTTCTTACTATTGAGTGCTATTCTGATACCTACTGGGAGCTGCTATCTTGCTCCCTTCCCATTGTTCTGCTGATCGGCTCCTGGGGGGGGAGGGGGATATCACTCCAACTTGCAGCGCAGCAGTAAAGTGTGACTGTTGCAACGCAGGATTCTGCTCTATTAACTGATGGGTTTAGGAAAAAACATGTTTTCCCCTGACAGTATTCTTTTAATGGTGGTCAGTGGGTCATGGATTGGGTTATGGAAAAGACGGTTGTGGGTCAGGTCGGGTTGCGGGTCAAGGTCTTCAAAATTGGTTCTGCGCGGGACTTTATTGTCTCTTGTGGAGTTAGAATAGGAGGGCTATGGGAAGGGGTACTTGCCAGCTGGACACAATGGAGGCTTAGGCAAGACTGAAAGTGAAAGATGAGAATAACCAAGCCATTTGTATGTTTCTCTTGCAGGCAGGACAAGCTGAAGATCCACATGCGGAAACACACGGGGGAGCGGCCGTACCTGTGCATTCACTGCAACGCCAAGTTTGTCCACAACTACGACCTCAAAAACCACATGCGCATCCACACGGGCGTGCGTCCGTACCAGTGCGAGTTCTGCTACAAGAGCTTCACGCGCTCCGACCACCTTCACCGCCACATCAAGAGACAGAGCTGTCGCATGTCCAGGCCCCGGAGAGGGAGGAAGCCGGCGGCATGGAGAACGGCGAGTCTCATGTTTGCCCGCAACAACCGCCAGGAGGATAAGAATTTCATGGTGATGCCCCCCGGTCTGGACGGGACCATGTGCGTCCCGGGGCCCAGCCAAAAGCGCTTTATGGGGGAGGCCAGGGGCATGATCAACCTGCACGACTTGGAGAGCCAGTTTGAAGACTCCCAAATGAAACTGTTAGAAAAGGCCCGTTTGGAGTCGGAACGGAACGGCGGACTCTTTGCGTATCCGTTACCCCGCGGCGAGACCCTCTCTCCGAGCCAGTTCCTGGTTGGTGGGAACCCTTGGGACCTGTCGTACAACCGCGCGTCGGAAACAGTCAACAGCTACAGTAAAGCTTTGTAACAAGGGCCAAGCGCCAATGTACTGTGTAGCCTACGGAATGTTTTATAGCTATCTAGATATTTCTGCAACACAAATCCTCTCCAAAGAGTGAGTGCACACTCACATGTCAGTATAATACTGATATACGTACCTATGGCACTCAGACCCATATATGCATGTACAGTTTTCTCCCCACCCCCCTTTCATTAAGACGTGGGGCTGCAGGCACGAATAGGTTAATTTATTATACAGTATGTCACTATCTGAAGCCCCTCTATAAACAGAGAGAGGAAAACTGAACCTTTACCAATTTGCTGGTCCTCATTGGTTTACATGTAATTCATCTGAATCCTCCAAGGGAAATGTAATGCTCACTCGCATTAGTACGCACAGGATTAAAGGGGAAGTTAACCTTAGGATGGACTTGTAATATAAGCTGTAAAAGCGGTGTATTATGTTTTCTTCTCTGATTTATTTCTGACCAATGCCAGGTAAGGAAAAGGCGCAGCAATGCTGTCTGTCTGTACCGGGTCGGTAAGCCCAATGACCAGATATTTATTGATGATCATTTTATTTGTTATTTTTGTATTTAGGTCCCATCTATCGTCTATCACTCACACTACTGCCTGGTTGGTAGGGAAGGTGGAACCTTAGCAACCAGACAGAAGTGGAAATGTCAAACTAAAAAGCTGCAAACCAAAAAACAGAAAAACCCCAAAACACAGCAAAAACCCACCTGTTGCTCAATGGCTGGGAACAGAACTACCTACATCATACTCAATACGTGCTAAGGGGAATATCGCAAGTTTGGCCCACAGTTAACAGATAATGCAAAGAGGGTTCAAATTCAATTAAAAAAGGGGTTAATTTATAAACACAAGGGCCAGGAGCAAAAATACACGCAATACTGAGCATTCATTGATGATATTCACAAAGGTGTTTGGGTCTATATGTGCTACTTTGCAGGAACGGTCCAACAGAACCAGAGGGCAGTGGTCCCAGATGTTGGTGGGAATGCAGTGATTTGCAGTTCTACATGACTTGGAGGACAATGGGGGGCTAATCCATGAGCTTAGATGGCCACAGCCAAGCTGGAAGAGTAATAGTTTGAGAGCCACCGCCATCCCATGTTACTGAGAATCACCAATCACGTCGATCTTTGCCCGAATTGGCCATCCAATGATATGGCTCCTGTGCCAACAATTATAATAGGGGCCTATGCAGACCTGTTTTGAATGGACCAACTCAATTGGGTGATGTGTTCCTAGTCCAACAGGGTTTTTATATATATATATATATAGCCCCTTCCGCAGGCCAATAACGAATCAGCCTAGAGGAGCCAAGTCAGCAGCTAATATCGGCCTGTGTATAAGGTTGCCACCTTTCTTAAACAATAATACCGTACAGGGAATAGGGGAGAGTGGGCGGGTCAGCAATGGGCAGGGTTATGATGTAAAATGGGTGGGGTAATAGCATGAAGGGTCAGAATTGTGACATAAAAGGGGCGGGGCAATTATGTGTTTGGGAAGGCACCAGACATATGGGGCTAGAGTCCCTTAAGGTGTCCATACACGTGAAGATCCGCTCGCTTGGCGAGGTCACCAAGCGAGCGGATCTTCTCCTGATATCCCCATCTATGGGTGGGCGATATCAGGGAAAATGTAGGCCAAAAGATCAAATTAGAATGGCGGCAATGGGGCAGTCGGTTCGGGGACGGCATCAACGAGCCGATGGGGTCCCCGATCCAACTAAATCTTTTAACCTGCCCGATCGATATCTGGCCGATTTCAGGACATGCCCCTCGTTCCTGCCCCTACACGGGCCAATAAGCTGCTGAATTGGTCTAAGGGATCGATATCAGCAGCTACAATCGGCCCGTGTATGGGCACCTTTAGACTGATTTGGCAGCTTATCTGCCCGTGTATGGGCACAAACAACGAGCCTGATGTCGATCGGGCAGGTTTAAAAATTTTGTCGGATCGGGGACCATATTGGCTCGTTGATGAGGTCCCCAAACTGACTGTGCCTATACCCGTTGCCCTGGGGACCAAACGACCAAATTAGCCTGAATTAGCCCGATATCGCCCACCCATACGAGGGGATATTGGGAGAAGATCCACTCACTTGGCGGATCTTAGTGTTTATGGCCACCTTTAGACAGACAAGATTCTACTTCTGGCCAGATCTTAGTGTGTATGGCCACCTTTAGACAGACAAGATTCTACTTCTGGGCGGTTCTTAGTGTGTATGGCCACCTTTAGACAGACAAGATTCTACTTCTGGGCGGTTCTTAGTGTGTATGGCCACCTTTAGACAGACAAGATTCTACTTCTGGGCGGTTCTTAGTGTGTATGGCCACCTTTAGACAGACAAGATTCTACTTCTGGGCGGTTCTTAG